>NC_080694.1:29136236-29736236 GCF_030445035.2 Dasypus novemcinctus
TATATTGTGAATCATTTTTTCCAAGCTATACAAGAGCAATTATGTACATTTACCACATGGAAATAGTGTCAGTGGTCTTCTCACTCCCAACAATTTGATGTATCAGTTCCCAATTGCTACCCTGCAAGACTGCTATTTTGTAATCAGTTCTGGTACAAAATAGTTTACATGAAAGGCTTATTTTTTAGCAGAAATCTCTTTCCAAATAAAAGCTTTTAAGAATTTTTACTTTAGTCCATTGTACATTATAATAACTAGATATTATTATTCTATTATAGATGTGTTATTATAGTAATTAAAGAATTTTATCATTGAAATAAAGGCATTGACCACCAGAGGTTCTGAGGGGAGGGAAGGGAAGAATAAGGAATAATATGGAGACATTTTGGAGACATAAGAATTCTCCTACATGACCTTTCAATGATGGAAACAAGGCCATTATACATTTTGTCACAGCGTATAAAATTGTCTGAGACTGAGGGTAAACTATAATCTACAGTGTAGTCCATGGTTAGCAATGTTTCAATATGTGTCCTTCAATGTTAACAAATGTACAACTCTAATGAAACAAGTTGTTAATGTGGTAAAGTGTGGGATCTTGAGGGGCTGGAGCATATGGGAATCTCCTGTATTATTAATGTAACATTTATGTAATCTAAAGCTTCTTTAAAAATAAAAACATTAAGAAAATTTTGAAAAAGAATCTTGAGAAAAAACGTGGTAGTCATGAACATTCATGTTACTGAAGAAACTAGAGTTATGTCTTTCAATATTTGGAAGTATGGAAAAGAGTGAAAAACAGTCCAGCTAAGAAAGGTGATACTTCTGTTATAATCAGGAACACTGTATAATCAAGAAGACTCCACTGGAATTATTGACGACACAGATATGCCCCCTTTCTGCAGTCAGGGAGAAGGAGGCTCATGTCTTCAGTATTGATTAAATAGGCACCACCACCTGCAGTTTCTCCTTCTGGAGGACAGGAATACAAACCAGAAAGAGGGAGAAAAGACTGCTAAGAATAACCTACCCTACTGAAGTCACACCCTAAGAAGACTCAGTTGTGGATGCCAAACTTACTTACACTTTGATTGTATTTATGAAGAGAGGGTGATTGGTATCTTTCAAAATCCCCTAAGAAACTTCCTGTTTCCTTTCTAAATATTTAGCTGGTACACTGATTCATAAGGTAACATTTTTATTAAGCAAATATCATATGTGAGTGATGCAGACCTTTTCAACTCTATTATATTCTCCTCGAACTTATGTTATTACAAAGATCTTTTCTTATTTCCCCATTCCTGCATCTTCTCTTTTCCTTTAAAATAAAAAAGTATTCCTGGTTTTGTCAGTAGAATTTTATTCTTCTCCAGGATCCTAAAATATGTGAAAGCAATGATTCACTCTAAACTGAGGGTAAAATTTGTTCTCATGTAAAACAAAGTTTATTCCTTAAGCGTTTATAAATGGCTATAAGGGGAAAAAAGCATCATATTGTCTTTTATCAGTGAAACTTAAGTACAGTTAGGTTTTTTTAAAAAGGGAAACCTTGCAGAGAGTTCCTAAAATATAGATTTCATCGAAAGACACTTCCATAATTTCAGTGAGAGATAAACACCAAGTTACAGAGGGAAAAACTGTTTTTTTCCTGGATAAGTGGGGGATTTATTTGCTGTCTGAAAACCATGAAATATATGTTACATAGAAGGAGGGCAAGATACATTTTGAGTGATCTGTGTTCTGTTTAATTGAATGTTTTATGAGTAGAATAAATACTTTGGGACCCTAACATGAGAAATTTAGAAAAGATGAATACTGCCAATTGAAGATTTACTGTCCAGAGTGGGGAAGTGAGAATAAACACACCCAGGTCCAAGGAACATCATTTAAACCAAGAGAAAGTAGAAAACTGTAACAGAACGCTTACCTATTATAATGCATTGTAATAAGGTAGCCCATGCCTAAGTGAGTATATTTCAAACATAGGAGCAATTACTCCTCCCTCCACTGCCAAGAACTGAGTTTGCAAGAGAAGCAAATTCTAGAGTAGAGTATTGAATGAGAAGGTCCTGGATTTCACATTCTAATGTCTTTCTCCAATGTCACACTTCCCATTTCTCCTCATTCCCAGATCATCCCTCTCAGAAGAATTGGAAGCACCTGCATATTTTTTTTATTTATTTTTTATTGACTTTGTAATAATATTACATTAAAAATATATATGTGAGGTCCCATTCAACCCCACCCCCCCACCCCCCCTCTCCCCCCGCAACAACACTCGTTCCCATCATCATGACACATCCATTGGATTTGGTAAGTACATCTTTGGGCACCTCTGCACCTCATAGACAATGGTCCACATCATGGCCCATACTCTCCTCCATTCCATCCAGTGGGCCCTGTGAGGATTTACAATGTCCGGTGATTACCTCTGAAGCGCCATCCAGGGCAGCTCCATGTCCCAAATACGCCACCACCTCTCATCTCTTCCTGCCTTTCCCCATACCCATCGTCCACCATGTCCACTTTTCCCAATCCAATGCCACCTCTTCTATGTGGACATTGGATTGGTTGTGTCCATTGCACCTCTATGTCAAGAGGAGGCTCAGATTCCACATGGATGCTGGCTGCCATCCTCCCATTTTCAGTTGTAATCACTCTAGGCTCCATGGTGTGGTGATTGTCCTTCTTCAACTCCATCTTAGCTGAATGTGGTAAGTCCAATAAATCAGATTGTAGGTGCTGGAGTCTGTTGAGGCTCAGGACCTGGCTATCACATTATCAGTCCAGAGATTCAAATCCCCTAACTCTATCTTAAACCCCAACGTTAACTGCACCTCCAGCAGATTAGTATGAAAGTCTTATGAAGGGAGATCCCATCTGAGTCCAGATTCATCACACATAAACACCATTTCCAAAGAGGGGCCATCTGCCCTGGTAGTAAACCCCATCGGCCATGACCATAACTCTCATGGGTCTCTTTAGCCTTTATAGGAACCAATATCTGGGGGTTGTATCTGCTTTATCTGTCTCTCTGACTCTGCTCAGTTGTGCATGAGGGCAATCCTTCTGCCAGCCTCCAGACTCTTTTTTAGAAACTCGTAGCCATATAAACTCATTTCTCCTTTCCATTTCCCCCTTACTTTAGGTCAAACAGCATTTTAAAGTCATGTTATTTTATGTAGACATGGATATTCTGCTGATCCGCATTGAACCTTCCATATAAGGTCCTTTTCCAGTTGCATCATCAGTTGGTATTTGATAGTGGTCCCTCGTTGCCAGGGAGGCTCATCCCCGGGTGTCATGTCCCACGCTGGAGGGAAGGCATTGCATTTACATGCTGAGTTTGGCTTCGAGACTGGCCACATTTGAGTAACATGAAGGCTGACAGGAGGAAATTCCCAGGCACAATGTTGCTCTAGGCCTTGTTCTTATTTTAGGTTTATCAGCTCACAAGCATAGTCATTAGCATCGGGGGCTCACTGTTGAACCCTCACTCCCTCCCAGTCCCCGCCGCTGTACCTGGGAGACTATCTCTGCTCCCCTAGGGACCACGACAGAGCACCACTGGCCAGGAACCCAGTACCCCCCCTGCTGGGTTTTTAATTGTTGCCACTATGAGTATATCCAATCATTACCATGCACCCTGGACATATGTTCTGTACAGCTCCCTGTCAGCCATATATCACCTGTCATTGGTATCCCATACCAGTATCCCTCCATTGCCATTGTTGACACACTCTGTGATCCAGAACTCCCCGAAAATTGAAGCCCAATATAATGTCATGGTCCCTTACTAGGGAATGGCATATAGCGATGGGTTTAAAGGATAGATAAAGAACTTGGATAAAGTTAGATAAAGAACTTAGATAAAGAATGTTGACTTGAAAAAATTCCCACATCCTATCCTTTTCCCCCCCCCCCTAATTATTCAGCATTTCTTCACAGGAGTCCTAGACCACAGCAATGCATATATATAATATACAGCACTCCCATACATCCACCACAACACCTTTTTCCTTCCACAGCGATACTCTTACACCCTATTCACATCATATTTACTTAAGGTGATGTACAGAGTCTGAGATATTAGCTTTCTAACAAGGTAATATCTGTGCTTACATTATGGTGCATACTTTAGGATACACAGTTCTTTACATTTTTAGTTCTCCTATGTTTTACATTATGGTTTACATTATCAGTCTGTCATCTCCTATATGTTATGGTGTAATATTACATGTTTTATATCCATCCTGGTGTACTCTCAAGAAACTCCTCCCTTGCCCCCCATTTACTTTGGTTCCACACATTTAACGTCCATTTTCCCTTCCACCTTGGTGCCCACAGTGACAGCCAACCTCCGTTTCCTGAGGAGCCACTTCCAGAGATAGATGGAATAGTGTTAAGGGCCTAACTTGCTCAACTGCCGCAATGCCCTGGGAGCCACCCTTTCTCTCGAGGGATAGAGTTCCCTCTATTTGTTGGCATTAGTCCTCCCCAGGATGTGGGTCCACCCCCACTCTCACTACTTGGGATTCTACCCCATGGTGTCACGCACTCTGGCAGAATGAGCATTTAGACATTCCCCAGGAGCCCGTCCTGCATCAGACCCTCCCCTCCGAGCATTCTAAACAGGTAACCCTCTTTATTATATTTTGATATGATTTTCTCGGCATTTTAATCCCCCCCACCTCCTAACCCTCTCCTGTGTTCATATGCTACCCCTCTCTCCCCCCACTTTTGGGCAACATTACCCAACCGTCCCTCCCCAGCCACCCTCAAACCCGTAAAGCCCCAACCAAAGGCAACCCCTTGCCCCCATTTTATCTCTTCTTTGTGTTCATACTTACCACCATCTCGTCTTAAATTCCACCCCTGCAGACATCGGCTCATATCCTTCCTCCACCCTCCGATTTCCTGTAAGCCTATCGTTCAGTCTCTTGCTATCTAGGGCAGCTTGTTTATTTCATATCATTGAGGTCATGTAGTATTTGTCCTTCAATGTCTGGGTTGCTTCACTCAACATAAGGTTCTCAAGATTCATCCATGTTATCACATGTGTTTGTAGTGTGTTTGTTCTTACAGCCGAGTAGTATTCCATTGTGTGTATATACCACATTTTATTGATCCACTCATCTGTTGATGGGCATTTGGGTTGATTCCAACTTTTGGCAATAGTGAACAATGCTGCTATGAATATTGGTGTACATATATCGGTTTGTGTCCTTGTTTTCAGTTCTGCTGGGTATATACCCAGCAGTGGTATTGCTGGGTCATATGGCAAATCTATGGCTAGTTTTTTGAGAAACCGCCATACTGTCCTCCAGAATGGTTGGATCCTTCTGCATTCCCACCAGCAGTGGATGAGTGTTCCCCTTCCTTCACATCCTCTCCAGCACTTGTATTCTTCTGTTTTTTTCATAGCTGCCAATCTTATGGGTGTAAGATGGTATCTCATTGTAGTTTTGATTTGCATTTCTCTGATAGCTAGAGATTTGGAACATTTTTTCATGTGCTTTCTTGCCATTTGTATTTCTTCTTCAGAGAAGTGCCTGTTTAAGTCTTTTTCCCATTTTTTAAATGGGTTGTTTATCTTTTTATTTTCAAGATATAGGAGTTCTTTATATATGCAAGTTATAAGTTTCTTATCAGATATATGGTTGCCAAATATTTTCTCCCACTGTGTGGGCTCCCTTTTTACTTTCTTGACAAACTCCTTTGAGGTGCAGAAGGCTTTAATTTTGAGGAAGTCCCATTTATCTATTAGTTCTTTTGCTGCTCGTGCTTTTGGTGAGATATTCATAAATCCATTTCCTATTACAAGGTCCTGTAGATGTTTCCCTACACTGCTTTCTAAGGTTTTTATGGTCTTGGCTCTTATATTTAGGTCTTTGATCCATCTTGAGTTGATCTTTGTATAAGGTGTGAGATGGTAATCCTCTTTCATTCTTCTACATATGGCTATCCAGTTCTCCAGACACCATTTGTTGAATAGGCCACTGTCTCCCAATTGAGAGGGTTTGGTGGCTTTATCAAATATTATGTGGCTATATATGTGAGGTTCTATATCAGAGCTTTCAATTCGATTCCATTGGTCTATGTGTCTTTCCTTATGCCAATACCATGCTGTTTTCACCACCGTAGCTTTATAGTATGTTTTGAAGTCAGGTAGTGTGATTCCTCCAATTTCGTTTTTCTTTTTCAGTATGTCTTTGGCTATTCGGGGTCTCCTTTCCAAATAAATTTCATAGTTAGTTTTTCTAGTTCCTTAAAGAAGGCTGCGTTGATTTTTATTGGGATTGCATTGAATGTGTAGATCAGTTTTGGTAGGATAGACATCTTAATAATGTTCAGTCTTCCTATCCATGAACAAGGAATAGTCTTCCATTTATTTAGGTCTTCTTTGATTTCCTTGAACAATCTTGTATAATTCTCGTTGTATAAGTTCTTTACCTCTTTAGTTAAATTTATTCCTAAGTATTTGATTTTTTTATTTACTATTGTGAATGGTATTTGTTTCTTGATTTCCTCCTGATCTTGCTCATTATTGGTGTACAGAAATGCTACTGATTTTTGAGCATTGATCTTATAACCTGCGACTTTACTAAACTCATTTATGTGTTCTAGAATCTTCGTTGTAGATCTCTCAGGGTTTTCTATGTATAGGATCATGTCGTCTGCAAATAATGAAATTTTGACTTCTTCCTTTCCAATTTGAATGCCTTTTATTTCTGGTTCTTGCCTCAGTGCTCGTGCAAGTACTTCTAAGACAATGTTAAATAGGAGCGGAGACAGTGGGCATCCTTGTCTTGTTCCTGAATTTAGAGGGAAGGAGTCTAGGATTTCTCCATTGTAAACAAAATTGGCTTTAGGTTTTTCATATATACTCTTTATCATGTTCAAAAATTCCTTTGTATTCCAATCTTTTGGAGTGTTTTTATCAAGAAAGGGTGCTGTATTTTGTCAAATGCTTTTTCTGCATCAATAGATATAATCATGTGATTTTTTTCCTTCAATCTGTTTATATGGTGTATTACGTTGATTGATTTTCTTATGCTGAACCATCCTTGCATACCTGGGATGAATCCCACTTGGTCGTGGTTTATAATATGTTTAATGTATTGTTGAATACGATTAGCAAGTATTTTGTTAAGTATTTTTGCGTCTAGGTTCATTAGAGAAATTGGTCTGTAATTTTCCTTTCTTGTGATGTCTTTGTTTGGCTTTGGTACTAGGGTAATGTTGGCATCATAGAAGGAGTTGGGTAATGTTCTTTCCGTTTCGATGTTTTGGAATAGTTTCAGCAGGATTGGTGTCAGTTCTTTCCGGAATGTTTTGTAGAATTCACCTGTGAAGCCATCTGGCCCTGGGCTCTTCTTAGTTGGGAGATTTTTGATAACTGATTCTATCTCTCTGCTTGTGATTGATTTGTTAAGATCATCAATTTCTTCTTTCATCAATATGGGCTGCTTATGTGTTTCTAGGAATTTGTCCATTTCCTCTAGATTGTCATTTTTGTTGGAATATAATTTTTCAAAATATCCTCTTATGATAGTCTTTATTTCTGTTGGGTCAGTGGTGATATCGCCTTTCTCATTTCTTATTTTGTGTATTTGCATCTTCTCTCTTTTTTTCTTTGTTAGTGTTGCTAAAGGTTTGTCAATTTTGTTAATCTTCTCAAAAAACCAGCTCTTGGTCTTGTTTATCTGTTCAAGTGCTTTCTTATTTTCTATTTCATTTAGTTCTGCTCTTATCTTTGTTATTTCCTTCCTTCTTCTTCCTGTTGGGTTACTTTGTTGTTGTTTTTCTAATTCCTTCAAATGTGCAGTTCGTTCTTCGATTTTTGCTCTTTCTTCTTTTATGATATATGAATTTATGGCTATAAACTTCCCTCTCAGTACTGCTTTTGCTGCATCCCATAAATTTTGGTATGTTGTGTTATCATTATCATTTGTTTCAAGGTAGTCATTGATTTCTTTTGAGATTTCCTCTTTGACCCACTGTTTTTCTAAGAGTGTGCTGTTTAATTTCCAAATCGTGGTGTGAAATCTGGGCTTCTGTTCCTTGCAAATCTCCAGCTTGACTCCACTGTGGTCAGAGATAATGTTTTGTATGATTTCAATCTTTCTGAATTCGTTCAGCCTTTCTTTGTGGCCTAGCATATGATCTATCTTGGAGAATGATCCATGTGCGCTTGAGAAAAATGTATATCCTGCTGTGTTTGGGTGTAGCGATCTATATATGTCTATTAGATCGAGCTCCTCTAATATACTATTCAGATGTTTTGTTTCTTTGGTGATTCTCTTTTGAGATGTTCTGTCCAGAGTTGATAGTGGTGTATTAAAATCCCCCACTATAATTGTAGATGTATCTATTCTTTCACTTAGTTTTTCCAGCGTTTGCCTGACGTATTTAGAGGCACCCTTGTTAGGGGCATAGATATTTATGATTGTTTGATCTTCTTGACAGATTTTCCCTTTCACTAAAATGTAGTATCCTTCTTTGTCTCTCACAATTGTTTCACATTTAAAGTCTATTTTGTCTGATATTAATATAGCTACTCCTGCCTTTTTTTGGTTATTGTTAGCTTGTATGATTGTTTTCCAGCCATTCACTTTCAATCTCCATGCGTCTCTGGGTCTAAGATGTGTCTCTTGTAGACAGCATATGGATGGGTCATATTTCCTTATCCAATGTCCCAGTCTGAATCTTTTGATAGGTGAGTTTAATCCGTTGACATTCAGTGTTATTACTATCAAGGAATTATTTGTGTTAGCCATATTTTGATTGGATTTGTGTTTGTCATATTTTGTTTGTATATATTTTTTGGTCTTTTTTGTTGTTGTTGTTGGTCTTATACTCTCCTCCAACTTTGCCTTTCCTGTTTTTTCCTTTCTTCCTGCAGAACTCCCTTTAGAATTTCTTGAAGGGGAGGTTTCTTGTTGGTATACTCTTTCAGTTTCTTTTTGTCTGTGAATATTTTGAACTCTCCATCATGTTTGAATGCTAGTTTAGCTGGATAGAGTATTCTTGGTTGGAAGTTTTTTTCCTTTAGTACCTTGACTATATCATACCACTGTCTTCTTGCCTCCATGGTTTCAGAAGAGAAATCAGCACTTAATCTAATTGAGCTTCCCTTGTATGTGATGGTTTTCTTTTCTCTTGCTGCTTTTAGGATTTTCTCTTTGTCTTGAGCCTTGGATAATTTGATAAGTATATGTCTTGGGGTGGGCCTGTTGGGGTTTATGACTTGTGGAGTGCACTGTGCTTCTTGGATATGTACATCTGTCTCTTTCAGTAGATTTGGGATGTTTTCAGCCATTATTTCCTGCAGCATTCCTTCTGACCCCTTTCCCTTCTCTTCACCTTCTGGAATGCCTATAATACGTATGTTTGAGCGTTTTGCATTGTCATTCAGGTCCCTAAATCCTAATTGGTTTTTTTCTATCTTCTTATTGACCCCTTCTACTATCTGTTTGATTTCTGAGGTACTGTCTTCCACATCACTAATTCTCTGCTCTGTCTCTTCTAGTCTGCTGATATTTGCTGCAAGTGTATTTTTGATTTCTTGAACTGTGGTGTTCATTCCCATCATATCTGTTATGTTTTTGCGTATGTCTGCAATTTCCCCTCCAAGTGATGTCTTCATGTTGTTAACCTCTTTCATTACTGCATCAAATTTTTCGGTGATAAATGTTCTGAGTTCTTTCATTGCTTGTGCCAAGTTTTGCTCCCCTTCTTGATTATTGGTTTGTTGATTGGATTCAGTCATGTTTTCCTGATTATTGGTTTGGTTTGTAGATTTTTGTTGCTTTCTGGTCATCTCTTTATTTTGACGAATTTAATCAGTTCCTTAGCTTCTTTGTCTGCTTTTGGAGGTTAATTAGTTGTTATTTTTGCATAGGTGTTATATCTTCTCTTTGTCACTTTTTTCTTCTTACTCAAGTTACTTGTTGTTGGTTAAGTTCACTTTAGAAGAAAGTATTAGTGTTGGGGAAAGGCAATTGTGTCAGCAAGGGTAAAGTGTAAAGTGGTATTGGTAATGTATGTTAACAAAGCAAGAATATGAGATCTGGGAGGATGGAGGTTAGATTCATGTAGATTGTATAGAGTTATAGCTGTAGGTAGAGTATCTTTTATGAAGTAGATGACTGAATATAGGTGGAATATGGTATGAACTACAAAGCTATTGTTTTCATGAGAGAGGGAAAAAGAAAAGAAAGGTAATAGTTTCAAGAGTGGATAACAGACAAAAAACAGAACAAAGGTATTAGAAATTAAGAGTTAGACACTTTGTGGATCAAAGAATGGGAGGTGGGGGGTGGAATATAGGAGAGACAGTAGATGATAGTGGTTATCAAGATGCAGGGGAAGAGGGATAGTGTAGGTAGCCTAAATCAGTTCACACAGAAATGAGGCAGTGTAGGATGGGAAAACCCAACAAATGTGAGGTGTTCCCTGTAGCACGTATTGTGTACTTGAATTAAAATAAAACATGTGGAAAATGAGGGACAAGAGGGAAAGAGAGAACCGAAAAAAAAAAACACTAATTATAATAAAGAAAAAAAGAAAGACAAAAGGAAGAAAGAAAAAGAGGATAGGCAAACGGTGGGGAACAGATAGGGGGGAGAGAGATACAGGTATACACGTGTCACAATTGCAACACTATCTAAAACAACAACCAAAAAAACCCCTAAATATCTGTATGAAAAAAAGAAGGACTTTGGGGGAGACGCTAGGAGAAAAGACTAGGGGATAATGCAATATTAGCAATCAGGGCATCAAAAAGAGTAAAAAATAAGATAAAGTGAAAATAAAAACAAAACAATATGAACCAATAAAGATAAAACGCAAACGTTAAGGTCCAGGGCACTCAAGGACCCCAGGTAGACCCCAGAGCGTGATGGATTCAGGGGTGGAAAGTCTGAGACACTGAAGACTCAAGAGGTGTGAGTCTGGGGTGTGGACCGCCAGAGTTCAGGGGACCCAGACCTGGCAAGCTCAAATCTGGTCCTCAGAAAGCTTAGGAGCCCCGCAGTGCAACACAGCCCTCAGGGATCCCCGTAGCTGGGTGCCAGCCCCGTGGGGGAAGCCAGATCCGTGAATTTTATATTGAATGTCTGATCCCTGAAATTCACCTAACTCCTCAGGGTATCAGCCTTTGGACAGCTCCCTCCCTGTGCTCCCTCGCAACGGCCACTTGAGGGGGCCTCTACACCACGGCCAGTTCAATGACCCAGATCCCAAGCCCCGCCGGGTGGGGTGGGCTTCAGCTGGAAACGCCGAAAACAGACTCTAAGATCCGAAATCCCAAACTTCGCAAAATATCCCCCAATCAGCTTCCAGACGTGTCCTCCTCCTTCACTGCACCCTACAACAGTCTCCCAATTGTGTCCCCTTATTGTCCAAAATCCAATTCTCTTGCAGATCGGCAGTCGGACCTGTGGGGATGGGGCTCCAGGCGGAAGCTCTACCCCCCTGACCGGCGACCAAAAACGTCCCCCGCTTCACAAGAAAACACCGTCTGTCTCCCCAAATCAATCTGCAAAGGAGTCTTGTCCCAACAATCCCTCACTAGCCAGCCCAATATCCGCGAATTTCTCAGCACCGCAAAGCCTCCAGTAAAAGGAAAAAAAAAAAAAAACAAAAACCCTGGCCGCCGCGGCTCCGGAGCTTCAGGAGCGCCCGCTACCGCGCCTCCGCCCACCCAAGGAGGGAACTTCCCGAACCCAGATGGGACCTCTGTTTATATATTATAGATGTATCCTCTCTGTTACCTTCCCACCGAATTGATGTCCAGACACCTTCCAACCAGCAAAAATCCCCGAAACAGCGCGGTCCCAAAGAGCCTTCAACGCTGCCCAGCCACCCCCTGCAGAGACACTACCAGGCAAGCTCACGCAGCCACCATCTTGCCCCTAACCTCCGCACCTGCATATTAATAGCTCTGAGATACATCATCCTAAGTGTGGTTATATATATATATTTTTTTTTCATTTCCTGAATGAAAATATTTTGTATTTATTTATTATCCAAGAAGGAAAACATCAGTGGAACAATAAATCACTGAAATCAACCTGTAGATCTGTTTCACTGTGCAAAGAAAATATGAAAGGGAATGTTTTACTGGCAGTAAATGGAGGGACATGGATAAAATGTCAAGTGTAGTAGGTCCACAGATATAAATTTGGTTTATTTTCCATTTCTGTTTCAGGATTAGTGGGTCTTTGATTCCTATGGTAGATAAATTTCTCCCATTCCTACTTGGAAATTTTACATTTTCATCATTGTACATTTTAGCTTCAGAGGTTCTATTTATTTAATTATTGAAATATACCATTTAATATAATTGCAATATTCTTTTTAATCTTCTAAAACTCATTAAAAAGTGTTGTTTCATATTCTCTGAATATTTTCAAAATCTGAAAAACTTAAAAGCTTTTATTCCTATTGTCTGTCTTTTTTCTGTCTTTTAGTCATGATAACTTGCTTTCTTAGGGTCTGTATAGATATTTTTAATTTTTGAAAAGATACTTAGATTACACAAATATCATATGAAAAAGATAGGGGATTCTAATATGCCCCACTCCCCACACTTCCCACATTTTCCCACATGAACAACATCTTTCATTAGTGAGGTACATTCATTGCAATTGATGAACAAACTGTGGAGCATTGCCACTAAGCATGGACAAATGTTTACATTGTAGTTTACACTCTCTTCGACATAATTCCATAGGTTATGGCAAGATATATAATGGTTTGCATCTGTTATTGCAATGTCTTTTAGGACAATTCCCAATTCCAAAAAATGCCCCTGTCTTATAACACTTTTTACTGTTTCCTACCCTCAGAACCTCCAGTGACCACTACCTTCAGATTCCCTACATGTGGCTTTTCTGTCCTTTCATTTGTACTTGTAATTAGTACTAGAGTTTGTAGGTTTATGTACAAGTGACTGAAGTTTGGGGGCTGCCCATGTGCCAGCTGGGCCCTGAGCCTCAATAGATTTGCAACACTTACTCTCCAGTTCATTGCTTTCACCCAAGACAACAGGCAAGGGGGTGATGATGGACAACTACATACCAAGTAACAAAGAAAGCCTAAAACTGCAAGCAACATAGTCCCATCCATCAGCTCTAAAGGATCACAGCCCCTCTCTATTAGATGTGGAGTAGACATCACCATCCCAGAATCCTCTGGTTTGGGGAATGAAATTTGGACTAAAGTAGACTTACTGGTATCTTACTATGGACTTATTGTGATTCTAGCAATGTAAGAATTTATCCATTGTTATACTGAGTTTTAAAATTCTGCTGTTTAATTTGAGGACATATTTGTGTGAATTCTTGGAGGTCTCAGTGGAAAAGAGAGGATTCACGTTTTACATTATTTGGAAATTAGCAAGCTAAAACAATTTAATGTTAAGTTGTGCACCTTGAGCCTTTAAGGTCACAAAGCTTCTGTGATTTCAGACTGCATGCTGGATCTTCATTCAGAGAGCTTTGGCACTTGTAGCACCATGGTCAGGAGAAGTGTGTCTCTTCATACACATACTTGATTAATGTATTTATACTTTGTTAACCTTTACAATGCAACTATAATTCTAAGGATCCATCTTTTATACAGGAATCTCTTACCAGAGTTCCCACTTAGGATAATTTTCTAATTCATTTTCATATAGAACTTATTTAGTAATATGGAATCTCAAATTCCTTAATGTGGACAGTCTCTCAAAACTGCAGCTGACATTTGAAATCCACTACACATCACAGTCCATTTTATTATTTATTTTGTGGCTAAACTAATTCATTCTGTTAGGCCAGATTTGGGATGAATTTGAAATATTCAGGGAAATTTGTAGGTGTGAATCCTCATATTTTAAAAAATAACACATCAAAAACCTATCTACAGGGAAGCAGACTTGGCCCAGTGGATAGGGCATCTGTCTACCACATGGGAGGTCCCCATGGGAGGTCTGCGGTTCAAATCAGGGCCTCCTTGACCTGTGTCCAGTTGGCCACGCACAGTGCTATTGCATGCAAGGAGTACCATTCCACGCAGGGGTGTCCCTGCATAGGGGAGCCCCATGCGCAAGGAGTGCACCCCATAAAGAGAGCCACCGAGTGTGAAAGAAAGTTCACCCTGCCCAGGAATGGCACCGCACACACGGAGAGCTCACGCAGCAAGATGACACAACAAAAAAGAAACACAGATTCCCATGCTGCTGACAACAACAGAAGCGGACAAAGAACATGCTGCAAATAGACACAGAGAACAGACAACTGGGGGTGGGGGCAGGGAGGAAGGGGAGAGAAAATTTTTTTTAAAAAGCCTAACTACAGATTTGTGGGAAATAGAAAAAGAAGGGCAAACTGTACCTAAATCTAGAAGAAGGAGAAAAACAATATAGATTTCAATGAAGAGAAATGAACTAGAGTAGAGAAAAAACAATTGTGTGAACCAATGAAATTGTTTCTTGGAAAAGATCAATAAAATAGAAAAGGTTTACTTAGATTGAAAAAGAAACAAGAAAGAGGATGTAAATTACCAAAATAAAAAATGTAATCAGGGATGTTGCTAAATATTGCTGACATTAAAGGGATTATGAATTAAATCTATGAATAATTGTCTACCGAAATCTTGAAAATAGAAGAAATGGACCAATTCCTAAAAACATGCAATTTATCTAAATTGACTGAAAAGAAATAGATCTCAACAAAAACATAATGAGTAAAGAAATTCAATTAGTTATCAAAAACTTCTCAAAACTAGAAGTCTAGGATCAGACATCTTCCAAAATGAAATCTATGAAATATTCAAAGAAGAATTAATGACAATATTTTTCATAACCTTCCAACTTGAAGTCAAGATACATATAGCTTCCAAACTCATTCTATGAGACTAAAGTTATTTTGATGCCAAAACTACATAAAGCATATCAAAGAAAGTAAAGCAAGGAGCAATTTCTCTCATAAATATAGATGCAAAGCACTTAACAAATACTAGCATGTCAAATCCATGAGAATATTACAAGAATTACACACTAAGACAAAATGGGATTCAAAATGAATGTGCAACTTAAGAAAATCAATGTAATATACCCATTAACCTAATGAAAAGGAAATCACATGAAAATCTAAATTGATGCAGAAAATGTGAATGATAAATTCCAACACCTTTTCATGATAAAAATACTTAGAAAAATAAGAATATAAATAACTCCCTAAACAGAATAAACAAAATATATAAGAAAACACAGGTAATCTTATCCTCAATCTTGAAAGAGTGGAAGTTATCTCTTTGAGATCTGGAACAAAACAAGGATGACTGCTTTCAATATTGCTATTCAGTATTATATTGGAAGTTAAGAAATTAGGCCATAAAACTAAATAAAGTCTACCCAATTTAGAAAGAAAAAGTAAAATCATCTGTTTTAAGAAATGTGTTGATCCTTATCTATATCCTGACAAGCTGCCCCAAGAAAACCCTAGAGATCATAAATGAATTCAACCAAATGAAACCTATCAGGTTTACATGAAAAAAAAAGTTTTATATTATACAACAGAAAGAACATTCTTAAATGGACAATAAAAAAATCCACTCACCATACCATCTAAAAGAAGAAAATGCATAGGAATAACTTTAACTAAAAAGGATGCACAATGAAAACTTCAAAAAAAGAGTTGAATGAAATAATAAAAGAACTAAGTAAATGGCAAGGTATTCTGTGTTCATGAATAGGGAGAATTAATATTGTTAAGATGTCAGTACTACCCAAAGTTATCTACAGCTTCGATGTAATTCCCATCTAAGTCCTAAGAGCCTTTTTAGTAGAAATGGAAAAGCTGATCCTGATATATGGAAATATACTCCAGTAGGATTCCAGTACCATCTTATTATGTTGCATTTACTTATTTGCTTATCTCATGCCTTCTAAAGTCTGTGAGCTCTTTGAGCAGAAGCAAAATATCTCACTCTTCTATTCATTCCCAGAATATAACTTACTATTTACCATACAGTATTGTTGAATAAATATTTGTCAAATGATTAAGAAATAAATGATTGAGTGATTTGCACATATATTGCTAAGTTTTGGGGAGAATGGAGAAGAAGTGAGAGAAAAGGAAACCTTGTTGAGAGAGGGAAGTCCCATGACTCCAAAGGAGACAGATTGGAAACAAGATATTTTAGTGTACCCAGAATCTTTTTTACTATCAGTGATAGAGAAACCATTTTGGGAAACCTTGTAATATTAGAGTTCACATCTAAAGAAAGGTGACTTCCTACAGGGAAGGAAGGTGTTCAGTGGGATAGGAGATGGACATGATTCTCCTTATCTGTCTTCTGAGGTTCAAAACTGGCACGAGTTTGCTTTGTGGTTTTCTTTCTTACCTCCAGAGAAGTATGTATCTTATCAAGAAGAGAGACAAAAGAATAATTCATTCATGAGTTTCATGGGAATGAAATCCCTAAAGGTCTCTCTGGCAGGTTGATACTATTTATGAATTCCAAGAAGAGATTTCAATTATGTTTGTAAACTGGTTTGTATATGATACCCTTTGATTGATTTAAATTCATTTTTTTTACATTTACTTAATTAAATCAAGATTAGAGCTTTGATTTGATCATATCACTGGCGGTACTCATGGTTGAGTCCCTGTCCCCTTGGTGTCCTATATAAATGAACACTCACTCATGAAGATACACTGGAGAAGACACACAGTGGAACATAATTTCATAGATAGAGATTTTTGTTTCACTGCTTTTTCTTTTTCTAAAATTTTGGGAAGAATCCGGTTCAACACATGACATTTAGTCATCAAACAATATGAAGAACTAAATATGAATTTGGGAATGAAGAATTGAGCGACACATTGTTTCTTTTATAAAAGATTATATCTAAACAATTTAAGAGACATAGAAATGAGTACATGCAATATCCTGAGCTGGCTCTGAATTCCTAGTGAAGAGGGTCTAGAACTTTGGACTCATCCTGTGTTGTGCGAGTTAATGAAGGCATCATATGGGACCTCATGATTGAACTGAGCCTTGAAGGAGGAATTGGAATAATTCCATGAGGATGAGGAGGTAGAAGCACAACAAAAAGAGATAAGAGGGACACAAATGTGAGTTCAGTATAACCATAGGATGTGGTGCAGTTTTAGAAATAATTCTGAATATCTGATGAACAATGATGGGCATTCATGAAAAGTTGAAAATGAGCCTTGTAAAAGAGAGTCTTGTATTCTGTCCACAAATTGGATCTTTATGTTTGAGGTTATTGGAGTCTGTGTAGGGTTTAGAGACAGTGATGTTCATGAAAACCCTTGCCAAGTAGAAAGATTTCTCTGGGTTAATATGACTCTATCTGTTGTAAAAACTTTGGAAAGATGATGAGGGATGAAAATAGAAGAGTGGATGCATGGAAGGAGGTGTGATGAGTTAGCATATGTGGGGTTGAATCATAAAGTTTTCACTATTAATGCTTGGCATAATGTCAGTCATTTCATGTTTATCATTTTATTTAGTTATTCCAATTACTCTGTGAAATCGGAGTAATTTTCCAATGCATACAATTGTGTCGGTATTGAATCTTGGAGTTTTATGATCCCAGGAATTTGCATTTCACTAAAAATTTTAGTTCTTAATAAACTTAATATTTAGAACAGTTTTAGAGTTGCAGAAATCCTGTAAGGATGTTATAGATAGTTTCCAAGAACCTCTTACACCCTTTCCCCTGTTTGTACCATCTGCCATCCAAAATAACACCTTTTATTTATTTGTCATAACTTCTTAGTCACTTTGTGATTGTGGCAGCTTCTCAGACTCTTCTTGGTTTTGATAACCTGGATACTTTCGAGGAGTATAGTTAAGATATATTGTAAAGTTTCCCTCAGTTTGAATTTTCTGATGTTCTTCTCATGATTAGACTGAGCTTATGGGTTTTTGGAAGAATGCACCTGAAATAAAGTATCATTTTCATACCATCATAACTAGGGTGCATCCTATCAATATGACTTATCATTGTTGATATTGACTTCTTTCAGCAGTGTTTTGTGGTTCCCCAGCATAAAGTTCCTCATATCTCTAACCTTCTTTATATCACCTTTGGGAAGAAGTCACTAAGTGAATCCCATACTTCAAGAGTGGGATTTTTCTCCATGGCCTTGAAAAAGTAATATCTACATAAATTATTGATTTTTTTCCTGCAAGAGAGATTTGTCTCTTCTTATTTATTTAATCAATTATTTATTAATATCAGGATGAACTCATGAAATTTATATGATACTTTTAGTAGTGATACAATATTACTTTTCTTGTTTAATTTGTTCCACTTTTGGCCATGGGGGTAAAATGTCAGCTGTACTCTTTATCTGTACTATAACCCCATCATTGAGAGTTTTATTTTAGCACATATTTACTCTATGGTACTATAAATTGTGCCAGTCATTTCTTGCATGTTTCTCTCCTAGAGTCAACAATTTCTCCAAGAAGACACTTATTGGATAATGGTGATAAATTCCATGTTCTGAGTGCCATGGTACTGTGCCTTCTAAGGCCTCTCTGAAGAGAGTGTGAGGAAACATATGTGTGTATATACATGTTTATAAATATGCCTACATACAACACTCTATATTTACTGATACATGAGTTAATAAATCTAAACTATTAACATATAGAACATTCTAGTCTCCTCCCTTGCTTATCTATAATCACCTATTTCACAGTGTGAAAAATATTCCCTCATCTGTCAACTATCTATGAAACTTGATTCCAGTGCAAATGCATAGAAGTATTAGAATTGTTAATCCATACATGGTGGGTTGGTACATTGTTAATTATAGAACTGTACTTTCATAGTTTTTTTGGCTTTATTTTACAGAGTCCATTCATATCCAATATTACTTCTTTTTTTAAAGTTTAAAACATATCATTGAAAATGTCTTTAAAGATAATTAATTATGAAAATAATACACATTTATAGGGAATGAGTAGATTTTTTTCCAAATTGTTACACTGAAAAAATATTAGAAGTTCCTTTACACCCCACTCCCCACGCCCAATTACATCATTTTTAATTGTATTGATACATAGATCACAAATTACATCAAAAAAAAAGAGGTTCCCATAAACCCCCTACCCCACTCTTCCCACATCAACAACCTCATTCATCATTGTGGTTCATTTGTTGCATTTGGTGAATACATTTTGGAGCGATGCTGCACCACGTGGATTATAGTTTACATTTTAGTTTACACTCTCCCCCAGTCCATTCAGTAGGTTATGGCAGGATATATAATGTCCAGCATCTGTCCTTGCAATATCATTTAGGACAACTCCAAGTCCCAAAATTGTCCCCACATCACCTCTTTTCTTCCCTCTCCCTGCCCTCAGCAACTACTGTGGCCACTTACTCCACATCAATGCTCAATTTCTTCCATTGCCAGTCACAACAATGTGTGCATAAGTGGCTCTCTGAATCTTGAAGTTTCAGAATCAGCAAGGCCAACTCTTTCTTCATCATCTCTGAACACTCTATTCTTAAAAAACTTTTTATATTTTATGGAAGTATATCATTCATACATTAACATGCACACTAAAGATTGTGATCTTACAAAATATACATACATAACATCACACAGGTGTCTCATACATCACCCTTTCACCAACTCTTTGCATTGTGAAATATTTGTTACAAACTGTGCATGAACATCATCACAATATTACTACCAACTATAGTTCCTATCTTACATTTGGTGTATTTTTTCCCCAACCCATATTATTTTTTAAATATATTTTTATTACAAATATTGTGAACTTGCAAAACAATCATACAGATGTGTAAATTTCCCATACAATTCCACACCCTTGTTGAACATTTGTTACAGATTATGAGACAATATGACCAGACTATTACTACCAATCATGGTCCTTTAGCATCCTTTTTTTTAGAGTCATGCAAACCATTATCTTTCTTTTTTTTTAAGATTTATTTATTTATTTATTTCTCTACCCTTCCCCAGCCCGACCCCATTTGTCTGTTTTCTGTGTCTATTTGCTGTGTCTTCTTTGTCCGCTTCTGTTATTGTCAGCAGCACAGGAATCTGTGTTTCTTTTTGTTGTGTCATCTTATTGTGTCAGCTCTCTGTGTGTGTGGCACTATTCCTGGGCAGGCTGCACTTTCTTTCACGCTGGGCAGCTCTCCTTCTGGGGTGCTCTCCTTGTGCATGGGGCTCCCCTATGTAGGAGACAACCCTGCATGGCAGGGCACTCCTTGTGTGCATCAGGACTGCACATGGGCCAGCTGCACATGGGTCAACGAGGCCCAGGGTTTGAACTGTGGACCTCCCATGTGGTAGATGGATGCCCTAACCACTGGGCCACGTCCTCTGCCCATAGCATACATTTAGCACACTTTTTCCATACACCTCCTTTATCAACACAGTACAGCTTGACATTTATGCAAGAATATTATAGTATTGCTGTTAACCACAGTCTATAGGTCACACTAATTGTAGTTTTCCATGTATATACAATAGTGATATACATCTGCTCTAGTTCACAGAAGAACTTGCTTGTATTTGCACCCTTAACCACAATTATCAACTGCCTCTGGGTTTACTGTGTATTTCAGTCCTTCAGGTATTCTTTTAATTTTTTTAAAGATTTATTTATTTATTTCTCCCCCCCACCCTGCCCCAGTTGTCTGTTCTCTGTGTCTATCTCCTGTGTGCTCTTCTTTGTCCGCTTCTGTTGTTGTTAGTGGCACGGGAATCTGTGTTTCTTTTTGTTGCATCATCTTGCTGTGTGCTGCATGCCATTCCTGGGCAGGCTGAAATTTCTTTTGCACTGGACGGCTCTCCTTATGGGGCTCACTCCTTGCGCATGGAGCTCCCTTATGCGGGGACACCCCTGCGTGGCAGGGCACTCCTTGTGTGCATCAGCACTGCACATGGGCCAGCTCCACATGGGTCAAGGAGGCCTGGGATTTGAACTGCGGACCTCCTATGTGGTAGATGGATGCCCTATCCACTGGGCCAAGTCTGCTTCACTCTCAGTTATTCTTTAGCTTTCTTTCTATTGACATTTACTTCCCCAGACTAACTTTTTCAGCCACAATCCCATTTATAATCCAGTTACTACTCACTATAATGTGTTATTATCAACTCTATCCATCACTACACTTTTAAGTCCAGTTAATGAAAACTTCTACAGGAGGAGGCAGGGCAAGGTGGTGTCTAAGTGAGTGCAATTGCAAAATAGCAGCAAAGTGGTGTTGGAGTCTTGCCGGAGCAGGCTGTTTCAGGACCTTGCAAGGCAGGTGGTGTATGGACGTCTGATTTTTAGAGACAGTGACAGAAGTAGTGCTTGCTAAAGGTAGAATTGCAGGTTACAAGCACAGAGGTTGAAAGCTGTGGGGAGGCGGGACCCTTCCACTTATGGCTGGTGGCCACAATGTTCCCTGAGAACTGTCAGTTGTGTGGTGGTGTCCCTGGGCACCATGATCCCCAGATACGTGGTCCCCAGGTCTGTGTCCCCTAAGCTCCATAGCCCGCATTCCACACACCTACATACTCTGAGTCTGCAGTGTCCTGGGCTTCCGTTTCCCAAGTCCAGCACTTCTGGAGGTCCGGGATTGCCCAAGCCCTCCAGTTTTGGACTGACTCCATGAGTGGGAGGGATTCGGTAGAAGGTGCAGCAAAGGGGCCAAGCGAGTGAAGGTTCAATTTTCTGGTTCTCCCTCCCTCCTTTTTCTGTGTATCTGTGCTTCGAGGAGCATACCAGCTGGCTTGGGGAGAGCCTGGGAAGAAAGGAGTAGTGAATCTGCTGACAAAACCCAATTCACCTAAATACCCTGTGATATGAAACTTGGACTGGGAGAAGGTGGAGTCGGAAAATCAGCTAGCCCTCTCATAGCACACCTAAAGGAGAGGGACTGTAGGAGGTGCTTTCCAAGCTTCCAATAGCATACTTGGGGTTCCTGGTGAGCTGTGGGTGCTCTCTCTCTGGAAAACAAAAGTCACTGTTTTCTGTGCAGAGCTGGTTCAACAAGGACCCACTTGAATCTCGTACTGGACCTCTCAGGCAGCTTTCCTGCTGCCCTGGGTGACAGGGAAGTAAGGAGGGGAAAAGGGGAGAATGTCAAATCCCTAAGCATTTTATTTAACTGCAAAGAGATACCTTGCTTGAAACTTTGTCTGGCATTTTATTGGGTTGTCTTCTTGTTTTCTTTCTCTTAATCCCCCAAGGTCCTTTTTCTCTTTCTTTTTCTTTTTTCTCTTTTTCTTTTTCTTGCTTACTTACCCCCTCCTTTTTGTCCCTTTTTTCCTTTTCTTTCTTTGATCTCCTTTTTTAAATTTTTTAAAATATTAGGTGCTGCATGGAGTGCTTCACATTTGCTGTATTTCCTCATTCTCCATTCCACTTCTGTGTGTATATTGATTTTGGTCACGAACACTATCCCCTTTCCTCTACATCTTTCTATCCTCCATCATTTATTGTTTCTCTTACATTACACATCTCTTTGTTTGCCCCCCTATTTTTCTGAATTTATTTCTAATACCTTTGCTGTGTTTTCTGTCTTATATTTACTCTTTATATTACTGTCCTTTTTTTACTCTTTCCCTTTCTCCTGAACACACTGGCCTTTTAATTCACACTGTATTCCTCCCCATATTTAGTTTACTGTCTCATTATACATACACTACTTTTCATACTGTTATAAGTATACATACCTTACATGAGCCAAATATCCATTCTCCTAGATCACACATGGTTCCTCTTACTATTTTTTATCAATGCTACTATTGTTCATTTTTCTTCCCTTACTCTTTTGGCTTTCCCTGACCTTAATATTTTCCTTCAAGTGAACTTAGCCAACAACAAGGAAATAGAATAAGAAGAACAAAGTGACAAAGAGAAGAATTAACACACATGCAAAAACAACTAATTAAACACCAAACTAGACAAAGAAGATAAGCAACTGATTAAAACCATCAATATAAAATGATGACAAGACAGCAACAAAAAATTACAAACCATAATAATAATCAGGAAAACATGCTCCAATCCAATGAACAAACTAAAATCAGGAAGAGTAACAGAACAGCAAACAAGTAATTAAAGCTCTCAAAACATATATTAGGGACAAATTTGATGAGGTGGAGGAAGAGATTAAGAATATGAAGAAAACACTTAGAGAGAATACAGAAGAAATTGCAATCATACACAAAAAGATAAAAGATGTGATGGTGATGAACAGCACAATTCTAGAAATCAAAAATACACTCTCAGCAAATAACAGCAGACTCAAAGAGGCACAGAAAGGAATTAGTGGTGTGGAAGACAGTATATCTGAAATCAAACAGATAGTAGAAGTGATCGATAAAAAGAAAGAAAAATTCCAGCATGGATTTAGGGATCTGAATGACAATGGAAAACACACAAACATATACATTACAGGCATCCCAGAAGGAGAAGAGAAGGGAAAAGGGACAGAAGGGGTGTTGGAGGAAATAATGGCTGAAAACTTCCCAAATCTACTGAGGGAGATGGATGTACATGTCCAGGAAGCACAATGCACTCCAAACAGCATAAATTCCAACAGGCCTACCCAAGACATATACTTGTACAATTACATGCTAGGCCACAGAAAAAGTCTCAATGAATTCAGAAAGACTGAAATCATACAAAATAATTTCTCTGACCACAGTAGAATGAAGCTGGAAATCTTCAAGGGACAGAGACCAAGATTTGGCACCAAGATTTGGAAGTTAAACAGCACTCATAGAAAAACAGTGGGTCAAGGAGGAAATGACAAAAGAAATTAATAACTACCTTAAAACTAATGAAAATTATAACACAACATATCCAAACTTACGGGATGCAGCAAAAGCAATACCGATAGGGAAATTTATAGCCATAAATTCATACATCAAAAAAGAAGAAAGAGCTAAAATTGAATAACTAATTGTACAATTGGAGGAATTAGTGAAAAAAACAACAAACTAAATACAAAGGAAGAAGAAAGAAATAACAAAGATCAGCACAGAACTAAATGAAATAGAAAAAAAGAAAGCACTTGAAAAAATGAGCAAAACCAAGAGCTGGTTTTTTGAGATCAATAAAATTGACAAACCGTTACCTAGACTAACAAAGAAAAAAAGAAGGAATATGATGCAAATATGCAAAATAAGAAATGAGAAAGGAGATATCAACATTGACCCCACAGAAATAAAGACTATTATAAAAGGATACTTTGAAAAACTATATTCCAAGAAAAAGGACAATTTAGAGGAAATGGACAAATTCCTAGAAACACATAAGCAGCTTACATTGATGAAAGAAGAAACTGATGATCTCAACAAACCAATCACAAGTAAAGAGATAGAATCAGTCATTAAAACCTCTCAACTAAGAAGAGCCCTGGGCCAGACAGCTTCACAGGTGAATTCTACCAAGCATTCCAGAAAAAACTAACACCAATCATGCTTAAACTCTTCCAAAAAATAAAAATACAAGGAACATTGCCTAACTCATTCTATGATGCCAACATTACTCTAATACCAAAGCCAAAGACACCACAAGAAGGCAAAATTACAGACCAATCCCTCTAATGAACTTAGACATGAAAATCCTCAAAGAAATACTTGCTAATCATATTCAACAATACACTAAATAAATTATACACCATGCCCAAGTGAGATTCATTCCAGGTATGCAAGGATGGGTCAACATAGGAAAATCAATTAATGTAATACACCATATAAACAGACTGAAGGAAAAAGAATCACATGATCATATCTATAGATGCAGAAAAAGCATTTGACAAAATACAGCACACTTTCCTAATAAAAAGAATGCTAAAGATCAGAATAGAGGGAAATTTTCTCAACATGATAAAGAGCATATATGAAAAACCCACAGCTAACATCATTTACAATGTTGAAAATCTAAAATCTTTCTCTCTAAGATCAAGAAAAAAAGAAGGATGCCCACTATCAGCCCTTCTATTTAACATTGTCTTAGAACTACTTGCTCAAGCGCTGAGGGAAGAACCAGACATAAGAGCCATCCAAATTGGAAAGGAAGAAGTGAAAAGTTCACTATTTGCAGATGATATGATCCTATTCATAGAAAACCCTGGGAAGTCTACAAGAAATCTTCTAGAACTCATAAATGAGTTCAGTAAAGTCACAGGTTACAAAATCAATATGCAATAATCAATACCATTTCTGTATACCAATAATGATCAATCTGAGGATGAAATCAGAAATCAAATACCATTTCCAATAGTAAATAAAAAAATAAAATACCTAGGAATAAATTTAAATAAAGATGTAAAGGACTTATACACAGAAAACTACAAACACTGCTCAAGGAAATCAAAGAAGACCTAAATAAATGGAAGAATATTCCCTGCCCATGGATAGGAAGACTAAATATCATTAAAATGTCTATCCTACCAAAACTGACCTATGGATTCAATGCAATCCCAATAAAAATCCACTCAGCATTCTTTAATGAACTAGATAAACTTACTATGATATTTATTTGGAAAGGAAAGTGGTCCCAAATAGCCAAAGACATATTGAAAAAGAAAAATGAAATTGGAGGAATCACACTACCTGACTCCAAAACGTACTACAAAGCTACAGTTGTGAAAATGGCATCGTATTGACAGAAGGATAGACATACTGACCAATGGACTTGAAATGAGAGTTCTGATATAGATCCTCAAATAAACAGCCATATGGTATTCAACAAGGCCACCAAACCTCTCAACTGTGAGAGAATGGCCTCTTCAACAAATGGTGCCTGGAGAACTGGATATCCATATTTAAAAGAATGAAAGAGGATTACCAATTCACACCTTCTACAAAAATCAACTCAAGATGGATGAAAGACCTAAATATAAGAGCCAAGACCATAAAGACTTTGGAAAGCAATGTAGGGAAGCATCTACAGGACCTTGTAATAGGAAACGGCTTCATGAACTTCACACCCAAAGCATGAGCAGCCAAAGAACAAATAGATAAATGGGCTTCCTCAAAATTAAAGCCTTCTGCACCTCAAAGGATTTTGTCAAGAAAGTGAAAAGAGAGTCTGCACATTGGGAGAAAATATTTGGTAACCATATATCTTATGGGAGAAATATCCTGCATTTATAAAGAATTCCTATATCTTGAAAATAAAAAGACAAGCAACCCATTTAAAAAATGGGAAAAAGATTTGAACAGATGCTTCTCAAAAGAAGTTTTACAAATAGCTAAAAGGCACATGAAAAAATGCTCAAAATCACTAGCTACTAGGGAAATGCAAGTCAAAACACAATGAGATACCATATTACTCCCATAATTCTGGCAGCTATCAAAAAATCAGAGATCTACAGGTGCTGGAGAGAATGTGGAGGAATGAGAACTCTCATCCACTGCTGGTTGGAATGCAGAAGGACCCAGCCATTCTGGAGGACAGTTTGGTAGTTTCTCAAAAAACTAGGTGCAGATTTACCATATGAACCAGCAATTCCACTGCTGGGTATATACCCAGAAGATCTGAAAACAAGGACACAAGCTGATATACACACACCAATGTTCATAGCAGCACTATCCACTGTTGGCAAAAGTTGGAATCAATCCAAATGCCATCAAGAGATGAATGGATAAATAAAATGTGCATACATACAATGGAATACTACTCAGCTATAAGAACAAATACACTACAAACACATTTGATAACATGGATGAATCTTGAGAACTTTATATTGAGTGAAGTAACCCAGGCATTGAAGGACAAATACTACATGACCTCTCTGATAAGAAATAAGTAAACCAAGCTGTTTCAGAGAGATAGAAACAGCTTCAGAGTGACTGGATGATATGCTTAAAGGAAGTTGGGGAGTAGAGAAAGGGTGCAAGCTGACACCTGCATGGGTGAAAGCTATGATAAGCTGAATATAAGTATTTGTACAGAGGAGGGATAAAATGGGGGCATAAGGATACCTCGAGGCAGGGCTTTGTGAGCATGAGGGGGGCTGGAGATGAAAGGATGGATCAGATGGCCCAATTTTTGGGGGGGACGGTGGGAAGAACATTTGAACATAGGAAACTGTCAGGTATGTGGTTGAAATTATAAATTAGAGTAAACTCTAGAAAATATAGTATGGAAGGTTACCTGTTTTAAGATGCTTAAGGGGGGGGTCTGACACATGGAAAGCTTCTAGGGAGAGTGTCATAATGGGTTATACTATTGGGTGGAGACCCATACAATGAGGGTGAAAGTATACCCACATCCTGGGGAGAACTGATATTCTCAAATAGAGGGAATTTTACCTCTTGAGAGAATTGGTGGCTCCCAGTGGGTAAGGGCAGTCGAGTACGTCAAGCTCTCAACATTGTTGCAAGTATCTCTGAATATGGTCCTTCATGTAATGAAGATTGAATGTCAGAGTGGGCCCTGAGAGGATGGGGAAAAAGGTGTTGAATAGATGGAATCAGTGTAACTGTGGGTCAATGGAAGTATTCCATAAGATCATGCAATGATGGATATAGGACATGTTAAATTACACCAAAAATGTATTAAAGTCTATAGGAAAAAAATATAAATGATAATGTAAAACATACGATAACTAAAAATTTAGAAAATTGTATAGTCTAAAATATAAACCATAATTGAAACTCAAATGGAATCATGTTTGAAGCTATTGTTTCAATATCTGTACATGAACTGCAGCAAATAGAATATGAACATGTAGAAAGATCAATGTTTGTGAACAGACAAAGGGTTTGATGTTGGATATGTGGGAGTACCATATATTGTATATGTGAATTATTGTGATCTAAAACTTATGTGAAGATAAACTTAATAGTTGGAAGAAGAAAAAAAAAGAAAGTATGTAGACACTGAGGAAGAAATGGAAGAAATTGCCTTGCCATGGTATATGCAGGGCAACACCTACAGCAGTGATGAAAGGCAAAATGTTAAAACAAAACTTTCAGTTTTTCATTTTTTGATACTCCAATTTATTTTTCCTTTTTTAAATTTTTCTAAATTAGTATATATTTTGTATCTAACCTTTAAACCCATCATTATACACCATTTTGCTATTTATGGAATCTGGCAATATATTAGGCTTCCTTTCTAAAGAAGTTTGGAGTACAGAAGGGTTCAACTATGGCAGGGGAGGAATACTAGTGTGGTGTGTTATTGAAAGGGGGCACGTGATTGGGAGGGAGTTCTCCACGGTGTGTACACAGGGTACATGAAAATGTTTGGGTATTTTCATAGTGGTTTCAGTTAAAAATGACAACTGAGGGAGTGCTGAGTTCCAATCCAGGGGAGCTCTATCACATTCCCAAATGAACAGCAACAATACCCCAAGTGCAATGTCAAAAACCAATAAAGATGGGCGGCCCAGCAATGAGCCCTTGATACTGATGGCTACGATTATGAGCTTGTGTGCCTGAAATATGAACTAGGCGTAGAGCTGCAAGGTGCTGAAGAGTTACCTCCTGAGGACCTCCATGTTGCTCAAATGTGGTCACTAAGCCAAACTTAGCATGTAAATGCATTACGTTCCCCCCAGCATGGAACATGACTTCTGGGGATGAACCTCCCTGGTGCCAAGGCATTACTACCAAGCACCATTTGATGATGTAATTAGAAAAAGACCTTGAATAAAAGGGCCAACTCAGACCAGCAGAATATCTCAGCCTACATGTAATATCAAGTGTTTAAAACTGCTTTTTGTCTTGGACAAAAGGGGGAAATGGAAAGGACAAATGAGTTTGTATGGCTATGATTCTCCAAAAACAGTTGGGAGGTCATCAATGGAGTAACGTTTATGCACATCTCAGCAGGGTCCCAGAGACAGCTAAAGTAGATAGAAACCCAGGTACTGGTTCTCCTGAGGGCTGCAGAGACCCTATGTTCATGGCAGATGGCTCTGCAGTTCAGTGCCATGTCAGTTGGCCCTGCTTTGAGTTTGCATTCCTGAGTGAGATGGAGTTAGACTTAGATGTGATCTTTCTACACATGCCTCTTCTGTTACTTTTACCAGACCTGTAGTTGGCTTTGGGTTTCGGGTATACTCAGGAGGCCTGAATCTCTGGACTGTCCATGTGACAGCCAGGCCCTGAGCCTCAGCAGGCTTGCAACTCCTACCCTCTGGTTTATTGCTTTTATCCTGGCCAGCTAACAGGGAGGTGAAGAAGGTCAACCACCACACCAGGGAGTCAAGAGTGCCTACAACTGCAAGCAGGAGAATTGCATCCATCATCCATGTGGAATGTTAGTCCCTTCTTGATGTAGAGGTGGACTGGACAGAACCATCCCAGGGTCTACAGGATGGAGGAGTAGGATATAGATTAGAGTTGACTTACTGGTGTTCTGCTGGGGAACTATTGTGATTAGTAAGGGAAGAAATTGTAGTAGTGATGTGAAGAAAGTGGTCACGGTAGCTGCTGATGTTAGGGAGAAGGAAGAAAAGATATGATGTGGGTGCATTTTCAGGATTTGGAGTTGTCCTGGGTGATGATGCAGGACAGCTGCCGGACATTGTGTTTCCTGCCATGACCCACTGGGTGGACTGGAGAAGAGTGTAGATTACTATGTAGACCACTGTACATGCGGGACTGCAGTGCTCCAAAATGTATTCACCAGGTGCAGTGAATGTGCCATGATGATGCAAGAGGTTGTTGTGGGAGGAGTGGGGTGAGGGTGGTGGGAGGTATAAAGGGGCCTGTTATTTTTTTAATGTAACATTTAAAAGAAAATAAAGAAAAAAACTTCTACATACATTAAGCATCTTTATTCTCAAAAATCCTCTTATCTCCTAATAACATATACAATTCCATGTGTTTATTATTTGTATTTAGTTTATATTAATGAGACCATGCAATATTTGTCCTTTTGTGTCTGGCTTACTTCACTTAATATAATGTCTTCAAGACTCATCCATGTTATCACATATGTCCCAATTTCATTTCTTCTTACTGCAGCATAATATTCCTTTGTATAGAACACACTTGTTTATACATTCAATCATGAAGGGACACTTGAGTTGTTTCCATCTTTGGCAATTGTGAACAACTTCGTTATGAACATTGGTGTGTAGATGTCTGTTTATGGCCTAGTTTTTAGTTCATCTGGATATATTGCTTGTAGAGGAATTGCTGGATCATGTGACAGTTCTATATTTAGCTTCCTCAGGAACCTCCAAACTGTATTCCATGAAGGCTGCACCATTTTACACTCCCACCAACAGTGAAGAAGTGTTCCTGTTTCTCCACATCCTCTCCAGCAAATATTGTTGTCTGTTTATTTTTTTTTAATAATGGCCGTTCTATGTGGTGTTAAATGATATCTTATTGTTGTTTTAATTTGCATTTCCCTAATAGCTAGTGATATGAAACATTTATTCATGTGCTTTTTGGCCATTTGTATTTCCTCTTTGGAGAAATGTCTATTTAAATCTTTGGTCCATTTTTAAATTTATTGCTTGCTATTTTATTGTTGTGTTGTATGATCTCTTTATATAGCATGGAAATCAAACCCTTATCAGATAATTGGTTTCCAAATATTTTCTCCCATTGTCTTGATGCCTTTTCACCTTCTTGATGAAGCCCTTTGAATCATAGAAATGTTTAAGTTTGAGGAGGTCCCATTTATCCATGTTTTCTTTTTTTGCTCGTGCTTTTGGTGTAAGGTTTATGAATCCTTCACCTACCACCAGGTCTTGAAGATGTTTTCCTACATATTCCTCTAGAGGCTTTATTGTACTTCCTTTTATATTCAGGTCTTTGGTCGACTTTGAGTTTATTTTTGTATACTATGTGAGATAGGGGTCTTCTTTCTTTCTTTTGGCTATGGATATCCTGTTCTCCCAACAAAATTTTTTGAATAAGCTTTTCTTCCCCAACTGGGAGGGCTTGACAGGATTGTCAAAAATCACTTGGCCATAGATCTGAGTGTATGTTTATGAACCATCAATTTGGTTCCATTGGTCTATGTGTCTATGTTTATGACAATACCATGTTGTTTTTATCTCTGTAGCTAATTATATGATTTAAAGTCTGTAAGTGAGAGTCCTCCAACTTCACTTTTCCTTTTGAAAATGTTTTTGGCCTTTTGGGGACTCTTACACTTCCATATAGACTTGATAATTGTGTTTTCCATTTGCTAAAAAAAAATACTGTTGGAATTTTTATTTGTATTGCATTGAATCTGTATATCAATTTGGGTAGAATTGACTTCTTAATGATATTTAGTCTTCCAATCCATGAGCAAGAAATGTTATTCCAATTATTTAGGTGTTTTAAATTCCTTTTTGCAATGCATTATAGTTTTCTGAATACAAGTGTTTTGCATCCTAGGTTAAGTTTATTCCTAAATATTTGATTCTTTTTGTTGCTATTGTACATGGAGTGTTTTTCTTGACTTCCTCCTCAGATTGTGCATTTTTCATGTAAAGAAACACTACTGAATTTTGCTTATTGATCTTGAATACTGACACTCTACTGAAATAATTTATTAGCTCTAGCAGCTTTGTTGTAGATTTTTCAGGACTTTCTAGATATATAATCATCATCTGCGAATAGTGAAAATTTTAATTCTTCTTTTCCAATTTGCATGTCTTTTATTTCTTTTTCTTGTCTAATTGCTTTAGCTAGAAACTCTACCACTACATTGAAGAACAATGTGGTTAGTGAGCATCCTTGTCCTTTCCCTGATGTCATTCAGAAAGTTTTCAGTCTTTCACCATTGAATACAATGTTAGCTGTGGGTTTTTCTTATATGGCTTTTATCATGTTGAGAAGTTTCCTTCAATTCCTATTTCTTTGCGTATTTTTCTCAAGAAAGGATACTGTATTTTGTCAGATGCCTTTTCTGTGTCAATTGATAAGATCATGTGATTTTTCTTCTTTGACTTATTAATGTGGTGTATTACGCTGATTGATTTTCTTGTGTTGAACCAGCCTTACATGCCTTGTATATAATCCACTTGATAAAGAAGGATAATTCTTTTAATGTGTTGTTCAATTTGATTAACAAGTATTTTATTGAGGATTTTTGCATCTATATTCATTAGAGAAATGGGCCTATAACTTTATTTTTTTGTAATAGCTTTATTTGGCTTTAGTGTTAGGGTGATATTGGTTTCATAGAATGAGTTCTGTAGCATTCCTTCTTGTTTGATTTTTTGGAAGAACTTGAGTCACACTGGTATTAAATCTTCTTTGAATGCTTGGTAGTACTCACCTGTGAAACTGTCTGGTCAAGGGCTTTTCATTTTGGGGAACTGTTAAATGACTGTTTCAATCTCTTTACTTGTGATTGGTTTGTTGAGTCTTCTATTTCTTTGAGCATCAGTGTAGGTTGTTTGTACATTCTTAGGAAGTTTTCTATTTTATCTACATTGTCTAGTTTTTTTAGCATAAAAGTAGCATAAAATTGTTCATACTCCCCGTAAAATGAACTACAAAAACCATACAGTCTGACTCATGCCTATCTATTCTCACTTCTCCCTCCTCATTGGATTCCAGAGCCTCTGTCTTCTTCAATGCACCTGTCAAACTTGGGGTCTATGCTCAGCTTGTCCCCATGCTTGTAATATCATTTTCTACATCTATGTCCCCTTTCCCTGCCTAGTCTCAATTCCCACTCCTCCTCAAGGTATCTTCTCTAATTTCCTTACCATGGAAGGGTTTTTCTTATTGCCATATCCAGATTAGGGCATCCCATTCTATTTTCTCATTGCATCCTGAATCGCCCTTCAAAGGCCAATGCCAACAATTGAACTTTTCAGTTAGACTAATGAGGACAGTTTCTGGCTCTATGGTATTCAATTTTGTATCTTCATGGAATAAATACTTAAGGTGTATTAATGCAGACATGTTGAATGAATGAACATACACACACAAATGAAATGCACACATAGTATCACACTTTTATACATTCACAAAATTTATTCAATTAACATATTGATGTCTAGTGTGCACAAGGTGTTGTGCACAGGAAACATTTCCTCTGAAGGCTTAAAGAGTAAAACGCATAATGTCATTTCAATGTCAGGGTAAATTCAGGTCCAGTAATTCAGTACTAGTGACTATAAATTATACCAGGTTGAATGTGATTCAGAAGTAGAGTGATTAAAAATCTGATCCCATCTTCCACTTTAGTACTTCCAGTAAGCAAGTCTATTCATTTTTAATGCATTCAGGTGAAAGAGGGGTACAAAAATTGTTTTAATATGATACCTAAAATGACTGGGCAAGAGCTATACAATGGTCCATTCCACCATTCATACACCACATGGTTTTCACACCTGGTCCATGCTATTTCCTCAATAAACTACTTGTCTGTGCCTGCCATTGTTTCTGCAGCCTCTAGTAATGGAAAAATGCTGTGTTTCTTGGTACAGAATTCAGTTAAAGTTTACGTATCAGCTTGGTCTCCATGTCTTGACTGCGAGCACCTCTAGGGCTAGGGGCAACAGGGTATTCATCTGTGCACTGTTTGCACTGCAAACTATTCTGATGTTGGGGAATTATTGGTTTCTGAGTCCAAAAGCTGGAATCTCAGAAACCAAAGTTATGGACACCCAGTGTGCTACAGATGTGGCCTGATCAAATCTTTGCTTATTATTCAATCAAGTAAAAGTGAAACCTCTGAATCAATTTAATCTAATATGCCCAGAGGAGCTGACCAGTTCACAAACAAAATCTAACATCTATTTTTGGAATTCATAATCAATATCAAACTGCTACAGAGTGTGTCCAGAAACAGAACTTATATGTAGGTATTTATTATCCTCAATATATAGCAATTCAAATATGTGGAAAAATAAGGAATATTCCCAAAATGTTGTTGGATCTTTAAAATAACCACAGACAGAAGAAAGGAGGGAAATCTTTATCATGTATTCCAGGATAATTAGGAAAAAAGGAAATTTATAAACAAAAAACTGAAAACCAAAGTGGCAGTGTATTCAAATGTATTCCAAACATACAAAACTAACTAGAATATGAGTATTCAATATTAGATTTAATGTAATGAAAAAGGACAAAAAAATGTAATTTAATGTTGAAAATTGGATGATGTGACTGTCATTCTCCTGACATTATTAGAGAAAAAATGTGATTCACTTCTTAATTGGTGAAGGTAAATGCAAGCATGGTGTTGATTTTCTTCAGGCATTCTATTTATTGCAGGACAATGTTCAGTTACAACTTAAGAAGTAAGTCTTATTGTCCACAGAATATGTTCTATACCATAATCCATGGTGAGTGTTCCTATCTGGTCTTAATAAAATAATATAGCACCTAGGAGCAAAGATGTAGCCTAGTAATCCAGCACTGGAAGCCAAGCTGGAGAAGATTTCAATGGCTGCCATGACCTTCCCCTTGGTGCTGTGGTAGACAGAGAGGAAACTGACCCATACCCTGCAGAACACCAACAAAGGTGTCAGGCAGGTTCCTGGCCATGAAAGCTACATTGAAGCTCCAGAGGGCCAAGCAGCCCAGGTATCCCAGGACACAGTAGAAGGCAGTAGCTGAGCCCTTAAGACACTCAATGGTAATATAACCAGGCTCAGTGTGTGCATCTTTATCAATGAATGGGGGAGAGGTTCTGAACCAGATTCCAGAGAGTATCATCTGGATTAGGGAGCAAATGGAAATAGCAAAGTTAGGTGGCCCTGATTCCAAACACTGCCTCATCCTTCTCCCTAGAGCAGGGACCTTGAATTCCAGAACCACAGTGATTGTTTTGGCCAAAACAGTGGGCACAGCCACTGCAAAAACAATTCTAAATGTGATTTGTCAGAGGATGCAGATGGCTGTGTTGGGATAAATGATGAAGAGCAAGGAGCATAGGAAACACAGGGTAAGGGAGATGAGCGGGATGTAGCTGAGGATCCATTTATTGGCCTTGACGGTGGGAGTGTCTTGGTGCTTCACAAAGACCCCAAGAATAACAGTAGTGAGGAAAGAGAAGCAAAGAGCTGTGCAGACCAGAGTCCTCCCCAATGGGTCTTTTGGAGGGAATGAGTTCTCTCATTGTTTGCATTCTGATGATCTGGACACTTCACACAGTGTTCTACATCTGGTGAGAAATGCAAAGTGTCATCAGCCCATGTTCAGTAATTCTCACTTATTCACTTGACCCAAAAGAATAACATTGGACAATTTCAGCCAAATTTGTCCAGGTTGTGATGATTTTAAATAACCCTGTGCTTTAATGTGCTTGTTGTTCCTTCCCTAAACTTTCTCTTAGACCTCTGGCTTTCTTTTAAACATTCAGTCCATCAATTTGATAACAGTGTAATTTATTTACTGTTGAGCTTCCATTCTTTTCTTGTCCACACATCATACTTTTTCTAGTGGATTTTCTGCTTGTTTCTGTAGATGGTCCCTGTATAATTTTGATGTAATTCACTATTGACTAGATCTATGTTAAATAATTTATTCCACTTCTGGCTTGACCATTCATTGCCAAACAGAAAATATCAGTATTAATGTAATTAGCATTCATTAAACTTTTCCTTTAAGGTTGATGATATATGATGATACATGTCTTATTAAACAAATTTTCTCCTTTGAAAATGAAAACATTCTTCTCCTTTTTGTTTCTTTAAGGTTTTTATTTTTACATTTAGAATTACAATTTTCCTAATATTGATGAATCTGCATGTGACCAATTTGTTTCTAGATATGTCATTTGGTTCATTTTATTTCCTTTTTATCCTTATAATGGAACAACATTATAGTGACTTAAAAAAAAAACAGGTAGAATATACATTCCCATTTCACTCTTTGTTTTAAAGTTTGTCTTAGCAAAGCTTTTTGAAAATGATCTCATAGGAATGATTTAATAAGTTGTAATTGCCCCACAAAGTTGTGATTGTGATAACAATTGCATTGACTCAGTCAATCAATTTGGAGAATAATGATATCTTTACAATATTGAGTCCTTTCAATTATGAACATGGTTCATCCCTCCATTTATTTAGTTTTCTTTAAATTTTTCTTGATACCTTTATTATACAGAAGTCTTTCCAAACTTTCCTAAATATTATTTTTAGGCATTTAATACTTTCAAGATATTTTAAATATCATGTTTGGAAGTTTTATTTTATAAAGCCCTATGAGTTGCATATATAAGAAGCTTTTATATTACCCTTGTATTCAGACCACTAAACTGAGTTTATATAATCTTCCAGATCTTTAACTTATGCAATAAACTCCTTTCCAAATTATGTCAATTTTACTTTATCCTTTCAAATAATTATTCCTTCCAATCTTTTTCTTGCCAATATTGCTTTGGGAAGGATCTCCAGTGCATTGTTAGATGAGTTAATATTGAAAATTTTTGTTTTGTTATTGATCTCCCAGGCATGAAATACTTCAATATGATGTGAAATTTGTGTTAGTTTTCAGGAAGTATCTTTTAAAGGATGAAGATGGTTCTTCTCAATTTTTATTTGATAAGTTATGCTTTTGTTGTTTGTTCTAAAATCACTGGTGGGTGTTGAATTTTATTAAGTATTTTCCTTCATTCACTGAGATGACAGTTTCTACTTTTCAGGGGGTACATATACTGAATTACCTTGCTTTGCCATGATAAATCCTTTTTATAAAATATTGCTGGAATTAGACTGCAGATTATTTTTTTATGATATGTGAGCTTATGTTTAAAAAAGCTAGAAACATGTAAATTTCCTATTTTAATGGCATTATAAGATTTTGATACAAATGTTAAGCCGTAATCATAAATGGAGATTTTTTCCCATTTTTTTCCTATTCCTTGGAAAAAGTTTGAGTAAATAAGTATTATTTTTTCCTTGAAAGTTTAGTGGAATTCCCCAATAAGGCCATTGGTCAATATGAAAATTTATGAGAATGTTTTAATCTATAGATTCAATCACTGAAGAAGATATGAATCTTTTCAGATTTTTTATTTTGGGGGCCTATTTTTTGGCAACTTTTATTTTTCTAGGAATAGGTGAATATCATTTATTTTTTGGTCTTTATCATTTAATATTACATTAAAAAAATATGAGGTCCCCATACACCCCCCAACCCCCTCACCCCACTTTCCCCCCATAACAACAACCTCCTCCATCATCATGATACATTCACTGCATTTGGTGAATACATCTCTGAGCACCACTGCACCTCATGGTCAATGGTCCACATCATAGCTCACACTCTCACATATTCCACCCACTGGGCCATGGGGGGACATACAATGTCTGGTAACTGTCCATGCAGCACCACCCAGGACAACCTCAAGTCCTGAAAATGCCCCCATATCTCATCTCTTCCTCCCATTCCCTACCCCCAGCAGCCACCATGGCCGCTTTCTCTACACCAATGCCACATTTTCTTCGATTACTAATCACAATATTTCATGAATAGAATATCAGTAAGTCCACTCTAATCCATACTCTATTCGTCCATCCTGTGGACCTTGGAATGGTTGTGTCCACTCCACATCTATATCAACAGGAGAGGCTTGTGAACAAAGATCACATCTGCGTCCAGCTCCATCACACAGAAACACAAACTCCAAAGTAGGGCCAACTGACATGGCACTGAACTCCAAGTGCCATGACCATAGGACCTGTGGATCTCTGTAGCCCTCCAAAGAACCAATACCCGGGGTTGTATCTACTTTATCTGTCACTGGAACTCTGCTGAGGAATGCATAAGGGCAACCCCTTTGATAATCTCCTGGATCTTTTTGGAGACTCACAGCCATATAGACTAATTTGTCCTTTCCATTTCCCCCTTTGAATCAGGTCACACAGCATTTTTAACTCCTGGTATTATATGTAGATTGAGATATTTTGCTGGTGCGAGTTGACCTATTATTCAAGGTCATTTTCTAGTTACATCATCAGCTGGTACTTGGTAGTAATCCCTCCATGCCAGGGAGGCTCATTCCTGGGAGACATGTCCCAATCTGAGGGGGAGGCAACACATTAACATGCTGAGTTTGGCTTCAAGACTGGCCACATTTGAGCAACACGAAGGCTCTCAGGAGGTAACTCTTAGGCACCCTGCAGCTCTAGGCCTTATTCTTATTTCAGGTGCACAGGCTCACAAGCATAATCATTATTATCAAGGGCTCATTGTTGGACCTTACTTATTTTTTGGTCTTTGCTATTGCACTTGGGGGATTGTTACTGTTCCTTTAGGGGCTGTGGTAGAGCTCCCCTGGCTAGGAACTCAGCACTCCCTCAGTTGTTTTTAATTGTATCCACTATGAAAATATCCAAACATTTTTATGTACCCTGGATATATGCCCTGTAGAACATCCTGCCAACCACGTGTTCCCTGTCAATAACATCCCACACCAGTATTCCTCCCCTGCCATTGATGAACCTCTCTGTGATCCAAAACATCATGAAAAGTGAAACCCAATATATTGCCAGGTTCCATTAATAGTAAAATGGAATATAGTGATGAGTTTAAAGGTTAGATATAGAATACATATTAACTTGGAAAAATTAAGGTAAAAATAAATTGGGACATCAAAAAATTTAAAAATGCAAAAGCTTTGTTTTGGATGTTTTACCTTCCGTCACTGCAATAAGTGTTGCCCTGTATGCAAATAGGCAAGGCAAGTACTTCCATCTTTTCCTCAGTATCTATGTCCTCTCTTTTTCTTTTCTTTTCTCCTAACTATTGAGCTTCTCTTCACAAGAGCCCTAGATCACAGTAATTCATATATACATTATATACAGTACTCCCACACAACCACCATAAAACCTTTTCCCTTCCACAGTGATATTCTAATAACTTATTCATATCATATTTACTGAAACTGATGTACAGACTCTGAGACAATAGCTTTCAAACAAGGTGACATCTGTGCTTACATCGTGGTCCATACTTTAGGATACACAGGTTTCTAAATTTTTAGTTATCCTATGTTTTACATTATGGTTTACATTATTAGTCTGTCATCCTCTATATGTTTAAGGTGTAATATTACATGTTTATATCCATCCTGTATACTCTCGCGAAACTCCTCTCTTATCCCTTCATTTACCTTGGTTCTATCCATTCAACATCCATTTTCCCCTCCCCTTGTGGCCCAAAGTGACAGTCAACATCCATTTCCCAAGGAGCCATGTACAGAGATACTTGCAACAGTGTTCAGGGCCTGACTTGCTCAGCTGCCCTAATGCCCTGGGAGCCACCCTTTCTCTCAAGAGATACAGTTCCCTCTATTTGATGGCATTAGTCCTCCCCAGGATGTGGGTCCACCCCCACTCTCACTACTTGGGTCTCTACCCAATGGTGCAGCCCACCCTGGCAAAATGAGCATTCAGACATTCCCCAGGAGTCCATCCCGCATCAGACCATCCCCTCCGAGCATCCTAAACAGGTAACACTCCTGATTATATTTTGATACGATTTTCTCAGTATTTTACTCTTAACCAACACCTGACTCTCTCCTATGTTCATATGTTGCCCCTCCTTCCTCCCAATTTTTGGACAATATTACCCATCCACCCATCCCTAGCCCCCCTCAAATCTGCAAAGCCCCACCAAAAGGCAACCCCTTGCTCCCATTTTATCTCTTCTTTGTGCTCATACTTACCATCAGCTCATCATAGATTTCACACCTGAAGACGTCGGCTCACATCCTTCCTCCACCCCCCGATTTCCTGTAAGCCTATCTTCCAGTCTCTAGCTCTCTGAGGCAGCTTGCTTATTTCATATCATTGAGGTCATGTAGTATTTGTCCTTCAATGCCTGGGTTGCTTCACTCAACATAAGGTTCTCAAGATTCATCCATGTTATCACGTGTGTTTGTAGTGTATTTGTTCTTACAGCTGCATAGTATTCCATTGTATGTATATACCTCATTTTATTGATCCACTCCTCTGTTGATGGGCATTTGGGTTGATTCCAACTTTTGGCGATAGTGAACAATACTGCTATGAACATTGGTGTGCATATATTGGTTTGTGTCCTTGTTTTCAGTTCTGCTGGGTATATACCCAGGAGTGGTTTTGCTGGGTCATATGGCAAATCTATGGTTAGTTTTTTGAGAAACCACCAAACTGTCATCCAGAATGGCTGGATCCTTCTGCATTCCCACCAGCAGTGGATGAGTGTTCCCCTTTCTTCACATCCTCTCCAGCATTTGTAGTCTTCTGTTATTTTCATAGCTGCCAATCTTATGGGAATAAGATGGTATCTCATTCTAATTTTGATTTGCATTTCCCTGATAGCTAGAGATTTGGAGCATTTTTTCATGTGCTTTTTAGCCATTTGTATTTCTTCTATGGAAAAGTTCTGTTTAAATCTTTTTCCCATTTCTTAACGGGTTGTTTATCTTTTTATTTTCAAGATATATGAGTTCCTTATATATGTAAGTTATAAGTCTCTTATCAGATATATGGTTACCAAATATTTTCTCCCATTGTGTGGGTTCCCTTTTTACTTTCTTGACAAACTCCTTTGAGGTGCAGAAGGCTTTAATTTTGAGGAAGTCCCATTTATCTATTAGTTCTTTTGCTGCTCGTACTTTTGGTGTGATATTCATGAAGCCATTTTCTATTACAAGGTCCTGTAGATGTTTCCCTACACTAATTTCCAAGGTCTTTATGGTCTTGGCTCTTATATTTAGGTCTTTGATCCATCTGGAGTTGATCTTTGTATAAGGTGTGAGATGGTAATCCTCTTTCATTCTTCTACATCTGGAGATCCAGTTCTCCAGGCACCATTTGTTGAATAGGCCATTCTCTCAATTGATTGATTTTCTTATGTTGAACCATCCTTGCATACCTGGAATGAATCTCACTTGGTCATGGTGTATAATTCGTTTAATGTGTTGTTGAATACAATTAGCAAGTATTTTGTTAAGTATCTTTGCGTCTAGGTTCATTAGAGAAATTGGTCTGTCATTTTCTTTTCTTGTGGTGTATTTGTTTGGCTTTGGTACTAGGGTAATGTTGGCATCATAGAAGGAGTTCAGCAATGTTCCTTCTGTTTCAATTTTTTGGAATAGTTTCAGCAGGATTGGTGTTTGTTCTTTCTGGAATGTTTTGTAGAATTCACCTGTGAAGCCGTCTTGCCCTGGGCTCTTCTTAGTTGGGAGGTTTTTAATGACTGATTCTATCTCTTTACTAGTGATTGGTTTGTTGAGATCATCAATTTCTTCTTTTGTCAATATGGGCTACTTATGTGTTTCTAGGAATTTGTCCATTTCCTCTGAATTCTCATTTTTGTTGGAATATAGTTTTTTCAAAGTATCCTCTTAGGATAGTCTTTATTTCTGTGGGGTCAGTGGTAATATCGCCTTTCTCATTTCTTATTTTGTGTATTTGCATCTTTTTTCTTTTTATACTTTTAGTCTCGCTAAAGGTTTGTCAATTTTATTGATCTTCTCAAAAAAACAGCTCTTGGTCTTGTTGATCATTTCAAGTACTTTCTTATTGTTTATTTTGTTTAGTTCTGCTCTTATCTTTGTTATTTCCTTCCTTCTTCTTCCTATTAGATTATTTTGTTGTTGTTTTTTCTAATTCTTCCAAATGTGCAGTTAGTTCTTAAATTTTTGCTCTTTCTTCTTTTTGATATATGAATTTATGGCTATCAATTTCCCTCTCAGTACTGCTTTTGCTGCATCCCATAAATTTTTTATGTTGTGTTATCATTATCATTTGTTTCAAGGTAGTCTTTGATTTCTTTTGAGATTTCCTCTTTGACCCACTGTTTTTCTAAGAGTGTGCTGTTTAATTTCCAAATCATGGTCTGAAATCTGGGCCTCTGACCCTTGCAAATTTCCAGCTTCACTCCACTGTGGTCAGAGATATTATTTTGTATGATTTCGATCTTTCTGAATTCATTAAGCCTTTCTTTGTGGCCTAGCATATGGTCTATCCTGGAGAATGATCCATGTGCACTTGAGAAAAATGTATATCCTGCTGTGTTTGGGTGTAATGATCTATATATGTCTATTAGATCCAGCTCCTCTAATATACTGTTCAAATGTTTTGTTTCTTTAGTGATTCTCTTTTGAGATGTTCTGTCCAGAGTTGATAGTGGTGTATTAAAATCCCCCACTATAATTGTAGATGCATCTCTTCTTTCACTTATTTTTTCCAGCATTTGCCTCAAGTATTTAGAGGCCCCCTTGTTAGGAGCATAAATATTTATGATTGTTTGATCTTCTTGACAGATTTTCCCTTTTACTAAAATGTAGTATCCTTCTTTGTCCCTCAACATTGTTTTGCATTTAAAGTCTTTTTTGTCTAATATTAATATAGCTACTCCTGCAATTTTTTGATTATTGTTTGCTTGTAAGATTATTTTCCAACCATTCACTATCAACCTCCATGAGTCTCTGGGTCTAAGATGTGTCTCTTGTAGACAGCATATAGATGGGTCATATTTCCTTATCCAATATCCCAGTCTGAATCTTTTGATAGGTGAGTTAAGTTCGTTGACATTCAGTGTTATCACTTTCAAGGAATTATTTGTGTTAGCCATATTTTGATTGGAGTTGTGTTTGTCATATTTTGTGTGCTTTTTTTCCCTTGTCTTTTGTCTTTTTTGTTGCTCTTCCACTCTCCTCGAACTCTGCCTGTCCTGTTTTTTCCTTTCTTCCTGCAGAATTCTCTTTAGAATTTCTTAAAGGGGAGGTTTCTTGTTGTTCTAGATATGTGCATGTACACATCTTAGTATATACACATATATTTCCTTACACTCTCTGCAGAGAGGCCCTCAAGGCTGCAGTAACAATGAGCAGAGATAATGCCCAGACTTTAGGTTTTAAAACCATTCTCCAATAAATGCCTTCTTAGAGAAATTGCTCTTTCTAGGAATGAAATATGCAAGAAAGATCTGGAATATTTTGTAGTACCAAAAAGTAAATAGATGTAAAATAAACCCGTCAATGATAGGGTTATAATAAAGAGCAATAGGATGCACTGCAAAGAGCTACCATGGCTAAAAAGTAGAACAAATTGAAAATCAACAACAAAAGTAGTATCGTATCACACCCCAAAGTTTGAAATAAATGTCAGGAGTCAATCCTGTCAGAATTGAGCCAACTTCCCTCGAGAGTCTGTAGGACTTGGGTGGTCTTTGCCATGTTTACTACCTTTTGTCTCCCAGCTCTGAAACCTTCAACTAAGGCCCTATGGAAAGTTTCTAAACAGTTGGGCCTGGTCATGTCATTGGGATCCCATTGGGGGTCCTTGTCTGGGAACTGAGTGTGGGCATATTGATCCCTGTCCAGGCTTCCACCAGATGGGTGCTCTTTAAGCCAGGTGAAAGCTCCTTTTGTGACTCACATTCTCTCCTTGAAGTTGAGTAAGGTCATAAGGAGCTGCTTACAGTCAGTCAGCCCAGGTGGGTTTGCAGGTTTGAATGATAGACTGGAAGAGGTCCATCATGACCTGAGGCTTCTCCAGGTATGTGGGGTGTGACTTTTCCAGATAAAGAGATCAGTAGTAGTGAAGTGTCCTCCTTGTATATGGTCATCAGCATCATAATAAATTGGAGCCCAGGCTTCAGAGAGAGGTAGCTGCAGGGTGGCCCTTCTCCCTGCTCCACCTGTCCCTGGGGCTCCTCGTGGTCTGAGTTGCTATCTTTCAGGGACTCCTCCTGAGTGATGGCCAGCACTATGCTGCCAGTGGTCAAGATTGGTGGAGACAGCCATTGCAGAGGTGCAGAGGCTGCACTGTTTGGAGAAAGCGGCTGTGGGAGTGGCTGCGGGAGTGGCTGGGCCATGTTGCTTGGAGAAATTGCCAGCAGAACCTGCTGTGGGAGCGGCTGCTGCAGCAGCTGCGCTGTGTTGCTTGGAGAAAGCAGCTGCGAAACCGGCTGTGGAAACAGCTGCAGGAGCAGCTGGCTCCTGTTTCTTGGAGAAAGAGGCCGTGGAACTGAACCGGCTGTGGAAAGAACTGTGGGAGTGGCTGTAGGAACAGCTGGGCTGTGTTGCTTGGAGAAAGCAGCTGCAGAATCGGCTGTGGGAATGGCTGTGGAAGCGGCTGCAGGAACGGCTGCGAGGTAGCGCTGCTCAGGGAGGACGGTGGGTGTGGGGGCAGTGAGGTCACGCTGTTCAGGAAGGATGGCAGTGGAGACAGCTGTCAGGGTAGCGAGGTCATACTGCTCAGGGAGAACGGCAGTGGAGATGGCAGTCGGGGCAGCGAGGTTGCATTGCTTGGGAAAATTGGCTCATCCCCACTCCTCGGCACTGGCACTGTAGGAACAATCTCATAAGTTGGTGGCCCCTCTAGAATGGGTGGGTTGTCACTAGATTTGGGGCTTACTTTCTCTGGACCCTTTGCAAGGCACCTGTTTGGCCTGGTTCCTCAGACAGCACCTGTGGGCTTTTGTATCAGGCAAATCCTGGCTTCCTTACTCACCCTTAACTAGGGCGGACTTTGACTTGCAGTGTCCTGCCAGGCATCAATGTAGGGGAACTGGCCAGGGCACTCTGGTTTTCTCGTTAACATCTCATGGACTTTACAGATGATCCAGGGTCAAAGGTGCCCTCCTGGGGCCAGCCCATGCCAAAAGCCAGCCATTGTAGTTCACAAAGCATTCTAACATTTCCTGGTTAGAACTTTATGCCACATCTTCGTGGAAAACTCAGGGAAAGTTTTTCTGCATATAACTTAATGGGGTCCTACTTTCTGTGCTTCCCATGTTTCCTCTGTGCGTTGACACTGCACAACACTCACTCAGCCTTTTGTTTCAACCATCCCCAGCTGTGTCCCTTGTGGGAACACAAGGCGCCTCTTAGCCTAAGCAAGTCAGTATAAGCTCGGGACTCGGAAGAGGGTTTTTCTTCAGGGAGGTGCCTCAGACTGCCCTTGACCAGAGCGGTTACCACAGAACTGTGGATCTTTTCATGTGCTTTTTGGCCATTTGTATTTCTTCCTTAGAGATATATACAAAGAATACTCAAAACTCAACCATATATATTCTCCTGTTTCTATCATTGATGGAGAATTAAAAATGAAACATAACACATGAATCTATTTTCCTGGTTAATCATAAGCATGTCTAACCTAGTACAGCTCGTGATTAAATGTCTCATTGTGTGTTTGCAGCAGGCTATGTTCTGAATGTCACAGTTACTTTCAATGGGGAGAAAAATAAAGGAAGGAAGCTTCTTCTCTGACCATTAGAAAAAACCTCAACCATAAGAATACAAACATTCTAATTTTAGAAATAGCTAAGTGATCCTAATAGTACCTTTTAAAAAAATACATAGGTAGGAAAAAATATATTAAAAAAAGTTCTACATATTAGCCATGAGGGAAATGCAAATTAGAACCTCGTAGGACAACACTACCACTAGTTTGAAAAAAATGAGAATATCAAATAGTGGCATGAATGCAGAACAACAGGAACTCATATGTTTTACTCATATGAATACCAAACAAAACAAAACTGCCACTTTGGAATATAATATCAGTTTCTTCTAAAGTAAATCATACACTTAACAAATATTCCTTTAGTCCCACTTGTAAATATTTACTCAAGAGAATGGAAAATATTTCCACATACAATCTTGTACACAAATCTTTAAGCAGCTGTTTTCTTGGTCACAAGAACTCAAAAAAATAACAATAAAAATGATCATGAACAGGGTGAAAAATAGAGGAATGAGGAGAAAGGGCAGCCTGGTAAGTGTAACTGGGGGTGTGAGTGGCCCCTCTCATCCCAGAAAGAAAAGAGACAGAGGTAATTGACTCCTAACACTAAAGACTCTGAGGCCCTCCTCTATTTACATACAAAAGGAGAGAGACAGTTGTCTGCAGAGCTGGCTGAAAGACAAGGCAGATTCCCACCAACAATTCATAAGGCCACGTTTTTACATAAAAAGATGGAGATGATGCTATGGACAGAACTTTTCTTTGAGCCTTGTGATAGAAGATACCCTGAGTATATCTCCAGCCTTGGGGAGGCCCCTTTGACACAGTCATGGAACATTTTTTGTGAGGAAATCCCTCTGCCCATGTTACCAGGCAGCCTGGATCAACCAAGGCTCCTACTGCCAGCAAGTCTTGGGCCAGTGAGCTATCAGCAGGAGGGAGGGTCACACATCAGTCACAGATCAAACCCAGGCACCAACTCTACATGGGTCCACACACCCCTTTACAGAAGTGTCCCTGCCTCCTCCTCCTGTATAAAAAGCCCAGTCCCCTGCCCCTTGAGGAACTGTGAATATTGAAACAATTCTTATCCGAGAGCAGTGACTAGTAGTCACTTCTATTGGTATTACTTCCCGTAGTATTGTTATTAATGTCTTAACACCTTGCCTGGAATAAACTGAATCCCTGACAATTGCATACATAAGATCACAGATGGTTCCCATTTGCCCTTCCCCAAGATCTGGGGATCAGCGGTCTCTGTGTTCTCAGGTCAAGGGTGGCATCAGCTCCATATAGTGGCCACTGGCTGGCCATCCTATGGTCTTCCCCTACCAACCTCCTTCCACAGGCCTCCCCAGGATTTTCACAGCCAAAACCAGATCCCAAAGCAGAGATATATGAAGGGCAATCCCAGGATAAAGGTCTCATCCCCAAATGGGTCACCACTATGGGGACTTTGCCTAAAACACTTGTTGAATTTCAGCTTAAGAATTAACTTACCTTTAGAGACCAGTCCTCACACTGTTATTCCACAGGAAGCTTCTGAGCTTAGATGGAAGGATGTCACCTGTCACAGGAATTTAGTGCAGGTTGCCAAATGTGGCATTAATGAAGTTCTTTTAGTTATCTGAGAATAATTTCCTATAGATGGCTTCAGGCTTGGTTGATTGTTTAAGATGCAACTCTAAGAAAGCAGCTCTGGCTCAAGCAATTGAGCTCCCATTTACCATATGTAGGACTCAGGTTCAATTCCTGGAACCTCCTGTTAAAAAATGAAGGCATCCCAGACCTGTGCAGTGAGGTGCAGCCCCTGACCCCACATGCAAAATGAAGCACCAAAAAGAGGATGGTGCAACCAGATAGAAAAAAAAGATACAATCCCTTACCTTTGCTCCCAAACCCATAGCAGATTTCAATCACTTCTTTCAAATGCAGACATTCTGAAAGCTAGAAGCATCAGTGTAAATGGAGTATGGGATACAGCCACAGGCTTCTTTCAACTACTGCCCCCCCCACCCAGGTCGCAGGTTGAAAATTAGAGGGCCTCTGGGAAACCCCCAGTCTAGGGCAAATCCCATTCCTCACTTTTCCTACCCCTATTAGAGAATCACTGGCATGGAGACAGACATTTAGCTTCTACCTAGATGAACTTTCTAGATCTCTGTGGACATTCCCTAAAAGGACACAGCAGAGAGTTGATGGGCATAAGAGAGGGAGGGCTCTGAGAGGGTGGGGACTCCATGGAGGGAGCCAAGCACCTGGGGGGAGGAGGGTGATGTGAAGTGGTGCCCCAGTGTAACATCACATATGTGTGATCAAGATGTCCCCGGTGCTACAATCGGAGCCTGGGCATGACAGCTGGAGCTGGGATAAAATATGAAGAGAAGAGTCTGGGTGAAGGGAGGATGCTCTCTGGCACATGTTCCTACTTCTTGACTCCCCATGACATGTTTCCCACCTGGGACATACTCCTGTCCAAATCTGGGGCCAGGATCCAGGTATCTGCTCCCCTTCCACAGCTTCCCTCTCTACCCTTGGGGCAGCTAAAGAAAAAGCAGTGGAACACCAGGTGAAGCCCCTTTTAGGGTCGGAAAGGAAATTCCACAATTCACATGCTCAGGGAACACAGGAAGCACATTAACAGGATGTGCAACTGTGGGTAATTTAAATGGAGGATTTTGTCATTGACCCAGAAGACATAACCACCAAATGGCAGTGACAACCTATTCATAGGACATGGTGTTGACTGTTTTGTAGGATGGACCCCTACAGAAAAGCTTCCAAAGGCCACAGGTGGGAAGGAGTCCGCTGAAGGGCAAGCAGGGCAAGGAGTGCCAAGGCAGCTTGGGACCATATAAACATCCCTGCTTACCTACAAATTGAGAGCCTATGTTGAGCTAGTTTCCTGGGGTATGCAAAGCCAGTTAATGCTAAATGGCTAAAAAATGTTTATTAGGCTAATTATAAGACAATTGCAAGTGTAATTATTTGAGTTTAGCTGTGCGTCAAAGATCTCAAAATAAATTTATTTCTTCACAGGTATTTTCTCAAGAGGATTTTCTGTAAAAGTGACAGCTAGGCAAGCCAGTCATGAGAGTTTTAAAGCTACTATATCTGAAATGACTCATCAGCATTCCCAACACTGCTAAGCCCCTCCCACAAATGATTTGTCCCTGACCCTGTGCTGAGGACTTTCAATGTGGAGGGATTCCTAGGGAAGCCTCCTCCTAGGGAGGCATCCCCAAGGGCTGCTGCACAGGATGACAATCATCATAAAGTTAAACACACCATTTGGAAGGTCTTTCATTTCTTGGTAGTGTAAGGGTAAGGCCATATTGGGAAAGTAGGAATAGAACTACATTAGGAAATGGGAATTGCATGTGCCTTCAGATAAATAAATAACTTAGGCTGTCTCCAAGGAGAGTGTCAGTAAATAACTTAGGGCTGTCCCCAAGAAAAGGGCCAAAAAATAACATGGGACTGATCACAAGAAAGGGCTTTTAAAAAGGAAAAAAATAGATACACTATCTTCAGCTAACCACAGTGTTCTGCTTCTGTGCCTGCTTGCTTGCTAGTAACTCTCCCCCCCCCCATCCTCAAAGGCTATAAAAACACCTCTTCCCTTAACTCAGGGCTGCTGTCTCCTCCGCATAGGATGAGACATTCACTGCACAGCTAATGAAGCTCTCAATTGGAACTTTATTCAAAGTCTGAGTCTGGTTAATATCACTAATCCATAACAGTAGATAGATGTTTGCTTATTAAGAGACAATTCTAGGCCAAGTAATGCCATTTATAATGGCTTCCTGATCCTTTTTTTAATGTCAACTGAGTTTCTTAAAGTAAACTCCCATGGGGACTCCTAAATCAAGGCAAAGTCCCACCTGGGTCTCTTATGACCACTTTCTGTCCTGGTCTACAGACCACAACCCTGTTTCCCACTCAGGCAGTTGCCTAAATAAGACTGACTATAGGCCCTGGGGCCAGTGGGGCCAAACTAACTGTGGCTATATTTACCTACAGACACATTCACACCATTATTAATTTTTACCTATTTATATTTGTCTATGCATATTAACTTAAAAGTACACAATATACCCTCTCTATCACTCTGTTTACAGGTGCTTTAACACAATTGTACATGATTTTTTTTTGCATGGAAACATGACAATTTAAGACAACTCCTTTCCCCCCCCCCTGTCCTTTTTATATAGTCCCTAACCCTCCCATTCCTCCATAAGCTCAGGACAAATGCTGTTTTTGGTCAGCAGAATCCTGCTCATTCTCTGTCTTTCCCCACCAGCCATCCCCTGAGTGGTCATCTTCTCTGAGTCCTGTTCCTCCTGGGCCCAAGACCCACAGATACACAGCCCCCCTTTCACAGTTCTGATCCTGTGGGCAGAAGATGCAGATTAATGCCATGTGGTGGTCCAGGGTCATGGCGGGCCTAGGCATCCCTGTTAGTCCTGATAATGATTTCAAAGGAGAAATCTTAACTACTTACAGCTGCTTTTAGTTCTTGGAATGTATTTTATTTAAAGGATTTCTATGAACAGGAGAGCCAGTTAGGAGAGTTTTGTATATAAATGAAATAACAAACTGGTGTTATATTATTTATGGAAAAATAAAATAGAGGAATTTCTGTGACTGGATCTGCCAGGTAAGGGGCTTTGAATTTTTGTGATGTGGTGGGTTTTTTTGAGGTCCCAGGGCCAGAGATTGAACCTGGGACATTTTAAGTGAGAAATCATCACTTATCCCCTGAGGTTTTTTTTCATTTGTTTCCTTGGTGTTTCTTTTTTGTTGTGTTTTTCAGAAGGCACCAAGATCTCCCATGTCAGAGACAGGCACTCAATACATGAGCCACAGTCACTCTCCTGAAATGTTTTTACTTAACAATAACTCCCTGATTCTTTTAATTGTTCATAGTAATTGGGAGAATAATAAAAGAACAATAAATCCCTTACTCTGTTAATGTCTTATTTATGCCCAGTCATTTTAGGATTTCAGTTAGGGGTCAAGAGTCAAAACAGCTTTGAAATAATTTTTAAACAAAAAAAATCTGTGATTAAAATATTAGTTTCCTTTTCATAATAACCATTCCCAAAGATGATCATGAATTTAATTCTAGACATAGTTTGCATATGCTGGCTTACTCAAGGATAAATAAGGTAAAAGATAGTGAATCAACAAAAGCTCCCTCAGGCTCTATTCCAATTCTACAACTGACATATGAGTCCTAGGCCCTCATTTAGGGATGGGGACACTGAGGCCATGTGAAGGAAAGGGACAGACCAAGACCCATAAACGTGAAGAGGCAAGGGAGAACCAGGGTCAGCACTGTGCTCTCTTTCACATTCAGGACCCCTATTCGGGCTGACCTTTGGTGTTTAGTCTGTGGGGAATGGGGCGGGTTCCCTCTCTCTGAAGCTATGTGTGATAGTCTGAAGATGTTGCCTGCAGACCAAGGTGGGGTGCAGAGAGGAATGGGGTGACCCTGAATTTCTGAGGTCCAGACCTCAACATGTGTTCTTTACCCTTAAACATGGCTACTGCTTACTGTGGTCTCATCAGCCCTGGCCCCACTGATCAATGTCTGGTGGCCTTGGTCAGACCCAAGGGAGGAGAAGCAGATTTCCTGTTTGCTATGCAACCAGAAAATGACTCAAATTCAGAGGGCAAGTGCTGGGGGTCTTGAATGAGAAGAGCCACTGCTCTTCTGGGCTGAGGGTTCTGGCTCCAGACAAAAATGAGGGAATCCCAGTAGAAAGCTGTGCCCTACAGAGTTAGTTGGTATGTGGGGGGAAAGGGTAGATATCATTCCCAGGTTTCTGCTTTTAAAATAGTTGAATAAACTGAGAAAATTGATTCACTTGTGAAAAGTACTTGAAATCATTATGTAAACTGTGATATGATAAAATTCTTTAAGCAACTGCAATTCATTCACCAACAAGATAACAAATCCTATCAAATAGCAGTGACATGTCCTTCACCCTGTCTAACTGCTGGGTTTGGCGTTCCTGCACAAAGGTCCTTTCACACAGACCCATCCCTTCCTTCACCAGCACTCTTCCCAACTTCTCTTCCTTCCTATATTAACTTCTTTTCTTCTGAAATTAACAAAGACTTTGTATAAAAAATTCAATCAAGAAAAAAAAATGGAGAGAGGCAAGATGGTGACAGATTAAGTACACCTACATCATCTCTCCTAAGTAAAACAACTGAGTTCAGCAAAATCCTTCCTGACTGAGCTGTTTTGGGAACCCAAAAAGCAGGAGGCTTAAGGGCATCCATCTGCAGAGAGCATAACAAAAAGCGTGATTGTGCAAGTTCAAACCATGAGTTTCTGATGCTTCATGCAGGAGCTATTGGACAGCTGAGCCCCTCCCTCAGGGCAGGAGCCACAGCATTCCCTGACCCTTGCCAGTCAGTCATCTAAAAGAGACAAATTCTGAGAGTGGGAGGGTTCTGGTGAAAGGTGGAGAGGGATCCCCTGAGTGTGGGTTCTATGGTCTGGACCCCCCTTTTTTTAGCTTTCAGAAGCATACCAGCTGGCCTCTGGAGAAACCAGGAAGATGGGAGAGGTAAATCTGCTGAGGCGGTCTGATTTACCTAGCCTCCCTGGGATAGGGAAAATTGGTCTGGGAGAAGGTGGAGCCAGGTAATTAACTAGTCCTGTGCAACTCCTCTAAGGGAGGGGGACAGTAGGAAGTGCTTAATAAGCTTCCAAGAGTGTATTTAGGGTTCCCAGCAAGGTGTGGGTGCTCTCTTTCAAAGAGACTGAGAGTCATTTCGATGCTGCCAGCTTGTTTCTTGATTGGTGTGATTCCAATTTCTTGATTTTCTCATTTCTGTGTGTACTTATTTTGGCAATCAATGCTGTGTCATTTCCCTCCTGCATCTTTCTAACTTCCACCTTCTGTTGTTGTCCTTACATTCCAATTACCTTTGTTTAGTCCCCAATTTTCCTGACTTTTTAATTCTAACCGTTCTGTTTTCTATCCTTTATTACCTTTCTATTTTTATCCTTTCTTTTCTGTTTCCCTCTCTCTTCATCACACTGACCTGTTAATTCACACTATATTCTTTTTGATATTCAGTTTCCCATTTCCTTGTAGGTGCTCCAATTTTTTATTCCTGTATTTCTACACAGTTACATTAGTTTAATATTCAATCTCTTAGGTCTTATATGATTCTTCTGCTAACATTTACTATCAATATTACTATTAAATCTTTTTTTTAACTTCTTTTGCTTCCCCTGGATGTAAACTTTTTCATTCAAGGGAACTTAGACAACAACAAGGAAATAGAATAAGAAGAACAAAGTGTAAAATAGAAAACTTAATACACCCACAAAAACAGCAACTAAATAAAACCTGAGACTACATGGAGGACATAACCAACTGAAGAAACCCATCAAGATAAAATGATGAGCAGAGAGCCACAAAAAATTACAAAACATACCAATAATCAGGAAGACATGGCCCACACCAATGAAAAAAACTTAAAACCAGAAAGAGAAGCAGAACTTTGAACAACTAAACAAAGATGTCCAAACTAATATCATGGCTCATTATAATGAAGTGAAAGAAGAGATTAAGGATATTAAGAAAACACTTGCAGAGCCTACTAAAGAAATTGTAAACATATGGAAAAAGATAACAGAATTGTTGGTAATGAATGGCACAATCCAAGAAATAAAAAATAAATAAATAAAAAAAAACACTCTAAGCAAATAACACCAGAATTGAATAGGCAGAGGAAAGAATCATTGAGGTGGAAAACATTAAATCTGAAATCAAAGAAAGAGTAGAATTATTAGATAAGAATTTAGAAGAAATCCAATAGAGACTTAGGGATCTGAATGACAACACAAAATGCACAAATATCCCAGAAGGAGAAGATAAGGGAAAGGGGACAGAAGGTTTTTTGGAGGAAATAATGGCTGAAAAATTCCCAAACTTACTGAGGGAGATGGATGGTACATGCCCAGGAATCACAGCACAACCCAAACAGTATAAATCCCAAAGACCTAATACAAAACATATCTGTGAAATTATCTGATGCTCAAGACAAAGAGAAAATATTGAAAGCAGCAAGAGAAAAGAGAACCATCGAACACAAGGGAGGCTCAATAAGATTAAGTGCTGATTTCTCATCTGAAACCATGGATGCAAGAAGACAGTAGTATGACATAGTCAAGATCCTAAAAGAAAAATTTTTCCAGCCAAGAATACTCTATTGAGTAGAACTGGCATTCAAAATTGATGGAGAGCTCAAAATATTCACAGATAAACAGAAACTAACAGAGTATGCCAATAATGAATGTGCTCTTCAAGAAATACGAAGGGGAATTCTGTAGCTTGAAAGAAAAAAACTGAAGTCGGCTAAAGTAAGGGGGAAATGGAAAGGAGAAATGAGTTTATATGGCTACGAGTTTCTAAAAAAGAGTCTGGAGGCTGGCAGAAGGTTTGCCCTCATGCACAACTGAGCAGAGTCAGAGAGACAGATAAAGCAGATACAACCCCCAGATATTGGTTCCTTTGAGGGCTAAAGAGACCCATGGGAGTTATGGTCATGGCCAATGGGGTTAACTACCAGGGCAGATGGCCCCTCTTTGGAAATGGTGTTTATGTGTGATGAATCTGGACTCAGATGGGATCTCCCTTCATAAGACTTTCATGCTAATGTGCTGGAGGTGCAGTTAATGTTGGGGTTTAAGATATATTTAGGGGATTTGAATCTCTGGACTGACAATGTGATAGCCAGATCCTGAGCCTCAACAGACTCCAGCACCTACAATCTGATTTATTGGACTTACCACACTCAGCTAAGATGGAGGTGAAGAAGGACAACCACCACACCATGGAGCCTAGAGTGATTACAACTGAAAATGGGAGGATTGCATCCAGCATCCAGGTGGAATCTGAGCCTCCTCTTGACATAAAGGTGCAATGGACACAACCAATCCAGTGTCCACATAGAAGAGGTGGCATTGGATTGGGAAAAGTGGACATAATGGACAAAGGGTATGGGGAAAGGCAGGAAGAGATGAGAGGTGGAGGCGTCTTCGGGACATGGAGCTGCCCTGGATGGTGCTTCAGAGGTAATCACCGGACATTGTAAATCCTCACAGGGCCTACATGATGGAATAGAGGAGAGTATGGGCCATGATGTGAACCAATGTATATGAGGTGCAGAGGTGCCCAAAGATGTACTTACCAAATCCAATGGATGTGTCATGATGATGGGAACGAGTGTTGTTGGGGGGGGGGGGGAGAGGGGGGGTGGGGGGGTGGGGTTGAATGGGACCTCACATATATATTTTTAATGTAATATTATTACAAAGTCAATAAAAAATAAAAAAATTAAAAAAAAAAAAAAAAAAAAAAAACTGAAGTCGGAGTTGGAGGACAGTTTAAGACGAACATAAAAGACAAAAAAGAAATAAAAACAACATATGACACACACAACTTCAAAGAAAATATGGCTAATGTAAGTAATTTCTTGTGAGTAATAACACTGAATGTTAATGGATTAAACTCACCTGTCAAGAGACACAGATTGGCAGAATGGATAAGGAAATGTGACCCATCTATATGCTGTCTATATGAAATTCACCATAGACCCAGTGATTCAAGAAGGTTGAAAGTGAATAGATGAAGAATAATATTACAAGCAACTAATAACCAAAAAAGGCAAAAGTAACTATACTAATATCAGACAAAACAGACTTTAAAAACAAAACTATTGTGAGAGACAAAAATGGGCACTACATATTAGTAAAAGTGGTAGTCTATCAAGAAAGAACAATCATAAATATTTATGCACCTAATCAGAGTGCCTCAAAATACATGAGTGCCTCAAAATACATAGTGCCTCAAAATACATGGATAAACTAAATGGAGGAATAGATGACTCCACAATCATTGTGGGAGACTTTAACATACCATTATCATCACTAGACAGAACATCTTGACAGAGAATCAATAAAGAAACAAAAATTTGAATAATTTATTAGAGGATCTGAACCTAATAGACATATGCAGAACACTACAACAAAATACAGCATAAATACATTCTTCTCAAGTGCATATGGATCATTCTCCCAGATAGACCACAGGCTAGGCCACAGAGAAAGTCTCAATGAATTCAGAAAAATTGGAATCATACAAAATAATTTCTCTGACCACAGTGGGATGAAACTGAAAGTCTGCAAGGGCTGGAGAACCAGATTAGGCACAAGGATATGGAAGTCAAGCAACACACTCTTAGACAAACAGTGGGCCCAGGAGGAAATCTCAAAAGAAATCAGCAACTACTTTGAAATAAGTGAAAATGATAACACAACATATTAAAACTTATGGAATGCAGCAAAAGCTGTACTGAGAGGGAAATTCTTAGCCATAAATTCATATATCATAAGAGAAAAAATAGCTAAAATCAAACAAATAACTGCACATTTAGAGGAATTGTTGAAAGATAAAAAACCCCAAAGGAAGAAGAAAGAAAGAAATAACAAAGATCAGAGCAGAAGTAAATGAAAAAGAAAATAAGAAAGCACTAGAAAAAATAAACAAAACAAAGAGTGAGTTCTTTGAAAAAAACAATAAAATTGACAAACCCTTAGCTTTTTCCTGTGTTTTTTTTTTTAACACAGAAAAAAGACCAAAGATGTGAATAGACAAAATAAGAAATGAGAAAGGGGATATTACCACTGAACCTACAGAAATAAAAAGAATCATAGGAGAATATTTTGAAAAACTATATACCAACAAGAACACATAAGCAGTTGACATTCACAAAGGAAGAAACTGATGATCTCAACAAACCAATCACAAGTAAAGAGAAAAAACCTGTCATTAAATCAACCCAAATATGGAGAGCCCTGGGTCAGACAGCCTCGCAGGTGACTTCCACCAAACATCTGGAAGGAACTACCTCCAATTCTGCTTAAACTCTTACAAAAAATTGAAATAAAAGAAACATTGCGTAACTCATTCTAGGATGTCAACATTACCATAATACCAAAGGCAAACAAAGACACCACATGAAAGGAAATTAACAGATCAAACTCTTAAATGAACCTATATACTAAAATCCTTAACAAAATACTTGCTACTTGTATTCAGCAACACATCAAATGAATTATCCACCATGACAAAGTGGATTTCATCCCTAGTATGCAATGAAATCTAAACATAAGAAAATTAATCACAGTAATACACCATATAATCAGGTCAAATAAAAATCACATGATCATGTCTATAGATGTAGAAAAAAGCATTTGACAAAATACCCACCCTTTCCCAATAAAAATACTGCAAAAGATAAGAATAGAAGGAAACTTTCTGAACAGGATAAAGGATATATATGAAAAACACACATCTAACATCATATACATGCTGAAATTGTAAAATCTTTCCCTCTAAGATTAGGAACAAGACAAGAATACCAATTATCACCTCTCCCATTTAAAATTGTGTTAGAAGTACCTTGTCGGGCATGAGGCAAGAAACAGATATAAAAGGTATCCAAATTGGAAAGGAAGAGGTAAAATTTCACTCTTTGCAGATGACATGATTCTCTACATAGAAAGCCATGAGAAATCTAAAACAAAGCTTCTAGAACTTATAAATGTGTTCAGTAAAGTCACAGGGTATAATATCAAATGTGTAAAAATCAGTAGGATTTCTCCACACCAATATTAAACAATCTGAGGAGGAAATCAAGAAAAAAATATCATTTGCAATACCAATTAAAAACTCAAATACCTAGGAATAAATTTAAACATGTAAAGGACTTACATTAGAGAAAACTACACAACATTGTTAAAGGAAATCAAAGAACACTTAAATAAATGGAAGAATACTCCCTGTTCATGAATAGGAAGAATAAACATCATTAAGAAGACTATCCTATCCAAACTCATCTACACAGTTAATGCAAACCCAATAAAAATCAACACAGCATTTTTTAATGAACTGGAATGTCTAACTATGAAATTTTTTTAGAGGGGAAAGTGGCCCCAAACAGTCAAAGACATTTGAAAAAGAAAAATGAAATGTGAGGAACCATATTACCTGATGTTAAATCATACAATAAAGCTACAGTGGTCAAAACAACATCGTATTGGCAGAAGGATAGACACACTGACCAATGAAACTGAATTGAGAGTTCAGACACACATCCTCATATATACAGTCATCTGATATTCAAGAAAGTACAAAGCCCACTAAACTGGGAAGAATGGCCTCTTAAACAAATGGTCCTTGGAGAACTGGATATCCATATGCAAAGGAACGAGAGGATTACCAACTCATGCCTTATACAAAAATCAACTCAAATAAATGAGAGACCTAAATATAAGAGCCAAGACCATAAAGACCTTGGAAGACAATGTAGGGAAGCATCTACAGGAACTTGTAATAGGAAATTGCTACATGAAGTTCACACCCAAAACACAAAAGCAAAAGAAAAAATAGATAAATGGGACCTCCTCAAAATTAAAGCATTTTGCACCTCAAAGGAGATTATCAAGAAAGTAAAAAGACAGCTTACCCAATGGAAGAAAATATTTAGTAACCATATATCTGATAGGATCCTAATATCCAACATATATAAAAAATCCTATTTCTCAAAAATAAAAAGACAAACAACCTATTCAAAATGTGGGCAAGAGATTTGAGCAGATGTTTCTCCAAAGAAGAAATACAAATGGATAAAAGACACATGAAAAGATGCTCAACATCACTACCTATTAGGGAAATACATAGCAAAGCTACAATGAGATACCATCTTACCAATTAGACTTGAGGCTCTTAAAGAAATAGAGAAGTGCAAGTGTTGAAGAAGATGCAGATGAATGGGAACCCTTATCCACCGTTGGTGGAAACGTAGAAGAATCCAGCCTTTCTGGATGACAGTTTGGCAGTTCCTCAAAAACTAGCTATAGATTTGCCCTATGAGCAGCAATTTTACTGCTGGGTATATCCCCAGAAAACTGAAAACCAGGACATAAACTGATACATGCACACCAATGTTCATAGCAGCATTATTCACTTTTGCCAAAAGTTGGAATCAACCCAAATGCCCATCAAAAGATGAATGGATAAACAAAATGTAGTATATACATACAACAGAATACTACTCATCTGTAAGAAAGAATACAGTACTAACACATGGGATAACATGGATGAACCTTGAGGACCTTACGTTGAGTAAGTAACCCAAACATTGAAGGACAAATACTACATATCTTCTCTGACATGAATTAAGCAAATCAGACTGTTTCAGAGAGATAGAGACTGGACGATATGCTTATAGGAAATGTGTGTGTGTGTGTGTGTGTGTGTGTGTGTGTGTGAGCTGATGTCTACATGAGAGAAATCTATGATAAAATGTGGGTAAGTTTTTGTGGAGAGAAGGGATAAGATGAGGGCATAGGTATACTATTGGGTGGGGTTTTGAAGGCTTGGGGGGTTAGGATTGGGAGGGTGGGTCAGCTGGCCCATGTAGTTGAGGACAAGGGTTGGGGGAGGGGGAGACCATGGGAGATTGTCAGGTATGTGATTAAAACTTCATGTTGAGAAAACTCTTTAGAAAATATATTAAGGAAAGGATACTTGTTTAAGGTGTTTGATGGGGAACATTTGGCACAGGATGTACCTGGGACAGACTTCTAGGGAGTGTGTGAAGGTTCATCTTGTCATATTGTGTTTTATTAGTGGGTGGAGATACTTACAATGAGTGGGAAGGTATTGTATGCCCATCCCGGGGAGGCCTGATATTCTGAAACAGAGGAGAGGGTGTCTCTCAAGAGCATGGGTGGTTCCCAAAGGGGGAGGATAGACTAGAGTGTCAAGCCCTCAGCATTGTTGTAAGTATCTATGAATCTTGTTCTCCAAGCAGTGAAGCTTGGTTGTCGCTGTGGGGCCTGAGGGGAGTGGGAGAGAGGAATAGAATAGATGGAAGTGGGGTTTACTGGAGGGCAATGGAAGTGTTCCACAAGATCTTACAAAAATGGATGTAAGCCCTGTTAAATTTCACCAAAAATATATAAAAGTGAATAGTCAAAAATGTAAAACATAATGTAAAATATACAGTAACCAAAAAGTATACAGTCTAAAATATAAGCCATAATGTTAGCCATAACGGAATCATGGTTAATAGTTATATTTTAAAATCTGTACATCAGCTGTACCAAATGCAACCTGCACATGTAAAAAGATCATTGCTGAGGAAGGGGGAAAAGGGTTTGATATTGGGTATATGGGGGTCCCCTAATTGTATATGTGATTTTATTGTGATCTAAAACTTTAGAAGTTAAAATTAAATTTTTTTAAAATGATGTAGATACTGCAGAAGGAATGGAAGAGATTGCCTTGCCACTGTACTTGCAGGGCAACACCTATTACAATGATGAAACACAGAACATCAGGAACAAAGTTTTATGATATTTTTCATTTTTTAATACCCCAATTTATTTCTTTATTTTAATTTTTCTAAATTATTATAAATTCTATGTCTAATCTATAAGCATGTCAATACTGTTTCATTATCCTTCTAATTGGATTTGGCAATATATTAGACTTAATTTGTGATGAAGTTTTGGATTACAGAGAGGATCCACTATGACAGGAGAAGAGTACTGGTGAGGGTTGTCATTGAAAGGGAATATATGGGTGGGAGGGAGTTCTCCAGGGTATGCATATAGGATATATAGATATGTTCAGATATTCATTGGATATTGTCATAGTGAATAGAGTTACACATGACAACTGAGGGAGTGCTGAGTTCCCATCCTGGGGAGCTCTGTTGCATCCCCCAGTGGAAGAGCATAATCCCCCAGGTGCAAGGGAAAAGACCCATGAAGAAGAATGGCCCAATGATGGGCCCTTTGTACTGATGACTATGCTTATGAGCTTCTGTGCTTGATATTTAAACTAGGCCATGAGCTGCAGGGTGCCTAAGAGTTACCTCCTCAGAGCCTCCATGTTGCTCAAATGTGGCCACTCTCTAAGCCAAACTCAGCATGTAAATGCACTGCCTTCTCCCCAGCGTGGGACATGACACCCGGGGATGAGCCTACCTAGTGCTGATGGATTGCTACCAATCACCTGCTGGTGATGCAACTAGAAAAAGACCTTAAATCAAAGGGGGAAGTGGTAAAGACAAATTAATTTATATGGCTAAGAGATTTCAAAATGAGTTGGAAGGTCATCAGAGGGGTCGCACTAATGCACATCTCAGTAGGATCTGAAAGACAGCCAAAGTAGATACAACCCCAGATACTGGTGCTCCTGAGGGCTACAGAGACACACAGGCCCTATAGTCATGACAGATGACTGTGGAATTCATTGCCTTGCAGTGGGCCTTACTTTGGAATTTGTGCTCCTGACTGTGATGGAGTTGGACTCAGATGTGACCTCTCTACACATGCCTTTTCTGTCATTTTTACTGAACCTGTGACTGATGCTGCAGTTTGTGTATGCTCAGAAGACTGGAATCTCTGGATGGTCCATGTGTCATCTGGGCCCTGAACCTCGACAGAGTTGGAACACCTACTCTGTGTTTCCTTGGACTTACCCAGATCAGCTGATGGGGAAGTATAATGGTCAACCACCGCACCAGGCAACCAAGAATGTCTACAACTGCAAGCAGGAGAATTGCATCCATCAGTCATGTGGAATCTAAGTCCCCACTTGATTCTAGAGGTGGAATGTACATCTCCATCCCAAGTTACACAGGATGGAGGAATATATTACAGATTTTAGTGGGCTTGCTGGTATTCTACTATAGAACTACTGTGACTCTAGCAATGGAAGAAAATTATGTCACTGATGTGGGGATTGTGGGCATGGAAGCTACTGAGGGCAGGGGGAGGGAGTAAGAGGTGTGATATGGGGCTTTTTGGGGACATGGAGTTATCCTGAATGATATTGCAGGGACATAACCCACTAGTTGGACTGGGGTAGTGTAATCCACACCATAAACTATAATTCATGCTGTGTAGCAGTGTTCCAAAATGTATTCAGCAAATACAATGAATGCACCACACTAATGAAAGAAGTTGTTGATGAAGGAAAAGTGGGGGATGTGGGGGTGGGCCATATGGGAACCTCCCATATTTTTTAATGTAACATTTTGTGTAATCTATGTATCTTTAAAATATTTATATATATATGAAATATATATTAGAGGTACCAGCAAGATGGCGGCAGAGTAAGGAGCTCCTAGAATCAGCTCCTGCTACGGGGCAGTTAGTAAACACAAAGAGCTCTCTGGAGCTAGCTGAAGCACCTCTTTGGGTGCTCCAGGAAGCCAGAAGAGCATCCTGCAATGTCATTGAAGGAGTAGACGATTCATCTGAAGATGAATCTTCAGAGAAGACTCATAAGTAGAGTACTCCATACCACGGAGGTCGGTGCTTATCATCCACTGAAGGCACAAGCCACCTTGGGAGCTGTTCCATGGCTGGAACTGAAAGCTCCACTTCCCCAAAATGGGGGAGGAAGAGTCAGTTGGGCACGAATTTCATCTACTGATGAGTAAATTCAGTGTGCTATGATATAATCCTGAGAACAGATAAAGTTTGAGACTGTCCAAGTCAGAAAGAGGTGGGGAGCCACCAACTTAACTCTGCGCCTGGCATGAAGGGAAGCGGGGTAGACTGAGGATCCCAGTGCTGGTGGGGACCGGCTTCTTCCCACCCAAATCATATTACAGCTCAAGCCTAGGCCCCAGTGCCTTATTCAGCTGGGAAGAAGCTGCAGAGACCTGCATCAGCCTCTCTGGGAAATTACCAGCCAAGCCATGGAGGCTGGTGACTATCCTACTCTGGCTGCAGGAGCCACCCCAGAGGCTATTCTGTGGCTGGAATTGGAAGCTCCATTTCCCAGAAATGGGGAAGGAGGAGACAGTTGGCTGCCAATTTGGGCTGCTGATTGGTAGACTCAGCTGGCTAAGATATAACCCTGGGAACAGCTGGGGTGTGAACCAGCCCAAGTCAAAAAGAGGCCAGTAGCCATCATTCTGACTTCACCTCCAGCCTGAGGGGAAGCCAGACTGACTGAAATTCTCAGTGTTGGCAGGAACCAGTTTCTTTCATGCAGATCAGCCTGCAGCCCACCTAGGCTTTCAGCCCTGCCTCTGGCAGGGAGAAGCCTGAGGAGCCCTGCACCAGCCTATACAGGTAACTGCAGGTAACTTTGGCTGTAAAAGACTGAAAAATCAGAAGTCTACCAGGGCAACTGTAGTCATCTTTGACCTGCACTGCATAGATTGCTGCCCACACCTGCAGCTCCATCCCTGTCCCAGGCAGGGGAGAAAAAGTTATGAAGCTTCATCAGTCTCTCTGGGCAACTACAGTCTAGGCCTGCACTTGGGTTATTCTACATAGCTGTGACTCTGTCCCTACCCCTGGCAAAGGGGAAAGTTGGAAGAAGCTTCATTGGCCCCTGGCACAAAGAGGGCAGCTTGAGCCTCCATAGCTTACAGCACCAACTACATGCTTGGCTCCTACTGCTCAACCAGCAAGGGAGAAATGATAGGAAGCCCTAAACTAAAGAGAAAAACTGCACCCAGAATAAATTCTCTAGTAAGCCAGATGCCAAGACACCAACAAAAATAGTACAATCCACACCAAGAAATAGGAAGCTATGACCCAGTTAAGGAACAAGATAAGCCTACAGATGACATAAAGGAGTTGAGACAACTAATTATAGATGTTCAAAGAGATCTTCTTAATAAATTCAATGAGATGGCTAAAGAAATTAAGGATATTAAGAAGACACTGGAGGTGTTTTTGGGACTTGGAGTTGTCCTGGGTGATGCTGCAGGGACAGTTACTGGACATTGTATGTCTTCCCATGGCCCACTGGATTGAACGTGTGAGAGTGTGGGCTATAATGTGGAACATTGACCATGAGGTGCAGTGGTGCTCAGAGATGTGTTCAACAAATGCAATGAATGTCTCATGATGATGGAGGAGGTTGTTGCTATGGGGGGAGGGGGAGGGACGGAGTGGGGGGTATATGGGGACCTCATATTTTTTTAATGTAATATTAAAATATAAAAATAAAGACAAAAAATAAAAAATAAAAAAGAAGACACTGGATGAGCACGAAGAAGAATTTGAAAACATACATAGAAAAATAGCAGATCTTATGGGAATGAAAGGTGCAATCAATGAAATTTTCTAAACATTGGAATCATATAAGAGCAGATTTGAGGAGGCAGAAGAAAGGATTGGTGAACTTGAAGAAATGGCCTCTGAAAGTTAACATTTAAAAGAACAGATGAAGAAAAGAATGGAAAAAAATTGAACAAGGTCTTGGGGAAAGAAATGACAGCAAAAGCATGCAAACATAAAAGTCATGGGTGTCCCAGAAGGAGAAATGAAGGGAAAAGGGGCAGAAGAAATATTTGAAGAAAAAATGGTAGATAATTTCCCAACCTTTTTGAAGGACAGATCCCTGTCCAAGAAGCACAATGTACTTCCATCCAAAAAATATCCAAATAGACCAACTCCGAGACACATATTCATCAAAATGTCAAGGGCCTAAGACAGAGAATTCTGAGAGCAACAAGAGAAAAGAAATACATAACATATAAGGGATATCCAATAAGAGTATATGCTGATTTCTCACCAGAAATCATGGAGGCAAGAAGACAGTGGTCTGATATATTTAAGATACTATAAGAGAAAAACTTCCTGCCAAGAATCTTATATCCAGCAAGTCTGACATTCAAAAATGAGGGTGAGATTAGAATATTCACAGATGAACAGAAACTGAGAGAATTTCTAAGCAAGAGACCAGATTTTTCGGAAATACTAAAGGGTGTGCTAGAGCCTGAAAAGAAAAGACAGGAGAGAAGGGCCTGGAAGAAAGTATAGAAATGAAGATTATATCAATAAAAGTAATTAATACTGTCAAAAGAGTGGTGAAAATACAATATAACAGATAAAACTCAATAGTCAGGAATAAACTTAACCAATGTTGCAAAGCACTTGTATTCAGAAAACTGCAACTCAGTGTTAAAACAATTCAAAAATGGCCTAAATAACTGGGAGAACATTCCATGCTCATGGATTGGAAGACTAAATATCATCAAGATGTCAATTCTACTCAAGTTGATATATAGACTTATTGCAATCCTAATAAAAATTCCACCAGCATTAAAGAAAAAATTGAAAAACACAATCATTAAATTTATTTGGCATGGTAAGGAGTCCTGAATAGCCAGAAACATCATAAAAAGGAAAAGCAAGCCCTCATCTCCAGACTTTAAATCATAATACCTACATATAGTGGTAAAAATAGCATGGTTCTAGCCTAAAGACAGACACAATAGACCAATGGAATCAAGTTTATGGTTCAGAAACAGACTCACATATATGTTCAAGTGATTTTTTACTAGCCTGTCAAAGTCACACAGCTTGGACAGAACAATCCACTCAACAAATGGCACTGAAAATATTGGACATCCATAGCTGACAATAGGAAAGAGGACTCCTATCTCACACCTTATCCAAAAATTAACTCAAAATATATCACAAACTGAAAATAAAAGCAAGCGCCATAAAACTTATAGAAGACATTTTAGGAAAATATCTTCAATACCTGGTGGTGGGTGGTGGATTCTTAGAAGAGATAAGAGAAGGACTGAGTGGACTACTGATGTTTAATGTATGTAGAATTTTTAATTAGCTTTACTGTAAAGGTATGGAAATATATAGAGTGGATGGTAACACACAGTGAGTAACAGCTAGTTTATAAATGGAGATGTGGCTGAAAATGGTAGTCTAGTTCTGAAAATGCCAATTGACAGAATGCTAGGAAATAATCTAGGAACTGAGTAGCATAGTAAACTAAGAGGTGGGTGAGAATTGTGATTGATGTTACAGATGCAAGAGTGTCCTTTGTTAGGTAAAACAAATGTAGATCACTACTGCTGGGTGTTGGGAATATGGAGAAGGATGGGAAAAACACAGCTGGAGTGACCTATGGACTGTGGTTAGTAGTAATAATATAATATTCTTGCATCTGTGTGAAAGATGTACTGTGTTGGTACTGAGGCAGTACAGAAAAAGTGAGCCAAATGTACACTATGGACATGGTAACAATCAGTTGATATTATTTCATCTGTAGCAAATGACACACACCACATTGTGGTGTGTTGATGGAGGGTGTTGTTTGGGAATTCTGCACATATGCATGATTTTTTATAAGGTTACAACTTCTGTCATAGAAAATATTTAAAATATAATGAGGTGGGTTGGGGGAAAACACAACAAATGTAACATAAGGACTATGATTAATAGTAAGATTTTGACAATATTCTTTCATAATTTGTAACAAATGTCTCATGACAGTGCAAGGTGTTGGTGGAGGGTTGATGTATGGGACCCCTGTATGATGTTATGCAGGTTTGCTTGGTAAGTTCACAACTTATACTATACACTTAATTGTTTATGTATGCTCATATATGAATGATGTAAAGATAATAATTGGATTGCTTAGGGGAAAATTGTTTAGTAGTAATATTTTGACAATACTCTCTATTAGTTAAAAAGTTTTAAAAATAATATAAGTTATTGGTGGTAGGGTGAGATATTATATATGTTTGTTTGATGTTATATATGTTTTGTAAGTTTACAACTATTATACACTTACTGTTTATGTATGTTTATGTATGAGTGATATAGTTCAATGAATTTAAAAATACATTAGAGGCAATAAATGCAGATTTTCAATGTTCAATGACAGAATTAGTGATTTCAAAAACAGAACACCTGAACTGGAAAAGACAGGAGAGTAAAAGAGAAGACAGTGGAAAAAGTGAAACAAGTGTTCAAGAAATCAAAAAACAATGCAAAGTACACAGATTTACACTATTGGTTTCCCAGAAGAAGAGAATGGAAAAGGGGTAGAAAGAATATTTGAGGGAATAGCAAATGGAAACTTCCCAACCCTTATGAAAGATATAAATATCAAAATCCAAGAAGGACAATGCACCAGAAGTAGAGTAAATCCAAATAGACCTACTCTGAGACACCTGCTATTCAGAATGACAAACAGAAGAGATAAAAAGAATTCTGAAAGCAGCAAAAGAAAAGCATCACATGCAATAGAACCTCCGTAATATTAAGTGCTGACCTCACATCTGAAACCATGAAGAAGAGAAGAAAGTGGTATGAAGTACTTAATGTACTTAAAAAGAAAAATCCATCAGCCAAGAATTTTGTATCTGGTAAAACTGAACTTCAAAAATGAGGGTGAGTCCAAAGTTTTCACAGGAAAAAAAAAACGAACACTAATAGAATGTTACCAAAAGACTTACAAGAGATACAAAAGGGACTACTGCATCCTGAAAGGGAAAAAAAGAGAGAGACTTGGAGAATAGTGTTGAAATGAAGATTATTACAAAGGGTGAAATAAATGGTTAAAAGACAGAAAATAGTATGATATTGTTGTAGAATTTGAGAGAGGTTCAATTATTTGTGTATAGAGAGGCCAGGACTCAGGAATCATTTTGAGAAGGAAAAATGGTTTATTGATGGTGGTCGGACTCAGGAGCTTTCTGTTTCAATCCTGAGCCCTGAACAAGATTTTTGAATCCCTTTTATATGGAGGAAACATTAAATGGTCCCTTTGTTTCAGTTCTCAATAGGCTTGAATTAGCATATATATCTTCCACATCCTAGGTTAGGTTTTAGCATGGACTTCATACATTCTAGATAAGCTTTTAGCATATTTGGTTTACATTTCCCCTTAATACTTAAAGTTTATAGACCTTGCATTGTTAAACTGTTTCCTGGGACTGGAGATGTTGCCATTGTCACCAAGGGCAGGACTGCAGCCTCTTACCATTTCACACCCACAAGTCAGACAGTTTAAGTTATCTCTGAAGAGACAAAGAGCCTCCCACCCATAGCCCATGTCATAGAGACCTTCCTGAGGTAGCACAGCCGTCCCCTTTGCTAGCCCATGGAAATGTCCACAGCTAGTGATTGCTAAATCCTCTCAAATATGGTCCCTCCCCTCTACCCCCATGAGATTATCTCAATTTGGGGTTTATGGCAAAAAGAACACAAAGGGAAGATTTTTCTTTCCTGAGGCTTTATCAGCAGTCTTTCTAACCAATAGGCCTTAAAAGCAATCAGCATTATGATCAGAGTCTACCTGATGAAACTCTATGCATACAAGGGCCTGGCTGAGTGGGGTTCCCCCAACCCACCTACCAGCAGCCACAGCATCACCTGGGAATTTGTTAGAAATGCAAGTTCTCAGACCCAGATCCAGACCTGCTGAATCAGAAACTCCAGGGATAGGGCAGGCTGTTTTAGTTAACAGTTGTCCAGGAGACTCTGATTCAAGGTCAGTCTTGAGACCCTGTGGCTGAGAATCCAGGCACTAGACCAGCCCCTGTATTTTACAAAAACAAAACTGAATTGCAGAGAGGATAAGGGACATCTCCAAATTTTCACAGTTGTCCAATGGCTGAGGCAAGAATGGAATGGAAAATTGCTTCTTCCCTGAATTCCAAGACAGAGTAAAACCTATGCAAAGCTTCAGGCAACTGAACAACTCTATGAACTAAAAATGCAAATCAGAAGCCTTGGAGTTCACTTCTGTCAAGCCAATGAACAGTGACATCCATAGGTGAGTAAAAATGCCCATACTCAAAGTTCTTCTAAACGCTTAAGCTTTGTAGGAAGTATTCTTTCATTAAAAGCACTTTAGGGGAAGCAGAATTGGCTCAAGCAGTTGGGCACCACTTGAGAAGTCCTGGCTTCAGTTCCCAGTGTCTCTTAAAGAAAACTAACAAGACAGAGAGCTGATGCAAAGTGTTGGTGCAGCAAGTTGACACAACAAAATGACACAATGAGACAACACAATGAGGAAACACTACAAAAGATGCTACAAGCAGGGAGCAGATGTATCTCAAGTGGCTGAACACCTCCCACCCATATGAGAGATCCTGGGTTCTGTTCCAGATGCCTCCTAAAAAAAAACAAAAACAAAAAAAACACGAGACATAGAGAGCAGGCAGTGAGTACAAACAATGAGAGGGTGAGAAATATAGAGATAAATTAAATAAATAAATGAATAAATAAATAAATAATAAAATCTTTAGAAAACACAAAAACACTTTAAGTCCACACCCTTTAAAATTCCAGTATTTCAAAGCATCTGTTTAGAAATGAGTAGGCTTTGTCTTGAATCCTCTATATTATTCTTTTTCCAAACTCAATGTGCAATTCTTAAAGCCAGCAACCACTCCACTTCCCCTTGCTCTAGATATGTCTAACAATAGAAAATTCATTTTTGACTAATGGTGGATATCTGATTAAGTAAAACAAATTATTTTAATCTAAGAATATGTTTCTGCTTGATATGGCGCTAATCGGCATACTTAACACATTTAAGTTGAAAATGTCTTTCATCTACAGAAATACATTTATTTTCCCTAGCTGTCTAACAAACATGAGAGCTTTTGAAATCTTGCCCATTTCAAACCCTGCTTATTAAAAGTAAGCACTAAAAGGTTAAAGGTCTAATTTAAACTAAATGAAAATAACTTAAGTTTGAAATTAATTTATTGCTGTCACTTTCAGATGAAGGCATCTCCCACAGATGCATTGTTTTTCTTGGTAATCTAGACTGAAGAAAGAGTTATTTATAAAAATGTCTATAACCCAAACTTTATAGATTTTCTTTTATGGCATTACTAATATGATATCATGGACCCAAAGGCATTCTGAATAAAATATTGTTAATTGTTTGAAAAAAATAAAAGGCAAATATTGTGAAAAAAGCTGGCTTCGAATTAATAAAGACATATTTAGAAGTCACTCAGCCTTGAAATTACCAGTAATTCAATATCATGTGTCCTTTGAGAATGACCTGGTCTTCAAAACAATAAAACCAATGATTGAGGAATCAGGGTTGAAATAAACTGAATCACCTACCTTTCAACTACTAAACTGGAGAATTTAATCACAAAAGATGAGGGATTATCTTTTCCAAGGGATCACTTCATTAAAAATATAGATAGTATCTTAACACTCAAACAATTTTTCATATTCTATCCAAAGTAAACATTTCCAAATGAGGTTAAAAGTGACTGCCTTAAAAACCACCCAAAGTTGGTGATCATCACCACGATTGTTGAGCAGGGTGGTGTACCACAGGGCCACCTGTTTCATGACCAACTCTGGGAGCACACCAAGCCCTTCACAGACTTAGTGATGGGGGCTGACTCATATTCCCCAAGACACATTCAAATCCTGGTCCCTGGTGCTGTGGGTGGGAGCTATTTGGAAGAATCTCTAAGATCCTTTTAAGATAAAACCAAATTGAGCCAGGAGGGCCTTCATCCTACCGGACTGGAGACCTCATAAGGAGAGGATCTAGGCAGATGGACCCCTGTGCAGAAGTGGAGACCACAGGATTCAGATGGCCATGTGATGAGCAGAGGTTGAGCCACCAGTAGGATGCCCCCCTGCACGACCATGTGGCTGCTAATCCCTTGATTTGATGTCTAGCCACCAAACCCTGAGACACTGAATTCCTGCTGCCTATGGTATGTGTCACAGTCAACCAGCCAGACTCAGACAGACGAGGTTAGCATCCCCCACTGTAAAGATGGGGGAATGCAGGCTCAAAGAGATGACATGACTTACACTAGACCTCAGAGCTAGAAAAAGGAGGAGCCAGAATTTTACCCAACCCTGGTGAATGCCAAGCCCCATGCTTTCCTCATGACCTCAGCTGCTTCTCACTTACAGGGTGACAACAGAAAATGCTGGACACCAGGGCCATCCATCCTCCTAGGGATTTTGTCCTCGAGTGAACAAAATTCCATTATTTGCAGTTCAGATCATTGGGGAGAAAGTGCATTGCAGTATATCTAGAGTTCAATTGTGCTAAAATGTAACTTTCCTGATATTTCCTCTTGAAGAAAGTAAAATGCAAGCATTGTTTTAGGTACACTAGAGATAATATCATGTAGTAGTGGCTTCTGTGACTGTTAGGAAAATAACTGCACACCCCTCCCCAAATACAAATGCAGAGAATCCATGAACAAAAATCCCAGTCACTTAAGGTGGGGGGGTATTTTTAATGTTGTGAAGGTGCCTGCAGTCAATGAGTCACCAGCATCACTTAATCTGAAATAGTCTCATGTAAAAGTCCACCTGCTGGATGTGCCTATATCCTAAAGGTGTCTCCCAGGCTCTTGACCAAGGGCCCTTATGGAAGCTGCTTGTCTTTCATTGTCCCCACCATAAGGCCAGATGGGGGCATCTCTGCAGTTTCTAGATGTCAGCAGAACCAGGATATAAGGCCCTAGGTTCCCCACCCCCTGTAAAAGGAGACCCTGGGCCTTTGGAGCCTGGGGTGAGCCTCAGACTGGAGAAAAGTGCCCAAAGCCAGAAGAATTGATGCTGGGGATGTCGTTCTTCCTGTAGAAGTCAGCCCTCACGTGGTTGCCACAGCCATGGTGGTGGTTCAGTGGCTTGATGGGCTGGTGGATGTGCTTCCCATAGATGGAAGACATCAGCACCTCAATGGGCCATTCATGCTCCTGTAGGGGATCATTGAGATGCTCCCATTAGCAGGGGTCTGCTGCTGTAGCTGCCTGAATCATGCAAAGGGGCAGAAGGTAGGAGCTTGGGCTCATAGAAGTCAAAATGAGATGTCATTGGTTAAACAAGCATGAGAGCATAATTCTAACAACTTCACTTTCTAGTGTCACTTAAAAATACACCACACTTCTGGAATGAATGAATTACTGCTGTATGTTCATGATTTTTTTCATTACATGTACCAAAATTCAAGCATAACTGATTGGGATGTTTTCATTTCAGGTGAAGAATCATATCTGGACAGACTGAGTCTAGCACAACTGACACAACTTTACTTATTCTCAGTCATAGAATATCCTTTCTATAAGGTAAAAACAAAAGGTGTATGGCATTATTTCAAGGAGGGCAAACAGGTTTCTTGTGCCCCTTCTGAAAACTAAGTCTTTTCTCTTTTGACCTGTCTCCATAACTTTATTAAAAGGGAAAACTTTCATTTACTTGGAGCTAGGTGCAACAGCTGGCCTTTTCTTTGATAAATTGACCCCATTTCTGTCTTGTCCTATAGGACCAATTCCTGCTGTGTTAGATTTCTAGATGGTTTCAAGTGTTGAAGGCATACAAATCTTAATATTCCTTGATTCATTTCAAGGGTTTTAAAGGGCTTAGCACGCACAATAGCCATTTGATTAAAAAGTCTGAATCTCTGAACTCTACAAATCCTAATTATTTCTGAGTGTATTTTTTAACCAAGTCAGAAATTTCACTCTTCTCTGGTAGACTTTATTTTAGGTGGTATCTGTGCTATAAAGATTCACTCTCATAAACTTCACAGCACATCTTTTTTGTGTGATTGGAAATAGTCCCAACAGACTTCATCACCTTCTGCTTTGTCCTTCAAACTTGACTCAGGATCATATTCTGGTAAAAGGTAAAGAAGTGGAAAGTCGTTACTCTTTTCTTTTAAAACATTTTTAACAATGCCAAGGCATATAAACACTAAAATTAGTTAACCCCAAACACCTCCCTTCCCTGAAATAACAAATTTGTAACTGTGCTTTCTATGCCCAACATACACAAATATATAAACCAATTTCCTTTTCTCTTTATGTCCAGTATATCATATAATTTACCATTATGTACAGTATACATAGACCTTCCTCAAGGCCAATGTGTGTGGAACAAATATGTTCTTCCTCAAAGTGGTGCAGTATTTTATGGGACTTACTCACCAGTTTCCCAGCTTATGATCTTTCAGGTTCTTTCCAACTTTGGTCTCTATCAGCAGTGCTGTAGTAAACACCCTTGTGTGTCATTCTACTGCAGCCCATGTTCCTTTAAGCTGCAGACTAGAATGTTCAGAGTGGGACCACTAGTGAAATGTCAGTAGTGACTCTGAATGGTAGATGTCACACCTCCCCAGCAGTGAGTGAAGGTGGCTGTGTTTTTTTAGTCCTGTTAGCTTTTGCCACTCAGTTCAGTGGAAAAGGGTGTCTGGTCATGTATTTAAATTGCATTTGAGTGAGCAGTAATGAAGTTGAGCATTTTGTCAAATGTTTATTGGCCATTTGTATTTCCTAGGTATTGCCTTCCTGCTCCCTTATTCATCTTTCTATTGCTTTGTGTTTTTAAGTTTTGTGTGACCAAATCTACCTGTCTTTTAATGGTTCCTGACTTTTCCATCATGCATAAGAGTATTTCACCAAATATGTGTTAGTGCAAATATTTACTAATTTTTCCCCATTGGATCTTTAATCCACCTGTGATTTATTATATAGGTATACCTCAGACATTTGGCTGGTTGAGTTTCAGGCCACCATAATAAAGTGAGTTACATGCATGTTTTGGTTTCCTAGTGCACGTGTACTATAGCCTTTTAAATATGCAAAAGCATTATTTTTATTTTTAAATGTATATACCTCAATTAAAATGTGACACAGATGAAGAAAGCACACATTGTTGGAAAACTGGAACTGATAGACTTGCTTGACCCAGGATTGCCACAAACCCTCAGTTTATTTAAAAAAACAAACAAACACAATATCTGCAAAGTGCAATAAAGCAAAACTCAGTAAAAGGAGATATGCTCATAGTCTGATGTTTGGTAGGAGTTTAACTCTTCTTTACTAGACAGATAACTAATTTTCCAGCACTAGTTGTTCCATTGCAATCCTTTATTTATTGAATTGAGATGTCAGTTTTATCATTTCTTCTTGGATTAAAAATTTTAACTGAGTGTCCTCCTTAAAGCAATTCTGAGAGTTTCAGAGATGTTTCTTGAATTTGACAGCATTGTCATGATGTTTATTTTTCTTTTTTCGGTGACTACTTTTAAAACACATTTTAAGAATATGTTGAGCTATTAGACTTTAACTATAACAAGAATATTTTTCATTGCTGTGTTAAGAAAGATATCAGTCCTAAGTCCTAGAAAAATATCATTCATTAAAGGAATTTTGTATCAAACTTTTATACATAGGTAACTCACTACCTTCACTTTATTCTCTGGTTTTGTATCTTATTTTTCTCTCATGTTTGAATATATGATTTTTAGGATCCCAAACTCCTTCCTAAATATCAAATGAAATCATTTTTTACTCCATACCATTCCCTGGAGACCCCTGTGGATTTTCACTTTCATAAATCTCTGGTAATTGAATTGATCGCCCTTTTAGGAGCACGATCCTACTTTGCTTCCAAAATGTTAATAACCTATTGGTATACAGTAGGTAAGTAACAGGGGATTTATTTACAGAACCTTAGTGGTTGTTATCTCTTTGGAGACAGGTGGAGCTTAGTAGCCACAGAATGCAAAATGGAATCTTCCCTGCCCCACATGAGGCTCTAGAGTGTAGATGGTAGAATATAGTATGTAGACTGTATTTGAATCCAGCTTGCCACAGAGTAGCAGAATGTCTTTGCACAGTGTACTTACCCTTTTTAACCTTTTTCTGTTTGCTTCCTCATCTGTAGAATGTGAGTAAGAAGAATATTGACCTCAAACACTTATGGTAAGAAGGAATAAATGAGGGAATAACACAGTAAGTGCTCATGTCTGTTTAGCTGCTCTTATAGTCTAGGCCTGCACTGTCCAGTATAGTAGCCACTAGTGCAGATGGCTACTTAAATTTACAGAAATCATAAGTAAAGTTTATAATTCATTTCCCTAATCATATATCACATTTCAAGTGCTCCAAAGCCTCCCATAGCTGGTGGCTACCACATTAGCACAGATATAAGCACACAAATCCTCCCAGAAATAGCTGCTGAACTATGCTGACTTTGAGTCGAAGTCCTTCCTTTCATCAATTAAAAATCACCTCAAAGAGAACCATCTCTGATAGGCTTCAAATGGTCACATGTTCCACCTCTCCTGCTCTCATGGCCCTTTCTACAGAAGGAATGGCATATACCAGAGGGCTGGGAAGGGAACACCAGCCACTCCCCTTGGCCACATGTTGCAGTTGTGGGGTGCCACGGTCTTGGGCTGCATTAGCTTTCAGGAGACATGGAAGAGAGGGATGTGTTGAGCTGCTTAGTTGTCTAATTTTGCTGAACTTAGAACATTTTCTTGACTGTCTGAATTGAAAGTGTGCCACCATTTGTAAGGAGAAGGAGAAAGTGTGTGGTTCCTACTCTTCCCCTGTTAATTTGAGGACCTACTCCTTGCTTTAGCCCAGGAAGCCTCCTTAATTTCAGGCTGACAGGCTTGTTCTTGAAGCTGCATGAGTGAACATCCTCATTTGGTTGTGGTCATTACTTTGCAGCCTTCTGTCCTATTGGTAAATACAGTTTGGAAGAAATCAAAACAGAACAAAGAAGTAAAGGAAGATAGTGTTTGTGAGGGTATCACATGAAGAATTTTTTCCTTCTCTCACTAGATATTGAAATTAAATTAGATAAAGAAGGATTTGTATTACCGTTTACAGTTGATGAAGATGTACACAAAAGATAAAGAAATTGTTCTAGTTTTTATAGTAAAAGGCCTGTTGAGGTGAATAGGAAAGGATCATTTTCTTAAAAAGGTGAGAAAAATAGATGATTCCAGAAATTAAAACTACATTTCAGGATATGTTTTCTGGAAATTCCTTGTAATATTTTATAAACAGCATCATTAATTAAGCCAAGTACTTTTTCAGTAGGCTAAAGAGTAACACATTCATGATTGATGTGAGAGTATTGGCCATTAGGAAAAGCCACATTTTGAGTAAATTTTGGCCAAAAAAATAATGTTTTGGATTGTTATAAAAACTAAGTTTAATAGAGGTGCAATGGACACAACCAATCCAATGTCCACATAGAAGAGGTAGCATTGGATTGGGAAAAGTGGACATGGTGGCTGATGGGTATGGGGTAAGGCAGGAAGAGATGAGAGGTGGAGTCGTCTTTGGGACATGGAGCTGCCCTGGATGGTGCTTCAGAGGCAATCACCGGACATTGTATATCCTCACAGGGCCCACTGGATGGAATGGAGGAGAGTATGGGCCATGATGTGGACCATTGACTATGAGGTGCAGAGGTGCCCAAAGATGTACTTACCAAATCCAATGGATGTGTCATGATGATGGGAACGAGTGTTGCTGGGGGCGGGGAGAGGTGGGGGGTGGGGGTGGGGTTGAATGGGACCTCACATATATATTTTTAATGTAATATTATTACAAAGTCAATAAAAAAAATAGAAAATAAAATAAAAAATAAAAAAAAACTAAGTTTATTTCTCTTTGATTTTTTCTTCAGAGTAGCACTATGCATTCATAGCCCCAAAAGAGTTTGTTTTAACAGCAAAAATTTACTAGGAAAAGAGGCTATTAAACAACGGCAACTCCATTTACTTGGTTATCAAGTTGTCCAGGTATGGGTCCATTCCCTCCACCCCCCAAAGTAATCCCTCATTCATACTTGCTTTTTCCAGGGTCCTAAGTAGTCTGCTAGGACAGTGGGCTGAGAATCTTATATCTCTAATTGAAGTACCCACTTTGTTAATTAGGCTTTTCAGTGTACTTGATATTTTTTATAAATCTTTGGCTTATGTTTTGAAATACAGATTTTTCTTTTTTTTTTTTAAGATTTATCTATTTTATTTATTTCTCTCCCCTCCCAACCCCCACCCCGGTTGTCTGTTCTCTGTGTCTATTTGCAGCATCTTCTTTGTCTGCTTCTGTTGTTGTCAGTGGCATGGGAATCTGTGTCTCTTTTGTTTGCGTCATCCTGTTGTGTCAGCTCTCCGTGTGTGCAGCACCATTCCTGGGAAGGCTGCACATTCTTTTATGCTGGGTTGCTCTCCTTATGGGGCGCACTCCTTGCGTGTGGGGCTCCCCTATGCGGGGAACACCCCTGCATGGCACAGCACTCCTTGTGTGCATCAGCACTGTGCATGGGCCAGCTCCACACGGGTCAAGGAGGCCCGGGGTTTGAACCGTGGACTTCCCATGTGGTAGACAGATGCACTAACCACTGGGCCAAGTCTGCTTCCCTTGAAATACAGAATTTTCTGATCTTCAGTTTTCCAAAAGCAGAATATGCCTATATTCTTCATAAGATATGCTCAACTCTGCTTTTAGAGTTATTAAATTATTGGAATATCTGTTTTAATTTCCCCCTGATGTAAGTGTAAGAATGGACAGGATGACTCACTAAAACCAGTATCTTCATCACTACCTAATGTCTAAGACCTTATTGTTTCCTTTGTAAGTTACTTAATAAGGCATTATGATGATGAGTGACTAGAATGTAGATGGATTTCCCAAGTTCTCTAAGGTATTGGTGCTAGTCTGCTCCCTGGTTTCCTCTCTGGCTTACTCTTGTCCAGTTCATCTTGCACACCTCAGACTAATCTTCTGAAAACCCTCAGCATGCCAGCCTGTGATCAGAAACCTTGTTTCTTTCCTACTCACGGGATACAGTAGAACCTCCTCTGCTCTGACTTTTGGGATCCCCTGAGGCTGCACCTTGTTACCTGTCTTCAAGCTGGTGGTCTCTTCCCTCCCACCTAACCCACTCCATTCTCTCTCCCCTTGCTCCTTTGACCAGGTGCCCCCTCTCCCTCCAGACAGCATCTCCTCATGACTAAATTCTGTCCATTCAGCAACACCCCACTCAGGTCTCTTCTTTCCCCACAACCTAAAACCCTGACCTCCTCTGAGGGCTGGAATGTTGATTTTCTTCACACACTCTGCATTGGGTTGTTGCATACTTCTAGTATTGATTGTGTCTTCGAGGACAGGAATCATCTTTGATCCTTTAAATATCCCTGTTATTTAAGCAACTAATATTTATTGAGCTCTTATTATGTACTAAGCATTGTTCTGGGCTCTGGGAGTACACAAGTAAGATAGCTGTGACTTTGCCCTCGAGGAGCTTCCATTCTTATGTGTGTGCAAGTGTTGGTGGGCAGGTTGTTAGAGACAAACAAGTTCAACATGGTAATTTCAATTGTGAAGGATTATACTAGCCAGTTCCTTTTTTTTTTATTCTTCCCGTAACAGATCCATTTTCATGAGGCTGAGATGCCAAAATCAAGGCTTGAATTTGTCAAATCTTTATCAAGAAAATTGTTTTCTCAAAACCCCTGGGTTCAGTGCTGACAAGAAGGAATAGTGACTTCAGAACTCAGATCATGAAAGAAGTTGTGTTTTTATGGGTCTCAGCATAAAAAGAGCCTTATATGTGAATTAGCCATTTTGCAGAATTATGGACTATTTGGTGATCTGAAAAGGATCTGTCTAGATCTTACAGAGACATGGAAGGAGCCTTTATTTTCCCTATACCGTGAATACCAAGTGTCAGTGATTGATTTAAAATTAAAGTTCAATTTAATATTAGTATCATAGATCAAGTACAATAAATGAATACAATGAATGACTATTTTTAAATCTGCCATCTTGTAACAGTTATCTGCTAAATGAAAAGAGTATGCATTTTAGAGACCTTCATTTCCTCCTCCTACAAATATAAGAAATGTTTTTTTTCCCATTTCTTGATGTACTTTGTTAGCAGATATAATGTATGGTGAGGAGGAGCAATGGGAAAACAGATGACAGCACTTTGGATTACTATAACATTTATAATTGTAGAATTATACAGAAATAATCCTTTAATAAAATATAGGGAAGTGGATGTGTCTTAAGCAGCTGGACTCGTACCCACACTGTGGTAGATCCCAGGTTCAGTTCCCAGTGCCTCGTAAAGATGATGAGCCAAATAGCAAGCTGACAGGACTAGCTGACTTGGTGAGCTGATGCAACAAGATGACTCAGTTAGCTGATGCAACAAGATGATGCAGTAAGAGACACAGTGAAGAAACACAATGAGACATATGAAATGGAGCAGAGGTGGTTTGAGTAATTAGGTGCCTCCCTCCCACATTGGAGGCCCCAGGTTCGGTTCCCAGTGCCTCCTAAAAAGAAGCTGAGCAGAGAGCAAGTGCAAACAACCGGGGAGAGGGGTAAATTAAAATAAAATCTTTAAGTATATATATATTTAGGAGTATTCTCTTTTTAAATATACAATGAAGTAAAGTAAATTTAGGTAGGGTTGTAAGGAGGCAGGTTTGATTGGGGGAAAATCTAAAATGTAAATCATGCGTGAATTACATTGTATTTAGTGAAGTACAGATGCTTCACTCTCCAATTACGATCACGTTAAAGCTTGAGGGGAGAGTGAGACAAGGCAGACAGATGTGGAAAGGCCATACAGTTTGGAGACTGGGTTTCTACCTCTGGCTAGTTCCGGGGCCTAGGACAGGGAAAGGAGCTTCCATTTACTTTTCACCCGCTCTGTGCTGAGCTCTTTGCTAAGCACTTGAACACAGGCTTGTATGATTTCCAGAGGCCTTGGACTTGGGCAGTGTTTCCTCTCCAGAGCTCACAGATGGTCAATGCCTGCCTTGGATACAGAACCACAGGTGAAGATGAGACTTGAACCTGGTCTGAGCAGCGATACAGCAGAGGACTGAGAATCTGTTTTCAGGAGTCAGGCACATGGGGTTGATTTCAACCTCTCTTGCAAATTGTATGACCTTGGGCCTCATTTCCAAATGGCTAATCAGAAAATAAGGATGAAATGAGTTAATACACATAAAAACATTTAAAAAAAGGCCCACCACAAAGTAATCACAGGACATATTAGCTAGTAACGTCTGCATTTCTACCAGTATTAGGATTCTCTGAAGAAACAGCCAACAGAATATCGGTCCATACGTAAATAGGGAGGGATTTGTTAGTAGAATTGGCTCAGTGACCCTGGGGAAAGGCAAGTTCAGATTTCCTAGGGCAGGCCATGCATTGGAGACAGCACAGGGGATGACTTCCTTGGGAGAAGCTGGAGAAGGCGAGAAAGGATTTGTCACTGCTGAGGGCCTTGGTGTTGCTTTAAGACCTCTAGCTGCTGGGGTGATGGGACTCCCCTCCTTGCTGAAGGCAGTCGCCCTTGTTTGTGGATGTCAGAAGCCATAGCTGCAACTGCCTAATGGTCTAAAGCCACCTACAGAATGCCCTCACACTGGAAGGCCAGGACTTGCATCATCCAATGACTCGGCACCAACTGGATGGTGATAAACCATCGCATGACCCCATCATGCTGTAACATTTTAGATCTCTTTATCTTTACTTTTAAGGCTTTTTAAGCTTTAGCATAGGTTATTGAAACTCTATGAGTTCTAGAGCTCTAAGTTCACTTTTAAATTTTATGCTTCTTTGCAGAGAAGGAATGAGACAAATAGAAGCAAATGAAAGATTGACCAGGAGAGAGCTGCAATTGATTCGGATGTGTTCATATACCCAAGTGAATTCCCGCTCACCTGGGGGCCAGGCCAAAAGGATTCTCACATCTCTGGGAAACCTGTGAAGTGGTCTCACTTACAGTTTTTAAAGCATTTCATGGCTTTGGGCCTGAGCACTATTCTGGATCATACTATGCCTGGGAAACCCTTCCACAGTCCCTCTTTGCTACCCAGACCAAGCCCAGTGTCACTTCTGCCTTCTGTGAGCTCTCTTGTCCCTCCCTGTCACACCCTATAGCCCCCACCCCCCTCACCCCACTCCAACCCCCATAACAACAATCTCTTCCATCATCATGAGACATTCATTGCATTTGGTGAATACAACTCTGAGTACCGCTGCACCTCATGGTCAATCGTCCACACCATAGCCCACACTCTCCCACAGTCCACCCAGTGCGCCATGGGAGGACATACAATATCCAGTAACTGTCCCTGCAGCAACACCCAGGACAACTCCAAATCCCAAAAATGCCCCCACATTTACATTTCTTCCTCCCACTCCCACCCCCAGCAGCCAACATGGCCACTTTCTCCACACCAATGCCACATTTTCTTCAATTACTAATCACAATAGTTCATGAATAGAAATATCAGTAAGTCCACTCCAATCCATACTCTAGTCCTCCATCCTGTGGACCTTAGAATGGTTGTGTCCATGTGTAAGGTGGTGTAGGAGGAGCACAGACTGGCTTGCTGGGTCATACTTCTAGGGGTGCCATAATTCTAGGGTTCCCTACTGCTAGGTGTGCTGTACTTCTAGGGGTGCCATATTTCTAGGGTGCTCTACTTCTAGGGGTGCCACTGTAAGTGTGTGGTTATTGCTTTTGTTAATTAGCATCAAGGACATGGTACTGAAAAATCTCTGAAACCTCTGCCTGAATCAAGGACATACAGGCAAGAAGCCTCCTGAGAGGGGTGCTCGTTGGTCCGGGCCTGAGACCGCCCCCTCCCCTGCCTGCCTGTCCACCTGCACTCCCTGCTGCCTACCCCTTCTGAAAGCTGCACCGTCCTTGTCCTCCCTTTCTGCCGCCTGCACATCAATGGGCTCGGCCTCAGGGCCACCACAGATGCTCTTCCCTCTGCCTGGAATGACCCACTGTTCCCCAGATTTCACAAGTCTTGCCCCTCATTATCATTTATGTTTCAAGCCAGTCTTCCTAGAGCTGCCCTGGTTAAAGTATTCCCAAGGCCTGTTTAGTTCTCCTTTTCCTTTTGACTGATACACACACATCCCAGGCTTGAGAGTTAAGCGAATTTTCGACAGAAGGAACACACCTCTTGAACCAGCATTTGACTCAAGAAACAGCAGAGCGCTGCGGAACAGCTCAGTTTTGCCAGATACCACTTGAATGGATTCGATTTGTGCCGCTGCACAACAGCACCTGCCAGTACCGTGAGCGGTGGCCCCTCGTGGTGACCGAGGCACTGAAAACCGACTCGTTGCACGTTGACACGATGCTGCTGCGGACACACTGAGTTAATATACCATGGCAGTGAATTCCACCCGAGTCTTCCACTACTGTTCCGTGGCTCCTGGAGAGTTTCAGATGCCGCGGTGGCGTGGCCTGCACTTCTACCAGACAGCCCGCTTGGAACCCTCCGGGAGCGCAAGGGCAAGGGCAAGGGCAAGCCTGCGCAGGCCCCCAGTCCAGCAGACGCGACTCCTTGTGTCCCAAGTGGGCCCTCCAGGGACCCGCAAGGAGACGGGAGGGCACGGTCCCATCCCCAGCCCAGCTGCGCCCTCCGCCCTGCGCCCCTGGCCCTGCGCCCCTGGCCCTGCGCCCCAGCCCTGCGCCCGCCGCCCAGCTTTGTGATGCGAGACCGCGGTTCCCCGGCAGCTGCTGAACGCGGGCGCCGGGCAGCCAGGGAGGCGGACTCGGGCGGGGCCCCCGGCCGGGTGCGACCGACATGGCCTGGGCGGAGAAGCTGGACGCGGGCGGCCTGGCGGATGAGGAGGAGATCACCGCCACCACGCTGCGGGGCACGCCAGGGCCGCCGCCCATCTCCGCGCAGTCCGCCTTCAGCTACATCCCGCAGCGGCGCCTGGACCCCAAGGAGCGCAGCTACTTCTATGGCCAGGCCCCGGTGAGGCGGGAGGGGCGACACCGCGTGGCGGGGGTGAGGCAGGGCTGGGGGCAGGGTTCCCCTGCCAGGGAGGGGCTGGGGCAGGGCTGTGCCACCCGGAGCTGGGACTGGACACCCAGCGGCACCGCGTGGAAGGGATTTGGGGGCCAAGCAAGGGCGTGGGGGCGGGACCCGGGCAGGGTGGGGGATGCTTCTGTGGGGGTGGGAGCAGGACATCATAGTGGGAAAGGGCTACCGGGAAGGTCAAGTCGGGGGCGGGCAAGGAGGGAGTGCTCACCAGGGAGGAAGACTCGATGGGGCGCCTGGGGGTGGTGGGGGCAGGGGCTGCTCGGCAGGGTCGGTGAGATGGGCGCCTGGACCCAAAAGAGCAGAGCTTTTAGTACTGCGAGACACAGAGGCACCCCTCCCCCGGGCTGGAGGCGCCTTGCAGCAATCCGGGGGTGCGCGGACAGTCTAGAAAGGGAGCCCCGAGGCTATCCAGTGTGCAGGATGCGGCCCCCTGAGCAGTATGTGCGGTGGTTGCCGCGGCCGTGAATAAGCAACCAGGCTGATGGATGGTCCTGGGCCACTGGAACCCTCGAGCCGCCTTTCCACCGACAAGGAGAACCAGGAATAGGTCTGCACCGTCTGGCCCGGCCCCTCTGGGAAGGTGTGCATTGTGGGAAGACCTCGGGGGTCTAAGCAGCCTAAGCCCCCAAGAGAGGGCGGAAGGAAGGAAGAGAAGGGTGTTCAGAGTTGTCCAGGTCACCCATTCCTTTCTTTTCAACATTGTTTCTGTCCATCCCCAGGGTGTTCCTCAGGGCATCTGATTAGATAAAAGCCTTGATTGGGGACCCTCAGCCTGGCAGACAGCTGGGCACCTGGGCTATCCCTCAGGCCTCCTGGAGGGATGGGACTGCCAGAAGAGGGACAGCTCACTTTTCTCAGGCTGCTGTCACAAGTGCCATGAACTGGGTGGCTAAAAACACCAGAAACGGCTCTCTCAGCCCGGCAGGCTGAAGCCGCAAGTGCGTGGGCCGTGCTGGTGTGTCAGTCCTGGCCGCTGGGGCGCCTGTCCCTTGGCCAGCAATCCTTGGGTTTTCATTGCCTCCTCAGTCACCCTATGGCCTGCTCTGTCTCTTTTCCCATGGTGCTCCCGCCCCCCACTTTTTTCTGTGTCCACCCCCCCTCAAAAGACACCAGCCATCCTGGACTAAGGGTCCACCCACTGCAGTCAGCCTCATTCAATTTAAATGATTCTGCTTGCAATAACGCTTTTGCAAAAAGTTCATGTTCCTAGGTACCCAGGATTAGGACTTCAAGGTATCTTTTTGGGGTAAACAGCTCACCCCATAACGTGGAACACAGATTTCATTGGAAAGGAAGTTAATGGTGTATAAAATAATCGCACAAAATGCCTCCTTCCTCTTCTCCTAGCTACCCACAATCAGTGGTGCCCAGGTGAGTCCCCAGTTCAGGTCAACTCTCTCTCGAGTACTGATGGGAGGCCCCTTGAGTCTCATGAGCTTCACTTCACACACAGAAGTGTAGTTTCCAGTTGAAGCAACCATGGCCCTCAGCCTGCCCCCCGGGATGTCTCTTGAATCTGAGGTACCCCTCTGCCTGGCTTCTAGCGTGTGGAAGAACTGGATGGAGGAAGGGGACTTCTGGGGCCGTCTGACAAGGTACCTGTCTCTGCTGGCCATTAAAACAGGAGGGGGGTGGAACGGAAGGGTTCCTGACCTTCTGTAAACACACACCTCATCTGTTTTCTTCCTGTGAGCAATAGCTTTTGAACAACTGTAAATAGTTTCACTACTAAGTGGGGTTTACATTTTGAGTCTACGGTACCTATGATACTGCCAGTGAGTTGATGGCCATCATGAGATAATAGTCAAAAAGCCAAGACTCTTGGTGTATGAAGTTGTTCAAATCTTCTTTATCTAGAGAATATAAATTTCATCTGGATTTTCAGCATAACAAAGACAGTTCACACTACACCGTTTTGTTTGTACCTTTGAGGAGTCCCTTTCCATAAGGTGGACTGTAGACTGCTCCTCGATGGGGTGTCACTGATGGAAGGTACTGCTGAGGACTGCACAGTGGGGCTTGTGGATTCTGAAGCTTAAATGTGGTAGAAATGCAGAGCAGAGCCCCTGCCCCCTGCGGGCCAGGCCCAAGAGGGAGAAGGGCAGAGTGAGCCTGAAGACTCAGTGTCTCCTTCCAGAATTTGGCGGTCTGATAAATGGCCCCGCCTTCCAGGGCTAACTGAACAAGGGCCAGAGAGGGGCCCCGAGGTAAGAAGTGACCAGGGCTCTATCTCTTGGTGGGACATCAGGAATGAGCCATAAGCACACTTTTCTATATGACAGGGTCAGCAAACTAAGGCCTGCAGGCCAAATCTGGCCGCCTGCCTGTTTTGATAAAGTTTTATTAGAACACACCCACACCCATTCATTTCTCTAACGTTCCTGTGCAGGATGTTGGGGTTGAGTGATAACAACAGAGCCCAAAGGGCCAGAAGAGTTCCCCCCTGGCCCTCCAGAAAGAAAGTCACTGACTGCTGCTCGAATGCCTTATTGCCTCCTGGAAAATGGGAAATGTCTTTATTTATTTATTTTTTGTCTTTATTTTTTTAATATTACATTCAAAAAATATAGGTCCCCATATACCCCCCACTCCCCTCACCCCTCTCCTCCCCCCATAGCAACAATCTCCTCCATCATCATGAGACATTCATTGCATTTGGTGAATACATCTCTGAGCACCGCTGTACCTCATGGTCAATGGTCCCCATTATAGCCCACACTCTCCCACAGTCCACCCAGTGGGCCATGGGAGGACATACAAAGTCTGGTAACTGTCTTTAGAACGCATGCATTCAAATGGGATTTTATGTGTTTAAAGCATTTCAGGGCAGTTTTGGTTAGCTGAGGTTACAGGCAAATTCAAGTCCTGGGGCTTTGTGCATGCCAAAAGGAAATGATGCAACCAATATAAATATTAATCAAAATCTAAAGAAAAGAGCCTTAAAAGCAACAAGAACAGCAAAAGGCATTTCAAAGTCTATTTGAACCATTGTTCACACCATGGTATTGGGATTATGGGCACTGGTGTCTGATCAGCTCCAGGGCTCCAGGAGCGGTTTCTCTGACCTTGGGATCATTGGTCATAAAGAGGGTGAATTCTGTACTACAGCTGATCAAACTCTATACTGAAGCTGATCAAATTAATTCCTAAATCAATTTCCTTGGAGCACAGTTAACAGTAGTCAGTGTGTTGGTTAGCAGCCCAGGCTGAGGAGTCCTGGGTGGAAGTATCAGCTCTATGGTGACTAGCTGTGGAGCCTTCACAAGTCACAGCCTCTCTGTCTCACTTTGCCATTCTAGGACAGATGAAACAGAACCGACCTCATGGACCACTTAAGAGAATGAATGTGCTTAGTGCATATACAGTGGCTCACAGTAAGCCTGTCGGTGGAGTTCTAATTACTGGTTTGTTTTTATTTTTTTATTTTTTAATTATCTTTTTTCAAAGTAAATAGATCACACAAATCGTTACATTAAAAAACATAAGAGGTTCCCATATACCCCACTCCCCACCCCCACCCCTATCAATTTTTTAGTTGTATTTTTTGGATACATAGATCACAAAAAAATGTAACATTCAAAAAATATAAGAGGTTCCCATATACCCCCAACCGCCTCACTCCACTCCTCCCACATCAACAACCTCTTTCATTAGTGTGGCACATTCATTGTATTTGGTGAACACATTTTGGAGCACTGCTGCACCCCATAGACTAATTGGCTTTGGATAGTGATGGTCAGTGCCCTTTGGCTAAGGACTGGGTCCACAGGGCCAAGCCTTTCCTTCCTGATCTGATCACTGTCAGAGAGGCACATGATAGAACCTTCAACCTGGGGGCTTAAATAAGCAGTTCTGGGGCATTGTCAGAATAGCCCTGGCAAAATGAGACAGTGGCTAAAAGTAAAGATAGACTTCCCATGCCAAGGGGTGTGTGTGTGTGTGTGTGTGTGTGTGTGTGTGTGTGTGTGTGTGTATGTGGCAGGGAGGCTCTGCTCAGTCCAGTCTCAGGAACCCAGGTGGAGGGAGGGCCACCACTCAGGCTGTTGTCCTTTCAGTGTGAAGTCTCTGGAGCTGCTGGCCATGGGTGCTTACATGCTTCTGCCTGAAGAGTTGCGCATGGCTCCTTGGTCACATGCAAGCACCTAGCAGAGGAGCAGGGACGGTTATTCCTGTGGGTGCCCGGGAGTGCAGGAGAATTGGCTATTGGTGCCATCTACCACTCAGCTGATCCTGAAGAACACACTAGGGTTATGTCTCTGGCTCCACTTCCCACTGTTAGAAAGCCCTTGCTTCTCCTACCAAGTGCCCTTTCAGCCAGCAGCTCTATCTACCTGCAGTAGCAAAGTCTCCTCCGCTGTTACGTCTGTTTCCTACCACCAGCACCAACGACCTCAGCAACCCTCCTTCTGTGTCACCCTGCACTTTGTTCACACCTCAGCTATTTTCTGTGGGAAAACTGATGGTAGACAGCAAGGGCCAAACCAGTATCAGGAAACACTCAATTTCAACAATACTCAAAACACAAAGGGCCAAATGGAACCAAGAGAGAAAAGTAAGTGGGGTTCCTTTTGCTTTCTGTTTTAAAAGCAACATCCTGTGTGAAACAAGAAATCCCTTGAGAAATGGTAATAATGAAATACTAATAAACCCAGAAGCTCCGTTTTGTGGTAGCATGTAAATCTGGGTCGGTTTTATTAATGATATTCTGCTTCAATCCATAAAGTAGTGAAAGAAAAAAAGAGGAAAGAAGAAAAATTGGTGAAACGAATCAAGGAAAAGCAGATTTTTCAGTTTGATTAGTTGTTGGAAATGGATAGTCATGTTACTAACTGAGGCTGGCTGGTGATGAATATTTTTTTCTTTATTTTTCTGTGATAGAAAATTTCATATTGTTCTGCAAAAGTTCTGAATATGCGAAATCCCCATGAGGAAGAGCTGTCTAAGATTCTGATAACATCCACCAGCATTGCTAAGGAAAGTTATTCTGAACTATGATAGGCTCCTGGTAACTAATCCAGGGCTTGGGGGACAGGCATTGCTGTTTACTCATCTTTCTTACTTTAAAGAGAGATTTAGAACTGATTAGGAAAAGAAATGGGCATTTTTCAATAATGTTGCATAGCATACTCTATTATGCTGGTTATCTCCAGCTTAGGGAACAAAATAAAGTGCCATTAGCTCTTACATTCAGTGTAGGATGACTGCATGTTCTGTTCAGAGTCCATCCTTCCCCTGTAGGATCTTTCTCTCAGAATAAGAACCTTGGGGTTAACTCAGCTCAGAAGGATCAGAGGAAGCACAAGCCCAGCCTTTTCCATGAGGATCTTCTGTTTCCTTGTTCCCCTGCTGTTAGCGCTGCCCCCTGCTGGCTGACATGCTGCCCTGTCCCCTTTGGCACCTGGCTTTCAGGTGTGAGAGTGGAAGGTGCCTCCCACCTCTCCACCAGGTGTCTGGAGGCCTGGTCTATGTGTTGGACCCTGTGGCTCTTCTCCAGCCACACATGTGTTCCACTGGTGGGCTGGCCAGGAAGGACTTAAGCCACAGAATGACCAGGAGCCCAGCTTCCTTCAAAGTCCTTAATTTACTGGGCATATGGAGGTGATGTGAGTGATGGGGACCATGTTATCTTTTTTTCTTTCCAGCTGGCCTCAAGTGGGCTGGGCAGTAACTCTGAAGCTCAGAGGGGAGGGTCTGGATTCCAGAACTTTCCCTGACAGGAGACCAAGTTCCGAATTGACCTTGTATCATGCCAGAAGAGTGGGTGGGATGCTTGGACTTCCTTGGGTTCCTGAAGGGTCTTCTGGTCTGGGGGTTTACCTACAAAGTTTCCTTCAAGAGGACATAACACTGCCAGCTAGAGGTGACTCTCGGCCAATCAACATCCTACGTTATGTATGTTAAAGAGAATGTGATCTCTCCATGGTGTATTACATTTCTTAAAATACTGGATTTTATTTGGTTAATTCAAATATCTTTAATTTTTATATAGTGTAGCCATTTGATACTGTTTATGAATTCCAAACATAGATATAGGATTATGTTTGTAAACTGCTCTCTTCCTATGGGCATAATAGATTGTATTAACTTCAGAGGCTTCACGTTTACTTTATTAAATTATGATCAGGGGTTGAAATGGCCCATGTCAGTAGGACATTGAGTCTTCACCCCCTTGGTGGGCAGGGACTCACCTAGAAAAAGACATGGCAAAGGATGTAGTTGGAGTTTTGATGCTGGATCCCAGGGAAGTAAACACACAGGAGAAGAACACAGAGGAACAGAGATGGCTCCATAGACATGACAGAGGCCTGGGAAGAAAGAGAACCTGATGGTCTACAGTTGACCTTGTGGCGACACCAGAGCAGCCAAGCCCATAAAGAAACAAGCCCCAGAAAGAGAGATAAGCCTTATGCCAGCCTACAGCTGAGACCAGAAGAAGCTGGGACCATGGAGTCTGAAGAAGAAGGCTGAATCCTCACAGAGACCAGCAACCATCTTGCTCCAACATGTGGTAACAGACTTTGGTGAGGAAAATAACTTACACTTTATGGTCTTGCGACTGTAAGCTTCTACCCAAAGTAAACCCCCTTTGTCAATGCAACAGATTTCTTGTACTTTGCATCAGTACCACTTTTGTTGACTAATGCATATAGTCAAAATATTTGATATTTTCTTTTTGATTTCTCCCCATTGCTTTGATGATAAAAAGGCCCTTAGAGCTGTTTTTTCACTTACCTTTTAAAATCCATCCAGAATTTTCTTTTGTCTGCAATGAAGTGGGAAAAACAAGTTTATTTTTAACCCAAAGAGCTATCCAGTTTTCACAGTACCAAACACTGAAAACTTTATCACTGGCCATGGTTTGGGCTTCTTGTTAACCTAGGAGTGTAGAAGCCATACTGGAGGTGATGCTTTCCACAGAAGTAAAGGCCACAGTGGACCAGGGCAACCTGTGTCCTCACCAGAAGCAGACAAGCTTGAAGGCTGCAGTGGGAGGAAGCTCAGGTGTGGGGGGCTTGTACTGGCCAGTGGTGGTGTGTGAGCAGGAACCCTGAGCCCATACTGGGAGGTTTTCTGTCCTTCCCATCCTGTAAAGTGATTTGGAGCACAGGCACACCAGGATTTCCAGCAGCCATGAGCCAAGTTCTTTTAGCATGGCACCCCTGGAGTTCTTAAGAACTTTAAGACAATACTAAGGATTGCCTTGCTGGCCTTAGCAGGGTGGCTGTGGACAACAACCAGGCTGACTTATCTTCACACCTCCCCCAGAATGACCAGGTGTCTTGCACAGGATGGAAGGTGTGTGAAGGGTCTGTAGAGACTCAATTGAAGCTGCTTTCACCCAGTCTGAGTTCCTGGAGTCAGTGAGCTTGGGGGTTACTGGGTTTTCCAGCATACTCTGCATATGTGCTGCATTCTCTTAACTGTACTTTCTACCTTGTGCCTTGTAGTTGCTAGAAATGCTTCCTTTTGTTACCCACCCAGAGATAAAAAGTAAGGAAAAAAAACAAACTTAGGCAACCTGGCATTAGATTCGAGACCTGATCCTGCCCAAATCCAGCAAGACCAAGTGTTGGAGTTCACTGTCGGGAGGATATAAGCAGCCAAAGTGATATACATGGCTAACCAGGGGAGGATTAAAGAACAGCTAGCAAGTGCATTTCTTCATCTTTTTTAGATAATGAGGCAGACGTACTTTCTCTTTAAGGACAAGCTGGGATGAACAAATGGAGATATTAAAAGATGATAGCTGATGGGTGGGACAAGATGGCACCTGAGTGAATGCACTTCATAATTGTTCCTTCAAAAGGCTGGCTGAGTAGAGTTGGAATCTTGCTGCAGTGGGCTGTTTTGGGGACTTGCAAGGCAGGAAGTGTTTGGACATTGATTTGGAGAGACTGGAACAGAAGTCGTGCGTGCTAAGGGTAGAACTGTGGGTTTCTAACACTGAGGTCAGAAGTTGTGGAGAGGTGGGACTCTTCCCCCTAGGGCATTCCTGGACTGTTAGTAGTGTGGCGACATTCCCAAGCCCTGTGTTCCCCAGAAGAATGCTCCCCAGGTCCATGACCCCTAAGCCACCACAGCCCACATTCCACAGACCCACAGACCCCAAGCCGACAATATCCCAGACTTCCCACTCCCAAATCCAGCATTCTCCCAAATCCAGTGCTCCCTGCGGTAAGGGAATACACTAGCCATTCAGTTTTGGAGTGACTCTGAGTTGGAGGCTTTTGGTGGGAGGTGCAAAGGGGCCAAATGAGATGGGGGTTCAATTTTCAGGTCCTGCCACTCCCCCCCTTTTTTTTGATCTGAGGAGCATTCCAGCTGGCTTGGGGAAAACTGGGGAAGAAAGGAAAGGCAAATCTGCTGAGAAAGCCCAATTTACCTAAAAGTGCTGGGATCAGAAACTTGGTCTGGGAGAAGGTGGAGTCAGAAAATCAACTAGGCAGCAGACTTGGCCCAGTTGTTATAGTGTCTGCCTACCACATGGGAGGTCTGCGGTTCAAACGCCCGGGCCTCCTTGACCTGTGTGGAGCTGGCCCATGCGCAGTTCTGATGCACGCGAAGAGTACCATGCTACGCAGGAGGGTTCCCCATGTAGGGGAGCCCCGTGTGCAAAGAGTGCGCCCTGTAAGGAGAGCCACCCAGCACGAAAGAAAGTGCAGTCTGCCCAGGATTGGTGCCGCACACACGGAGAGCTGACACAACAAGTTGATGCAACAAAAAGAAACACAGATTCCCGTGCCACTGACAACAACAGAAGCAGGACAAAGAAGACACAGCAAATAGACACAGAAAACTGGGGTGGGGGGGAAGGGGAGAGAAATAAATAAATAAATAAATCTTAAAAAAAAAATCAACTAGCCCTCCTGTAGTACACCTAAGGGAGATGGACTGTAAGATGTGTTTTGAAAACTTCCATTAGCATATTTGGTGTTTCTGGTGATGTGTGGGCATGCTCTCTTTGGAAATTAAGAGACATTGTTTTCTCTGGTGATTTGGTTCACCAAGGACCCACTTGATTCTCCTACTGGACACCTCACACAGCTTTCCTGCTGCCCAGGGAGAGAGAGAAGGGAGAAAGGGGGAAGGTCAGACTCCTAAGCATTTTATTTAAATGCAAGGAGGATTCCTTGCTTGAAATGTTGGTCTTTTTTATTGGTTTATTTTTTTGTTTTTCCTTCCTCTTTATAACCCCACAGCCCTTTCCTCCTCCCCCTCCTCCTTCTCCTCCTCCTCATCCTCTTCCTCTTCATCCCCCTTTTCTTGCTTGAATTTCCACCCCCACTTCCCCCATTTTTTCCCTTTCTCTTCTTTTTTATATTTTTTATATTAGGTGTGGCAGGGAGTGATTCACATTTGCTGTGTTTCCTCATCCTCTATTTCCACTTTTCTGTGTGTACTGATTTTGGCTACCATTACAAACCCCTTTCCTCTACATCTTTCTATCCTCCATCATTTAGTGCTTCTCTTACGTTCCACTGCTCTTAATTTAGCCCCCAATTTTTATTTCTAATACCTTTGTATTGTTTTCTGTCTTTTATTCACTCTCTATATTATTGTCCTTTCCTTTCTCTTCCCACTTTCCTGACCACACTGGTCTTTTAATTCATACTATATTCCTCACCATATTCAGGTTACTGTCTCATTATAGATACTCCATTTTTCTTACTGTTATAACTCTACACAGCTTATATGAGTCTAATACCCATTCTTCTAGATTTCACATGGTTCTGCTAATATTTACTAACAATACTACTATTATACTTTTTTCTTTTCTTACTCTTTTTGCTTTCACTTACCCTAATATTTTCCTTTAGTTAACTTAGCCAACAGGACAGAAATAGAATAAGAAGAACAAAATGCCAAAGAGAAGACTTAACACACATGAAAAGCACCAACTAATTAAACCCTGACACTAGACAAAGAAGCTAATCAACCTAACAAGATAAAATGATGACCAGACAGCAACAAAAAACTACAAACCAAACCAATTATCAGGAAAACATGACCCAAAGAAATGAACAAACTAAAAAGTAGGAAGAAGAGCAGAACATCAAACACTCAGCTAAGATGGAGTTGAAGAAGGACAACCACCACACCATGGAGCCTACAGTGATTACAACTGAAAGTGGGAGGATTGCATCCAGCATCCATATGGAATCTGAGCCTCCTCTTGACATAGAGGTGCAATGGACACAACCAATCCAATGTCCACATAGAAAAGGTGGCATTGGATTGAGAAAAGTTGACATGATGGCTGATGGGTATGGGGAAAGGCAGGAAGAGATGAGAGGTGGAGGCGTCTTTGGGACATGGAGCTGCTCTGGATGGTGCTTCAGGGGCAATCACCGGACATTGTAAATCCTCACAGGGCCCACTGGATGGAATGGGGGAGAGTATGGGCCATGATGTGGACCATTGACCATGAGGTGCAGAGGTGCCCAAAGATGTACTTGCCAAATGCAATGGATATGTCATGATGATGGGAAGGAGTGTTGCTGGGGGGGGGGGAGAGGTGGGGTGGGGGTGGTAGGGTTCAAAGGGACCTCATATATATATATGTTTAATGTAATATTATTACAAAATCAAAAAAAACATTTAATAGGGGCCAATTTAATGAGGTGAAGGAAGAGATAAGACTATGAAGAAAACACTTGGAGAGCATACAGAAGAAATTGCAATCATGCAAAAAAAAGACAATGGATATGATGGGGAGTAACAGCACAATCCAAGAAATCAAAAATACTCTCAGCAAGTAACAGCAGATTTGAAGAGGGAGAGAAAAGAACTAGTGATGTTCCATTATGGAAGACAGTACATCCTAAATCAAACAGACAGTAGAATTGATAGATAAAAAGAGAGAAAAAATTCAACAGGGACTTTGGGACCTGAATGACAATGCAAAATGTGAAAACATATGCATTATAGGCATCCCAGAATAAGAAGAGAAGGGAAAGGGAACAGAAGGGATTTTGGAGGAAATAATGGGTGAAAACCTCCCAAACCTATTGAGGGAGATGAATGTCCACATCCAGGAAGCAAAATGCACCCTAAATAGCATAAATCCCAAAAGGCCTACCCAAAGACATATACTTCTCCAATTATCCAATGCTCAAGAAAAAGAGAAAATACTAAAAGCAGCAGGAGAAAAGAGAAACATCACATACAAAGAGGCTTCATAAAATTAAGTGCTGATTTCTCATCTCAAACCAAGGAGGCAAGAAGGCAGTGGCATGATATAGTCAAAGTACTAAAAGAAAAGAATTTCCAAAAAATAATACTCTGTCCACCTAAACTGACATTCAATATCATAGAGAGTTCAAATATTCACAGATAAACAGAAATTAATAGATTATATCAACAAGAATCCTGCCCTTCAAGAAATACTAAAGGAAGGTCTATAGGAGGAAAGAACAGGAGAGACAGAGTTGGAGGAGAGTGTAAGAACAATAAAAAGACAAAAAAAGTTAAAAGCCAAACAAAATATAACAAACACAAATCCAAAGAAAATATGGCTAATATAAATAATTCCTTGAAAGTGATAACACTGAATGTCAATGGGTTAAACTCACCTGTCAAGGGACTCAGACTGGAAGATTGGATAAAAAAGTATGATCCATCTATATGTTGTCTACATGAAAAACATCTTAGACCTAGGGATTCAAGGAGGTTGAAAGTGAATGTCTGGAAAACATCTTACAGGCAAATAATAACCGAAAATGCAGGAGTAACTATGTTAATATCAGACAAAATAGACTTTAAATGCAAAATAATTGTGAGAGACAAATATGGACACTACATATTAAAGGGATAATCATTCAAAAAGGAAAGAACAGGTATAAGCATTTATGCTCCTGGGAAGCACATTTGGCCCAGTGATTAGGGCACCTGTCTACCACATGGGAGGTCCACGGTTCAAACCCTGGGCCTGCTTGGGGCCTCCTTGACCCATGTGGAGCTGGCCCATGCACAGTGCTGATGCGCACAAGGATTGTTGTGCCACTCAGGGGTGTCCCTGTGTAGGGGAGCCCCAAGCATAAGGAGTGCACCCTGTAAGGAGAGCTGCTCAGTGTGAAAGTGCAGCCTACTCAGGAATGGCACTGCACACACAGAGAGCTGACACAGCAAGATGATGCAACAAAAAGAAACACAGATTCCAGTGCCACTGACAACAGAAGTGGACAAAGAAGATGCAGCAAAAAGACAGAGAACAGACAACTGCTGTGGGGGGAAGGAGAGAGAAATAAATAAATACATCTTTAAAAACAAAAACAAAAACAAACAAAAAACATTACACTCCTAACAAGGGTGCCTACATATATGTAAGACAAACACTGGAGAAACTAAGGGAAGGAATTGATGCCTCTACAGTTATAGTGGGGAACTTTAATACACCACTATCACCCTTGGACAGAACATCTCAAAAGAAAATCAATAAAGAGGAAAAGACTTTGAACAATATATTAGAGGAACTGGACCTAATAGACATATACAGAACATTACACCCAAATAAAGCACGATACACATTCTTCCCAAGTGCACATGGATCATTCTCCAAGATAGACAACAGGATAGTGCTGAGAAAGTCTCAATGAATTCAGAAAGTTCGAAATCATAGAAAATAATTTCTCTGACTACAGTGGAATGAAGCTGGAAATCTGCAAATGTCAGAGACCCGGATTTGGCAACAAGATATGAAAGTTAAATAACACACTCTTAGAAAAACAGTGGGTCACGGAGGAACTCTCAAAAGAAATCAGTAACTACCATGAAACAAATGAAAATGATAATACACATATCAAAACTTATGGGATGCAGCAAAAGTGGTACTGAGAGGGCAATTTATAGCCATAAATTCACACGTGATAAAAGAAAAGCTAAAATTGAAGAACTAACTTCACAGTTGGAGGATTTAGTAAAAAAACAATGACAAACTAAACCCAAAGGAAAAGGAAAGAAATAACAAAGATCAGAGCAGAACTAAATGAAAAAATAAGAAAGCACTTGAAAAAATAAATAAAACCAAGAGCCAGTTCTTTGACAAGATCTATAAAATTGACAAACCCTTACCTAGACTAACAAGAAAAAAAAAAAAAGATGCAAATACGGAAAAAAAAATGGGAAAGGGGATATCACCACTGACCCCACAGAAAAAAGACTATCATAAGAGGATACTTTGAAAAACTATATTCCAACAAAAATGAAAATTCAGAGAAAATGGACAAATTCCTGGAAACACATAAGCAACCTACATTATTGAAAGAGGAAACTGACAATCTCAACAAATCAACCACAAGTAAAGATATAGAATCAGTCATCAAAAGCCTCCCAACTAAGAAGAGTTCTGGGCCAGAAGGTTTCAGAAGTGAATTCTACCAAACTTTCCATAAAGAACTAACACCAATCTTGCTGAAACTCTTCCAAAAAATTGAAACAGAAGAACATTGCCTAACTTACACTATGATGCCAATATTGCCCTAATATCAAAGCTGAACAAAGACACCACAGGAAAGGAAAATTACAGACCTTTCTCTAATGAACATAGATGTGGAAATCCTCAACAAAATACTTACTAATCATATTCAGCAGCACATTAAACGAATTATACATGAAGACCAGGAGGAATTCATTCCTCGTGTGCAAGGATGGTTCAACATAAGAAAATACATTAATGTAAACACCACATAAACAGATTGAAGTAAAAAAATCACATGATCATATCTATAGATGTAGAAAAAGCATTTGACAAAATACAGCACTATTTCTTAATAAAAACTCTGCAAAAGATTGGGGTAGAGGGAAACTTTCTGAACATGATAAAAGATATATATGGAAAACCCCCAGTTAACATCATTTACAATTTTGAAATCTGAAAATCTTTCCCTTTAAGATCAGGAACAAGACAAGGATACCCATTATTACCCCTTCTATTTAATATTGTGTTAGAAGTACTTGCCTGAGCATTGAGGCAAAAACCAGACATAAAAGGCATTCAAATTGGAAAGGAAGAAGTGAAAATTCCACTATTTGCAGATGATATGACCCTATACATAGAAAACCCAGAGAAATCTACAACAAAGCTTCTGGAATTTATGAATGAGTTCAGTAATGTCACAGGTTATGAGATCAATGCGCAAAAATCAGTAGCATGTCTGTACAACACTAATGAAAAACCTGAGGAGGAAATCAAGAAAAAATACCATTTACAATAGTAAATTAAAAAATCAAATACCTAGAAATAAATTTAACTAAAGATGTACAAAATTTATACACAGAAAACTACACAACACTGTTCAAGGAAATCAAAGAAGACTTAAATAAATGGAAGAATACTCCCTGTTCATGGATAAGAAGGCTAAATATTATTAAGATGTCTATCCTACCAAAACTGATCTACACATTCAATGCAATCCCAATGAAAATCAACACAACATTCTTTAATGAACTAGAAAAACTCGCTAAGAATTTTATTTGGAAAGGAAAGAGGCCCCGAATAGCCAAAGACATATTGAAAAAGAAAAAACAAAATTGGAGGAATTACACTACCTTACTTCAAAACATAGTACAGTAGTGAAAACAACATGCTACTGACACAAGGAGAGACACACTGACCAATGGAACCAATTTGAAAATTCTGATATAGCTCCTCATAGATACATTCATATGATATTCATAGGACCACCAAACTCACTGAAAGAGGATTGCCAACTCACACCTTATTAAAAAATCAACTCAAGATGGATCAAAGACCTGAATATAAGAGCCAAGACCATAAGGACCTTAGAACGCAATGTAGGGAAACACCTACAGGACCTTGTAATAGGAAATGGCTTCATGTACTTCACACCAAAAGCACGAGTAGAAGAACAAATAGATACATGAGACTTCTTCAAAATTAAAGCCTTTTGCACCTCAAAGGGCTTTGTCAAGAAAATGAAAAGAGAGCCTACCCAATGGGTAAAAATATTTGGTAAACATATATCTGATAGGAGACAAATATCCTTCAAATATACAGAACTCCTATATCTCAACAATAAAAAGACAACCCACCCATTTTAAAAAGTGGCAAGACTTAAATAGAAACTTCTCCAAATAAGAAATACAAATGGCTAAAAAGCACATGAAAAATGCTCAAAATCACTAGATATTAGGGAAATGCAAATCAAAAGTACAATGAGATACCATCTTACTCCCATGAGACTGGCAGCTATCAAAAACACAGAAGACTACAAGTACTGGAGAGGATGTGGAGGACTGGGAACACTCACTCATGCTGGTGGAAATGCAGAAGTATACAGCCATTCTGGAGAACAGTTTGGTGGTTTGTCAAAAAAACTAGCTATGGATTTGCCATATGGCCCAGCAATTCCACTGGTGGGTATTTACCCAGTAGAACTGAAAACAAGGATACAAACTGATATATGCACACCAATGTTCATAGCAGCATTATTTACTATTGCCAAAAGTTGGAATCAATGCAAATGCCCATCAATAGATGAGTGGATAAATAAAATGTGGCATATACATACAATGGACTACTACTCAGCTATAAGATGGAATACAGTACAAACACATGTGATAACATGGATGAATCTTGAGAACCTTACGTTGAGTGAAGCAACCCAGGCATTGAAGCACGAATATTACATGATAAGTTGTCTCAGAGAGCTACAGACTGGTTGATAGGCTTAAAGAAAGTTTGGAAGAGAGCTAACACCTACATGGGTGAAATCTATGATAAGCTGTATGTAAGTATTTGTAGAGGGAAGGGATAAAATGGGGGCATAGGGATGCCTTGGGTGGAGCTTTGATGGCTTGAGGGGATGAGGGATGGGAGGAAGGATCAGATGGCCCTAGAAATTGGGGGAGGGTGTGGAAATATTTGGACATAGTAGATTGTCAGGTATGTGGTTGAAACTGTAATGTTGAGAAAACTTTTTAGAAAATATAATAAGAAAGTTTACCTGTTTAAGATGCTTAAGCAGGGACATCTTACACAGGTCAGGCTTCCAGGGAGTGTGTGAATGCTCATTTTGTCATAGTGGGTTATATCACTCGGTGGAGATCCATACAATTAGTGTGAAGTTATACCCACATCCTGAGGACTGATGATCTCAAAGAGGGAAATGTGTCTCTCAAGAATACTGGTGGCTCTAAATGTGTTAGGACAGTCGAGTATGTCAAACCATCAACACTGTTGCAAGTATCTCTGAATATGGTCCTTCAAGTAATGAAGACTGATTGTCACAGTGGGTGCTCTGGGGAGGGGGAGAGGGGTATTGAATAGATGGAATCAGGGTAACTGTAGGGTAATGGAAGTGTTCCACAAGATCATGCAATGATGGATATAGAACATGTTAAATTACACCAAAATTGTATAAAAGTCTATAGGTTAAAATGTAAACTATAATGTAAAACATAAGATAACTAAAAATTTAGAAAATTGTATAGTCTAAAATATAGATCCTAATGTAAGCTAACATGGAACCTTGGTTGAAATTTATGTTTCAATATCTGTACATCAAGTGCAGCAAACACAATATGAACATGTAAAACTATCATTGCTAGGGAAGGAACAAAATGTTTGATATTGGATATGTGGGAATACCCTATATTATATATGTGAATTACTGTGATCTAAACATTTTGTGAAGACGAAACAAATAATTAGAAAAAAAGAAAGGATGTAGACACTGAGGAAGAAATGAAATTGCCTTGCCACTGTACATACGGGGCAACACCTATTGCATTAATGAAAGACAAAACATCAAAAATGAAGCATTTTCATTTTTTGATACCCCAATTTATTTTTACTTTATTTAGTTTTTCTAAATTACTATGTATTCTATATCTAACCTTTAAATCCATCACTATCTTCCACTTTATTATTTGTGGAACTTGACAATATATTAGGCTTCATTTTTTAAGAAGTTTTTTTGTGTGTGTGTTGAACAAAATTTTAATATTCTAAATTTAATCAACATCCAGCAGGTTATTTTGACTATATATTGTACATTGGAAGGAAGAATCAATTATTTTCAAAATCACATTTAGATTTCAAAGAGTAAGTATTAAAATAGTCTCAGTGTGAACAGAGAGTTTCAACTCTGGCAGGGGAGGAACACTGTGTGGGATTTTATTGATGGGAGCCACATGGTTGGGAGGGAGTTCTCCAGGCATGTATATAGGGTACATAAAAATGTTTGGATATTTTCATAGTGGTTACAATTAAAAACTTCAAATAAGGGAATGTTGAGTTCCTAAACTAGGGAGCTCTATCACATTCCCCAATGGAACAGCATCAATCCCCAAATGCAATGACAAAGACTAATAAGGATGGTCCAACAATGAGCCCTTTATACTGATGACTATGCTTATGAGCCTGTGTGCCTAAAATATGAACTAGGCCTAGAGGTGCAGTTTGCCTAGGAGTTACCTCCTGAGATCCTCCACGTTGGTCAAATGTGGCCACTCTCTAAGCCAAACTCAGCATGAAAATGCATTACTTTCCCCCAGCATGGGACATGACTCCCAGGGATGAGCTTCCCTGGTGCTGAGGGATTACTACCAAGCACCAGCTGATGATGTAACTAGAAGAAGACTTTGAATAAAAGGGTCAACTCAGACCAGCAGAATATCTCAACCTTCATGTAATAATATAATAACAGTTGTTAAAAACTGTTTTTTGACCTTGAATAAAAAGGGGAAATGGAGAGGAGAAATGAGTTTATATGGCTATGAGTTTCCAAAAAGGAGTCAGGGGGTCATCAGAAGGGTCGTGCTTATGCATGCCTCAACAGGGTCCCAGAGACAGCCAAAGTAGATAGAAGCCCGGGTACTAGTTCTCCTGAAGGCTGCAGAGACCCACAGGTTCTATGGTCATGGCAGCTGGCTCTGGAGTTCAGTGCCATATCAGTGGGCCCTACTTTGGAGTTTGTATTCCTGAGTATGATGGAATTTTACTCAGATGTGACCTTTCTGCACATCCCTCATTCATTTTTTTATTTTAGTCACTCAACAACCATTTAGTCATCAAACACATCATGGAAGTTACTAAATAATAATTTGTGAATAAAGAGATGAGTAAAATATTCTTCCACATCTTATAGAGATTATGTGCAAGCAAAAATAGTAGTGACTACATGAAATACCCTGAGATGGCACTGACATCCTGGTGAAGTGGATCTAAAAGTTTATGCTCATTCTGTGGAGACAAGTGAGGGCTTCACAAGGGAGATGACTGCACTGACACTGAAAGTAGAGATTGGGGTAACTTCAAGAGGAGAAAGATGTAGAAGCACACCAAGAAGAAACATGAGGGAAACAATCCAATCAATATAACCATATGGTGTGGTGAGGTTTTAAAATTAGTTCTTGCTATCTGATGAACAATGAAGGGGTAGGATGTGAAAAGGGGATGAGCATCCTGACCAGTTTTGCAGTAGCCATAGTATAGAGAGCCTGGTGTTTTGTCCACAAGATGGGTATTTATGTTTTAAATTATTGAGAGTCAGGGCAGGTTTATAGAAGGTGATGGTCGTGAAATTACTTGCCATGATGAAAGCTTACTCTCAGTCAACATGACGATCGCTGTTGCCAAAACCCTACAGAGAGGATGAGGAATGGAAATAGCACAATTGTAGTGGGAAGTGAATCTGTGTGGGCTTGGACTACAAAGACAAATATTCATTTTTATCCTAAGCACAATGTCAGGCATTTTGTATTCATTATTTCATTTAATTCAATTATTCCATGAAATTGTTTTTCACTATTCTGATTTAATGGAAGAATAATGTGAGGCAGCAATGCTATATTCTTATCCAAGGTATGTAAATGTAATTGTCATGGATTGAACCTTGGAGTTCAAAGTTTCTAGAATTTTGCACTTCACTAATAATTTATTTATTAATAAAATTAATATTTTAAAACTGTGTTAGATTTACAGAAAAGTTGCAAGGATAGTAGGGAGGATTTTCAAGAACTTCTCACATGCTTTTCCAATATCTTAACACCTCCAAGCCAGAATAGCAAATTATATTTATTTTCAAAAATTCTTAAGCCATTCAGGCAGTGACAACATCTCAGATTTTCTCCTCATGTTTTATGACTTGTATACTTTTGAGGAGTGTAGGTCGGGTATTTTGTAAAGTGCCCCTCACTCTGAATTTGCCTGATATTCTTCTCATGTTTAGACAGGGTTAATTGGATTTTGGAGGAAGATACCAGGATAATGTGTTATTTTCATTGCATCATATCTAGGGTGCATCCTATGAACATGATTTATCACTGTTGATGTTGACCTTGATCAACAGTGTTTGGAGCTTCCCCCAGCTCCCCCAATACTCATCAATTCTCTGCATTTCCATATATGGCTTTTGGAATGAAATCAATACGTGAAGCCCACATTCAGGAGTGTGATGTTTGTGCCACTGCCTTGAGAGAAAAATATCTCCATATATTATGAAATTCATCTTCACAATAAATATGTATCTTTTAAAAATCAATTATTTATATTAGGATTGCCTCATGACATTTATTTCTTACTTTGGGTTGTGATACAGTACTACTTTATTTTGTTTTTCAGTTTATTCCAGTTTTGACCTTTGGAACCCTTTTGGCTATGTCCTGTGTCTATTTGAAATTATCCCCAACATTACCAGTTTTATTTTAACACATACTAACTTTTTGGTACTAAGAGATACTCCAGACTCTTTTTGTATATTTCTTGACCTAGTCCTGCAGGCAGCTATTTCTCCAAGAAAATTCTTATTGCAAAAATGCTTTTAATATCTAAAGTCTGGACAATATATGTGCCTTGCTACTGGGCCATCTCCATGGATATTACAAAAACACACGTGTGTACACAATCCTATGTACATATATATATATATATATATATATATATATATATATATATATGCAAATGTTTCTACATGCAACCCTGTGTAACTACATTTACCTCCACACGAATTCACACTGATGTGTCTGTCTCTAAATCATTAACAGAACAATCTAGCATCCTCCCCTTGCTTATCTGAATCCTTCCACACCATGTTGGGAAGCATATTTCCGATATTCCATTCATTTACTTCATTGCTTAATTCCAGTGTACATGTATACAAGTAAAATTTGTTAACCCATACCCTGATGGGACACAATATCAAATAGGGTAGCTTACCTGTGTACAGTGCCCATTGATTTCATATTACAGACACTGTTCATATCCAATATTACTAATTCAGCATCTTTTCCTCCCATACCCCTCAGATAGGGCATTTGATGCATTTACAATACAGTTAGATTATTTTTGAACTTGGACGTTGTCAAGTTCAATGGGTTTTGAAAAATGCATAATGTCATGTGCCTGCAATCCCAGTATAATAGAGAATAATTTCACTGTTCTGAACATTTCTGAGCTTCACCTATTCAATGTACCTCCCTCTGCCTAAGGCCTGGGCAAACAGTGATCATTCTAATATCTCTGCTGTTTTGTCTTATCCTACTTAAACTGGTTTCTTTTTTAAAAAATATTTTTTAAAAATTATTTTATAGGTACTTAGATTACATAAATGTTACATAAAAAGTGTAGGAATTTCCATATGCCCTGCTCCTCGTAGCTCCCACATTCTCCCACATAAACAACATCTTTCATTAGGGACATACATTCATTGCAATTGATAAACACATTTCAGGATATTGCTACTGAGCATTGATTATAGTTTACATTGTAGTTGACACTCTCTCCCACATAATTTTGTAGGTTATGGGAAGACATATAATGGCCTTTATCTGTCATTGCAAAGCCATTCAGAACAACTCCAAGTCCCCAAAATGCCCCCATGTTACAACTGTTTTTCCCTCTCCTTGCCCTCAGATCCTCCAGCGGTCACTGCCTCCACATCAATGTTATAATTTCTTCCATTGCTAGAATTACAATAAGTAACAATAAGTATAGACAATAAGGCTATAGAAGAATACCAGTAAGTCCACTCTAGTCCATAGTTCTTTCCCATTCTTAAGGATTCTGGGATGGTGATGCCCAATCCACCTCTAATTGAGAGGGGAGTTTGATCCCATATATGGATGGGATGCTCTTGCTGGCAGTTGTAGGCTTTCTTATTTCCTTGGTATAGTGGTTGCCCATCCTCACCTCTTTGTTAATTGCCCTGGGTGGGTCCTATGAACTGGAGAGTAGGTGTTGCAACTCCACTGAGGCTCAGGGCACGGCTGGCACATGGGCAGTCCAAAGACTTAAGTTTCTTGGGTGTACACCTACTAACACCATCACCAAGTATAAGTTCAAATAGAAGGGACAGATGAGCTATGTGTAGGGAAGTCATAACTGAGTCCCAGCTCTGTCACAATGGGGAGCACAAACCCCAAGGTAGGCCCACTGGGAAGGCACCAAATTCCTGACCTATCTACCATGACCATAGGACCTAGGTGTCTCCAGAGCTCTCAGGAGACTCACTATTTGGGGTAGTATCTATTTTGGCAGTCTATGAGATCCTGCTGAGATGTGCATAAGTGCTACCTCTGAAATGACCTCCCAATTCACTTTGAAGTCTCTCAGCCTTATGAACTCGTTTGTCTTTGCATTCCCCCCCTTTTCTTTTACATCTTTTTCCAGTTACCCTGCTATTTGATTTGTATGGTAATCCCTCAGTGTACAGAAGGTTCATCCCTAGGAGTCATGTCCTACTCTGGGGGGAAGACAACGCATTTGTATGCTGAATTTGTCTTAGAAAGAGGCTACATTTGAGCAACAAGGAGGATCTCAGAAGCTAACTTTTAGGCACCCTAAACACAAGGCTAAGTTTCAATTTCAAGAGCAAAGGATCATAAGCATAGTCATCAATATCAAAGGTCCATCAATGGGCCATTTTTCTTCACTAGTCATTGCCCCTGTACTTGGGGGAGTGCTGCTGTTCCATTAGAGAATGTAGCAGAGCTCTCCAGGATTAGAATTCAATATTCTCTCAGTTACTGTGTGTCTCTCCACCCACTGTGGCAATGCCACATGAATATTTGAAAACATTTATATACCTTATGTGTATTTCCAGGTGAAATTCCTCCCATGTATCCCTCATTACTGACACTCCACAATAATGATTCTCCCCTTCACCAATTGTAACTCTTCTGTGATCCAAAGCTTCTTCAAAAATGAAGCCAATAAAATAGCCAAATACAATTATTAGGAAAATCAAATAGTAATGATAGGTTAAATATTAAAAATAAAATACAAAAAAATTTAAAATAAAATTTAAAATTTGGGATATTACAAAATAATGAAAACTATTATTTTTTAAAAAACTTTTTTCTTTCATCAGTTTAATAGATATTGTACTGTGTGTATACTGACATTTCCTTCCATTTACTCCATTTTGTTTATTCCATTAAACAAAACTATAAAATTTTGTTTTCAAAGAAGTTTTAGGTCACAGAAAAGTCACAAACAGCATATAGGGGACTCCCATATACCCAACATCCTCCCCCATTTTCCCCTTCCCATGTTAATACCGTTTTACATGTGGATGGTACATTTGTTTCAACTGTTATACAAGCAGTAAATCATAGCTACTAACCACGGTCAATGGTTTATATTGTGGTTTACATTTTACAGCACATACATTTATAAATTTTGATGACATTTAACATGACCAGTGTCCATCATTGTAAGATCATGTAGAACACTTCCATTGCCCAATAAATACCCCTCTTTCATGTACTCTATGTGCTCCCTCTGCCTCCCCTTGAGGCCAATATTGATCATCTGGCTTCATTACTTGGATAAGATTCATAGTTACTTGCAACACTGAAGTCTTGACATTCTGGTTTGTCCTCCCCTCTTAGGAATCACCTATGCCCTCAAATGACTCCTGTCCCATTGTTTGAGAAGATATAGGTTCTCCCCAGGATGGGAGTTCAACAGCTTCCCACTCATTATGTGGGTTTCCACACACCGACCCAAAACATTATGACAAAATGATCTCTCACACTCTCCCTAGAAGCCTGCCCCAGGTGCACCCTGTCCTGAATGCTCCCCATCCAACACCTTAAGGTAGTAACCCTCCCTTGTCATATTGCCATAGGAGTGTTCTCAACTTTTTACATTCAGCCACATACCTGAGAATTCCCAGCGTTCACATGGTCCATTTCCCAACCCTCCCCCAATTCCATGAGCCGTCTAACCTACCCTGACTACCCCACCCCTGTCAAACCAGCAATGCCTAACCCAATAGTATCACCAATGTTTTGCCATAGTCCTTCACTACAAATGACACACTTTCACCTTATCATAGATTTGGTCCATATGGGCATTGGCTCACAAACTTCTCCCTTTGTATTTCCTCTAAATATCTCTTACAGACAGTAGCTCTCTGAGTCTGCTTGATTTGCTTAATTTATATCAAAAGTCATGTAATATTTGTCCTTCAATGTCTGACTTGCTTCACTCAACATAAGGACCTCAAGGTTCATCCATGTTATTCCATGAGCTAGTTCCGTATTCTTTCTTTTTAATTATTAAATTGTATGTTTCTTAAAGATACATAGATCACAAAATAAAGTTGTATTAAAAAAATGTAAAAGGTTCTTCCATTTCCGACACACCACCCTCCCACTCCTCCCACATCAAAAACCTTGTTTATCATTGTGGCATATTATTTGCATTTGGTGACTACATTTTGGAGCGTTGCTAGACCGCATGGATTGTAATTTACATTGTAGTTTACACTCTCCCAAGTACATTCAGTGGGTTATGGCAGGATATACAATGTCCAGCATCTGTCCCTGCAATATCATTTAGGACAACCCCAAGTAGCAAAAACGTCCCACATCTCAACTCTTCCTTCTCCCTTCCCTCAGCAACTACCATAGCCACTTTCCCCAGATCAATGCTACAGCTGCTTCCCTTACTATTCAAAATAATTCTACAGTAGAATACCATTAAGCTCACACTATTCCATAATTTATTCCTCCATCCTGTAGACCCTGGGTTGGTGATGTCCATTCCACCTCTATACTGAGAGGGGGCTTATATCCAACATGGTTGGTGGATGTGATTCTCTTACTTAAAGTTGTAGGCAATCTCAGTTCCCTGGTGTGGTGGTTAGCCATTTTCACTTTCCTGTTAGCTGGCCGGTGCAAGTTCAACAAACCAGAGAATAGGAGGTTCAAATCTGCTGAGGCTTAGAGCCTAGCTGCCACATGGCCAGTCCATAGCTTCAAGTCTTCTTAGGATACACCAACCCCAGTGAAAAACTACAAATTCAGTAAAAGTGACAAAAGAGGCATGTGTAGAAAGGTCACATCTGAGTCCAACTCCATCACACTCAGGAGCACAATTTCCATAGTAAGGCCCACTCCAGAGGCATCTGCCATGACCGTAGAATCTGTGTCTCTCCATACCTCTCAGGAGCACCAGTACCTGGAGTTGTATCTAGTTTGTCTTTCTCTTTTCCCCATTTTTAAAAGGGTTGTTTGTCTTTTGTTTTTAGATATGTTTTCTTTATATATGCTGTATGTTAGGCACCTATCAGATATATAATTACCAAATATTTTCTTCCATCACACCTTTGAGGTGTAAAAGTTTTAATATTGAGGAGTTTCCATTTATCTATTTTTTCTTTCACTGCTTGGGATTTGGATGTGAAGTTCAAGCCAAACTCAGAATGTAAATGCATTACCTTCCCCCCATCAAGGGACACAACTCCCAGGGATGCCCCTCCCTGGTGCTGAGGAATTACTACCAATCACCAGCTGGTGATGTAACTAGAAAAAGACTTTGAATAAAAGGGTCAACTCAGAAGAGCAGAATGCCTCAGCCTATATGTAATATTAGGCATTAAAAACTGCTTTATGATCTTGAATAAAAGGGGGAAATGAAAAGAACAAATGAGTTTATATGGCTATGAGTCTCTAAAAGAGAGTCAGGAGGTCATCAGAGAGGTTGTGCTTACACACACCTCAGCAAGGTCCCAGAGACAGCCAAAGTAGATACAACCTCAGGTACTGGTTCTCCTGAGGGCTATAGAGACCCATAGGTTCTATGGTCATGGCAGATGGCTCCAGAGTTCAGTGCCATGTCAGTGAGCCCTACTTTGGAGTTTGTGTTCCTGAGTGTGATGGAGTTGGATTCACATATGACCTTTCTACACATGCCTCTTCTGTCACTTTTACTGGACCTGTGGTTAGCGCTGGAGTTGGTGTACATTCAGGAGACCTGAATCTCTGGACTGTCCATGTGATAGTCAGGCCCTAAGCCTCAGCAGACTTGCAACTTATACTGTCTGGTTAATTGGACTTACCCTGGCCACCTAACAGAGAGGTGAAGAAGGTCAACCACCACACCACAGAGCCAAGAGTGCCTACACCTGCAAGCAGGAAAATTGCATCCTTCATCCATGTGGAACCTAAGCTCCTGCAATATAGAGGTGGAGTGGACATAAACATCCTAGGGTCCACAGGCTGGAGGATTAGAGTATGGATTAGAGTAAACTTACTGATATTCTACTATGGAACTATTGTGATTAGTAATGGAAGAATTTGTAGCATTGATGTGGAGAAAGTGGCCACAGTACTTGCTGAGGTTAGGGAGAGGGAAGAAGAGATATGATGTGGGGGCATTTTCCGGACTTGGAGTTGTCCTCAGAGGTACTGCAAGGAAAGACACTGTACAATGTATATCCTGCCATGGCTCACTAGGTGGACTGGGGGAGAGTGTAAACTACAATGTAAACCATTATCCATGTGGTGAAGCAGTGCTCCAAATTATATTCACCAAATGCAATGAATATCCCACAATGATGAAAGAAGTTGTTGATGTGGGAGGAGTGGGGTGAGGGGGGTGGGGGGTATATGGAGGTCTCATATTTTTTTAATGTAACATTAAAAACAATAAAGAGATGAAAAAAAATCCCCTATTACAAGGTCCTGTAAATGCTCCACTAGATTATCTTTCAAGGTCTTTATGCTGTTTGCTCTTACATTTAGATCGTTGATCAATCCTGAGTTGATTTTTGTATATGGTGTGGGATGGTGTTTCTTTCAAATTCTTTTGGATATGGATTCCAGTTTTCCAAGCACAATTTGTTGGAGATGTCATTCTCTCCCAGTTGAATGTGTTTGGTAGCCTTTTTGAATATATATTCTATATCAGAACTCTCAATTTGGCTCAATTTGTTGGTATGTTTATCCTTGTGTCAATACCATGAAGTTTTGACCATTGTAGCTTTATAGAATGTTTTAAAGTCAAAAAGTGTGATTCCTCCAATTTCATTTTCCTTTTTCAATATATCTTTTGCTATTTGGGGACACTTGCCCTTCCATTTAAATTTCATATTTAGTTTTTCCAATTCAATAAAAAGGATGTGTTGATTTCTATTGAGATTGTTTTAAATGTGTAGATCATTTTCAGTAGGATGGACATCTTAATGAAGTTTAGTCTTCCCATCCATGAAAATGGAATATTCTTCATTTTTAAAAAAGTCTTCTTTGATTTACTTTAACAGGGCTGTGCAGTTTTCTGTGTAGAAATCCTTTACATTTTCGATAAGTTTATTCCTAGGTATTGGATTCATTTATTTGCTCTTGTACATTGGATTTTTGTCATGATTTCCTTCACAGATTGCTCATTACTAGTGTACAGAAATGCTACTGACTTTAGTGCATTAATATTATAACCTGTGACATTACTGAAATAATTTATAAGTTCTACAAGTTTTGGTGTAGATTTCTCAGGGCCTTTCATACACTGGATCATGATATCTGCAAATAGTGAAATTTTGACTTCTTCCTTTCAATTTGGATGCATTTTATATCTTTTTCTTGCCTAAGTGCTTGAGTAAGTACTTCTAACACAATGTTAAATAGAAGCAGTGGCAGTGGAGATCCTTGTCTTGTTCTTGATCTTAGTGGAAAAGGTTTTAGGATTTCACCATTGTACATGTTGTTAGCTGTGGCTTTTTCATATATACTCTAGTTCAAAAATTTTCCTCCTATTACTATCTTTTTGCAGGATTTTTATCAGGAAAAGGGTGATGTATTTTGGTGAATGCTTTTCTGCATCTGTAGATATGATCATGTGATTTTTTATTTCAATCTGTTTATATGGTGTATTACATTGATTGATTTTCTTTTGTTGGATAATCCTTATATACCTGGGATGAAACTCACTTGGTTATGGTATATAATTCATTTGATGTGCTTTTGAATATGATTAGCAAGTATTTTTTTGAGGATTTTAGCATCTAAGGACATTGCAGAAATTAGTCTGTAATTTTCCTTTCTTGTGGTGTCTTTGTTTGGCTTTGTTTTTAGGGTAATGTTGGCATCATAGAATGAGCTAGGCAATGGTCCTTCTACTTCTGTTTATTTTTGGAAGAGTTTAAGCAGGATTGGTGTTAGTTCTCTGTGGAATGTTTGGTAGAATTCACCTGTGAAGCTGTCTGATCCTGCACTCTTCTTATTTGGGAGGTTCTGATACCATATTTACTTTTGATTGGTCTGTTGAGTTCATCAAATTCTTTTGTCAATGTAAGCTGTTTGTGTGTTTCTAAGAATTAGTTCATTTCCTTTAAATTATCCTTCTTGTTGGCATATAATTTCTCAAAGTATCCTTTTCTGATACTCTATTTCTGTGGGGTTAATGGTGATATCCCCTTCTTCATTTATTATTTTGTGTATTTACATCTTATCTCCTTTTTTCTTTGTTGATAGAGCTAAGAGTTTTTCAATCTTAATGATCTTCTCAAAGAGCCATGTTTTAGTTTTCTTAATTTTTTCTAGTGATTTCTTATTTTCTATTTCATTTAATTCTACTCTAATCTTTATTTAGTTCTTTCTACTTCATTTGGGGTTAGTTTGTTTTTCTTTTTCTAATTCCTACAGGTGTGGTTAGGTCTTTGATTTTTGCTCTTCTTTTTTTTTTTTATTTATATATTTATGTCTATAAATTTCCCTCTCAGTACAGCTTTGGCTGAATCCAATAAGTTTTGATATGTATTGTTGTCATTTTCATTCATTTCAAGGTATTTCCTGATTTCTTTTGTAATTTCCTCCTTGACCTAGTGTTTGTTGTAGAGTGTGTTGTTTAATTTCCATATATTTGTGTCTGACCTAGTTTTTTGGCCCCTGCTAATTTCAAGCTTCATACCATTATAATCAGAGAAATTACTTTGTATAATTTCAATCTTTTTTAATTCTTTGAGTGTTATTCTGTGGCTTAGTATGTGGTGTATATTGGATAATGGTCCATGTGCACTTGAGAAGAAAGTATATCCAACTGTATTTGGGTGTATTGTTCTGTATATGTCAATTAGGTCCAGATCTTCTAATGTATTATTCAGAGTCTTTGTTTCTTTATTGATTCTTTGTTGAGATGTTCTGTCTAGTCATAATAATTTTTTATTAAATTACCCCACTATACTTGTATAAGCATCTATTTCTCCACTTAATTTTCCCAGTGTTTGCCTCATGTATTTTGAGCCTCGTGCTTAGGTGCATAAATGTTTATTTTTGTTCTTTCTTCCTGAAAGTTTACCCCTTTTACTAATATATGGAACCCATCTTTGGCTCTTAAAATCATTTTGTGAGAAGAGAACCTCTGCTCTTGTGTCCTGGACAGTTCTCTCATGTATGTCTGATGGGAAGAAAAGAGGCAGAAGAAGCTACAGGAAAAAGAAAGTGGCTCTGTTGTGGAAAGTCAGAGGCAAAACTACCACCACTAGGGGCCACTGTTGGATAAGAATTGTTCCTCCCTCACACTTGCTGGAGGGCAGGGGGCTGAATTCAAAGGCAGGGAGAGAGGGACAGGGCAAGATGGTGGTTGAGTGAGTGCACCTGAGTGTCTCTCCTGCATAGAAGCAACTGGGCAGCATTGGAAATTCTTTGGGACCAGGCTGTTTCAAGATTTTGCAGGGCAGGAGGTGTCTGAACATTGATTTGGTGGGAAGGCAATAGAGAAAATTCATGTATAAGATAAAATTGAGGCTCTCTTACACGGTGGTGGGGGCTGTGTGTGGGACACTCCCTCCTGGGGTGGGCGGAGCTGCAGGAGGCCTTCGCAGACCGATTTGGGGAGACAGACAGGAGTTTTGTGTGAGGTGGGGAAATTTTTTATTTCTGACATTAATAATAGTGCTTCCGGCTAGAGCCCCACCCCCAAGGCTGGCTGCCAATCTGCAGCAGCCTTAAATTGCTCACAAAAAAGAGACATCACCAGGAGGTTGGTTCAGGGGCCTGCAGGGTGGGAGACGTCTGGAAGCCGATTAGGGGAATCTTTTGCAAGGCATGGGAATTTCGGGTTCAGACACTGATATCTGCGCTTCCGGCTGGAGCCACGCCAGCTGGGCCTGGCTGCTGATCTGCAGCATCATTAAATTGGCTGCAGTGTAGAGGGACCCACAGGTGGCTGTTTCAGGTGATTGCAGGACGGGAGCTGTCCTGAAGTCGAATTAGTGATACAGCCACAGAGGAGACACTAGTGAGAGGGTGAATTGTGGGGTTGTGAAGCATAGGTCAGAGTTTGTGGATGTGATCTCCCCCATAGGTCTGGCACTGAGCTGTGGGGATCCCTGAAGGCTGTGTTGCACTGCGGTGCTCCCAGGCTCCCAGTTAACCAGATTTGAGGTTGCCAGGTCTGTGTCCCCTAAACCCTGGTGGCCTACACACCAAGAATCACACCTCTTGAGTCTGTAATATCACAGACTTTCCATCCTTGAATCCACCACGCCCTGTGGTACATCTGATGTCATTGAATGTCCTAGCCCTCAACATTTGTGTTTTTTTCTTTTTTTGTTTTGTTTTGTTTTAATTTTGTTTTAATTTTTTATTGTAGTGATTGCTAACATTGCATTATCTCCTAATCTTTTCTCCCATTGTATCCCCCAAGGTCTTTTTTTTCTTCTTTCTCTCTTATCACTCATTTTCTTCTTATTTTATCTTACTTATACAATAGGTGCTGGAGGGAACACCTCACATTTGCTGGGTTTCCTCATCCTCCACTGCCTCATTTCTGTATGAATTGATTTTGGCTACCTACACTATCTCCTTTCCCCCACATATTGATATCCTCCATCATCTATTGTCTCTCCTATATTCCACCTCCCTTTCTTTGATCCCCAAAATTGTCTGTTAATTTCTAATACCTTTGCTTTGTTTTCTGTCTTTTATCCACTCTTGAAACTATTGCCTTTCTTTTCTCTTTCCCTCCCTCACGAAAACACTAACTTTTTAATTCATACCATATTCCTCCCATATTCAGTCAACTACCTCATTATAGGTACTCTACCTACTGCTATAACTCTACACAACATACATGAATCTATTATCCATTCTCCCAGAATTCATATTGTTGCTCTGTTAACATTTCTTACCAATATTACTTTACACATTTTCCTTTCTTACACAATTGCCTTTCCCTGGCCCTAATACTTTCCTCCAAAGTGAACTCACCCAGCAACAAGAAATTATAATAAGAAGAACAAAGTGACAAAGAGAAGATGTAACACTTACACAAAAACAACAGCTAACTAATCCCCAAGAATAGACAAAGAAGCTAAGAAACTGATTAACCCATCAAGATAAAATGATGACCAGACAGCAACAAAAAACTACAAAACAAACCAGTAATCAGGAAAACATGGCTGAATCCAATCAACAAACTAAAAATCAGGAAGGGGAGCAGAACTTTGCACAAGTAATTAAAGATCTCAGAACATATATCACAGACAAATTTAATGAAGTAAAGGAAGAGGTTAACAATATAAAGTCAACATTCGGAGGGGAAATTGCAGACATATGCAAAAAGATAACAGATATGATGGGAATGAACACCACGGTTCAAGAAATCAAAAATATACCTGCAGCAAATAGCAGCAGATTAGAAGAGGCAGAGCAGAGAATTAGTGATGTGGAAGACAGTACACCAGAAATCAAAGAGATAGAAAATTGATTGATAAAAGAAAGAAAATATCCAGCTAGGACTTAGGGACCTGAATGACAATGCAAAATGCACAAACATACATATTATAGGCATCCCAGAAGGAGAAGAGAAGAGAAAGGAGTCAGAAGGAGTGTTGCAGGAAATAATGGCTGAAAACTTCCCAAATCTACTGAAAGAGACAGATGTACATATCCAAGAAGCACAGTGAACCCCAAACAAAATAAACCCCAACAGGCCCACCCAAGACATATATTTGTCAAATTATCCAATGCTCAAGACAAAGAGAATATTCTAAAAGCAGCAAGAGAAAAGAAAACCATCACATACAAGGGAAGCTCCATAAAATTAAGTGCTGATTTCTCATCTGAAACCATGGAGGCAAGAAGACAGTGGTATGATATAGTCAAAGTACTAAAGGAAAAACATTTCCAAGCAAGAATACTCTATCCAGCTAAACTAGCATTCAAAAATGATGGAGAGTTCAAAATATTCAGAGATAAACAGAAATTGAAAGAGTATGCCAACAAGAAACTTCCCCTTCAAGAAATTCTAAAGGGAGTTCAGCAGGAAAAAAGGATAAAACAGGACAGGCAGAGTTGGAGGAGAGTGTAAGAGCAACAAAAAAGACAAAAAGAGAAGAAGAAAAAAAACAAAATAAGACAAACAGAAGTCCAATCAAAATATGGCTAACATAAATAATACCTTGAAAGTAAGAACACTGCATGTCCATGGATTAAAATCAGCTATGAGAAGATTCAGACTGGGACATTGGATAAGGAAATATGACCCATCTATATGTTATCTACAAGAGACACATCTTAGAGCCAGAGATTCATGGAGGCTGAAAATGAATGGTTGGAAAACAATCTTACAAGCAAACAATAACCAAAAAAAAAAGGGCAGGAGTAGCTATATTAATAGCAGACAAAGTAGACTTTAAATGCAAAACAATTGTGAGAGACAAAGAAGGATACTACATATTAGTGAAAGGGACAATCTGTCAAGAAGAATGAACAATCATAAATATTTATGCTCCTAAAAAGGGCTCCTCTAAATACGTGAGGCAAACACCATAAAAACTAAGTGAAAGAATAGAGACATCTACAATTATAGTGGGGGATTTTAATACACAACTATCAACTCTGGACAGAACATCTCAAAACAGAATCACTAAAGAAATGAAATATTTGAACAATTTATTAGAGGAGCTTGTCTAATAGACATATACAGATCATTACACCCAAACACAGCAGGATATACATTCTTCTCAAGTGCACATGGATCATTCTCCAAGATAGACCTATGGTAGGCCACAAAGAAAGGCTTAATGAATTCAGAAATATTGAAATAATACAAAATAAAATCTTTGACCACAGTGGAGTGAAGCTAGAAATCTGCAAGGGCCAGAGGCCCAGATTTCACACCAAAATAATGAAATTAAACAGAACACTCTTAGAAAAACAGTGGGTCAAAGAGAAATCTCAAAAGAAATCAATGACTACCTTGAAACAAATGATAATGATAACACAACATACCAAAATTTATGGGATGCAGCAAAAGCAATACTGACAGTGAAATTTATAGCCATAAATTCATACACCAAAAAAGAAGAAAGAGCAAAAATTGAAGAACTAACTGCATATTTGGAGGAATTAGAAAAAAAACAACAAAGTAATCCCACAGGAAGAAGAAGGAAGGAAATAACAAAGATAAGAGCAGAACTAAATGAAATCGAAAATAAGAAAGCACTTGAAAAGATAAACAAGACCAAGAGCTGTTTTTTTGAGAAGATGAATAAAATTGACAAACCTTTAGCGAGACTAACAAAGAAAAAAGAGAGAAGATGCAAATACGCAAAATAAGAAACGAGAAAGGAGATATCACCACTGACCACACAGAAATAAAGACTATCATAAAAGGATACTTTGAAAAGCTATATTCCAACAAAAATGACAATTCAGAGGAAATGGACAAATTCCTAGAAACACAGAAGCAGCCTATACTGATGAAAGAAGAAATTGATGATCTCAACAAACCAATCACAAGTAAAGAGATAGAATCAGTCATTAAAAACCTCACAGCTAAGAAAGGCCAGGGCCAAATGGCTTCACAGGTGAATTCTATGAAACATTCTAGAAAAAAATTAACACCAATCCTGGTGAAGCTCTTCCAAAAAATTGAAACAGAAGTAACATTACCTAACTCCTTCTTTCTTGCCAACATTATCTAGTACAAAAGCCAAACAAAGACACCACAAGAAAGGAAAATTACTGACCAATTTCTCTAATGAACTTAGACGCAAAAATACTTAACAAAATACTTGCTAATCATATTCAACAACACATTAAACGAATTATACACCACGACCAAGTGGGATTCATTCCAGTTATGCAGGGATGGTTCAACATAAGAAAATCAATCAATGTAATACACCATATAAACAGACTGAAGGAAAAAAATCACATGATTTTATCTATAGATACAGAAAAAGTGTTTGACAAAATACAGCACCCTTTCTTGATAAAAACACTCCACAAGATTGGAATACAACGAAATTTTTTGAACATGATAAAGAGTATATATGAAAAAACCTACAGTCAGCATTGTTTACAATGGAGAAATCCTAAAATCTTTCCCTCTAAAGTCAGGAAAAAGACAAGGATGCCCACTGTCTCCCCTTCTATTAAACAATGTCTTAGAAGTACTTGCTCGAGCACTGAGGCAAGAACCAGATATAAAAGGAATTCAAATTAGAAAGGAAGAAGTCAAAATTTCATTATTTGCAGATGACATGATCCTATACATAGAAAACCCAAAGAGGTCTACAACAAAGCTTCTAGAACTCATAAATGAGTTTAGTAAAGTCGCAGGTTACTAGACCAATGTGCAAAAATCAGTAGCATTTCTGTACACCAATAATGAGCAAGATCAGGAGGAAATCAAGAAACAAATACCATTCACAATAGTAAATAAAAAAATCAAATACTTAGGAATAAATTTAACTAAAGAGTTAAAAAACTTATACTCCGAGAACTATACAAAACTGTTCAAGGAAATCGACGAAGACCTAAATAAATGGAAGAATATTCCCTGCTCATGGATAGGAAGACTAAATATTATTAAGATGTCTATCCTACCAAAGCTGATCTACACATTCAATGCAATCCCAATAAAAATCAACACAGCCTTCTTTAAGGAACTAGAAAAATTAGCTATGAAATTTATTTGTAAAGGAAAGAGGCCCCGAATAGCCAAAGACATATTGAAAAAGAAAAGTCAAAATTGGAGCAATCACACTACCTGACTTCAAAACATACTACAAAGCTACAGAAGTGAACACAGCATGGTATGGGCATAAGGAGAGACACACAGACCAATGGAATTGGATTGAAAGTTCTGATATAGAACCTCATATATATAGCCATATAATATTTGATAAAGACACCAAACCCTCTCAGCTGGGAGAGAATGGCCTATTCAACAAATGGTGCCTGGAGAACTGGATATCTATATGTAGAAGAATGAAAGAGGATTACCATTTCACACCTTTTACAAACATCAACTCAAGATGGATCAAAGACCTAAATATAAGAGCCAAAAACATAAAGACCTTGGAAAGCAGTGTAGAGAAACATCTACAAGACCTTATAATAGGAAATGGGTTCATGAATATCACACCAAAAGCACAAGCAGCAAAAGAACAAATAGTTAAATGGGACTTCTTCAAAATTAAAGCCCTCTGCACCTCAAAGTAGTTTTTCAAGGAAGTAAAAAGGGAACCTACACAATGGGAGAAAATATTTTTCAACCATATATCTGATAAGAGACGAATAACTTGCATATATAAAGAACTCCTATATCTTAAAAATAAAAAGATAAACAACCCATTGAAAAAATGGGGGAAAGGTTTAAACAGACACTTCTCCAAAGAAGAAATACAAATGGTTAAAAGAACATGAAAAAATGCTCCAAATCTTTAGCTATCAGGAAAATGCAAATCAAAACTACAAAGAGGTACCATCTTACTCCCTTAAGATTGGCAGCTATGAAAAAAACAGAAGAATACAAATGCTGGAGAGGATGTGAAGAAATGGGAATCCTCATCCACTGCTGGTGGGAATGCAGAAGGATCCAACCATTCTGGAGGACAATTTGGTGGTTTCTCAAAAAATTAACCATAGATTTGCCATTTGACCCAGCAATACCACTGCGGGTATATACACAGCAGAACTGAAAACAAGGACACAAAGCAATATATGCCCACGAATGTTCATAGCAGCATTGTTCTCTATTGCCAAAAGTTGGAATCAACCCAAATGCCCTTTAACAGATGAGTGGATCAATAAAATGTGGTATATATATACAATGGAATACTACTCGGCTTTAAGAACAAATACACTACAAACACACGTGATAAAATGGATGAATCTTGAGAACCTTATTTTGAGTGAAGCAACTCAGGCATTGAAGGACAAATACTACATAACCTCAATGATATGAAATAAGCAAGCTGTCTCAGAGAGCTATAGACTGGAAGATAGGCTTACAGGAAATCGGGGGGTAGAGGAAGGATGTAAGCTGACGTCTGCAGGGGTGGAATCTATGATGATCTGGCGGTAAGTATGAGCACAAAGAAGAGATAAAATGGGGGCAAGGGGTTGCCTTTGGGTGGGGCTTTGCGGGTTTGAGGGGGCCTGGGGATGGGCAGAGGGGTAATATTGCCCAAAAAATTGGGGGAGGGAGGGGCAACATATGAACATATGAGAGTGTCAGGTGTTGGTTGAGAGTAAAATGCAGAGAAAACCGTATCAAAATATAATTAGGAGGGTTACCTGTTTAGGATGCTCAGAGGGAATGGTCTGATGCGGGACAGACTCCTGGGGAATGTCTGAATGCTCATTTTGCCAGGGTGGGTTGTACCATTGTGTAGAGACCCAACTAGTGAGAGTGGGGGTGGACCCACATCCTGGGGAGGACTAATGCCATCAAATAGAGGGAACTGTATCAATCAAGAGAAAGGATGACTCCCAGGGCATTAGGGCAGTTGAGCAAGTCAGGCCCTGAGCACTGTTGCAAGTATATCTGGGCGTGGCTCCTTGGGAAATGGAGATTGGCTGTCGCTGTGGGCCCCAAGGGGAGGGGAAAATGGATGTTGAATGGATGGAACCATGTAAATGTGGGAGCAAGAGAGGAGTTTCATGAGAGTACACAAGGATGAATATAAAACTATGTAATATTACACCAAAAACATATAGGGGACGACAGACTAATAATGTAAACCATAATGTAAAACAAAGGATAACTAATAAATTTAGAAAACTGTATATCCTAAAGTATGGACCACAATGTAAGCACAGATGTGACATTGTTTGAAAGCTATTGTCTCAGATTCTGTACATCAGTTTAAGTAAATATGATATGAATAAGTTGAAAGATTATCAGTGTGGAAGGGAAAAGGTTTTATGGTGGATGTGTGGGAGTACTATACATTGTATATATGAATTACTCTGATCTGGGACTCCTCTGAAGAGAAGCTGTATAATTAGGAAAAAAGAAAAGAAAAAGATAGGATGTAGCATTTTTCCAAATCAATATGCATTCTACAGCTAACCTTTAAACTCATTGCTATATTCCATTTTACTAGTAAGGGAACCTGACATTATATTGGGCTTTACTTTTCAGGAAGTTTTGGATCACAGAATGGTTCAAGAATGGCAGCAGAGGAATACTGGTATGGGATGTTATTGACAGGCAATATATGATTGACAGGGAGTTGTACAGGGCATACGTCCAGAGGGTATGGAAATGTTTGGATATACTCATAGTAGAAAAAATTGAATACAACAGCTGGGGGGGTACTGAGTTACTGGCCAGTGGGGGCTCTGCCATTGTCCGGAGGGGAGCAGCAGTAGTACCCCAGGTGCAATGGTAAGGATCAGGAAGGAAAGAGGGTCCAACAGTGAGCCCCTGATACTAATGACTATGCTTGTGAGCCTATATGCCTGAAATAAGAACAAGGCCTAGAGCAGCACTGTGCCTAGGATTTCCCTCCTGACAGCCTCCATGTTACTCAAATGTGGCCAGTCTCAAAGCCAAACTCAGCATGTAAATGCAATGCCTTCCCAACAACGTGGGACATGACACCCGGGGATGAGCCTCCCTGGCACCGAGGGATCACTTCCAAGTACCAGCTGATGATGCAACTAGAAAATGTCCTTGAATTGAAGGTTCAACGCGAACCAGCAGAATATCCCTATCTACATATAATAACAGGAGTTAAAAATTCTGTTTGACCTAAATTAAGGGGGAAATGGAAAGGACAGATGAGTTTATATGGCTATGAGTCTCTAAAAAAGAGTCTGGAGGTTTTCAGAAGGATTGCCCATATGCACACCTGAGAAGAGTCTTAGAGACAGATAAAGTAGATACACCACCAGATATTGGTCCTTTTGAGGGCTAAAGAGACCCACAGGTTCTATGGTCATGGCAGATGGGGTTCACTGCCATGTCAGTTGGCCCTTCTTTGGAACTGGTGTTTCTGCATGATGAAGCTGGACTCAGATGGGATCTCTTTTCACAAGCCTTTCATGCTACTTTACTGGAATTGTAGTTGGTGCTGGGGCTTAAGATATATCTTGGGGGTTTGAATTTCTGGACTGACAATATGATAGGCAGGCCCTGCCCTCAACAGACTACAGCTCCTACACTCTGATTTATTGGACTTACTCCACTCAGCTAATATGGAGTTGAAGAATGTCAACCACCACAACATGGAGCCTAGAGTGCCTACAACTGAAAGCAGGAGGATTGCATCCAATATCCATGTGGAATCTAAACCCCCTCTTGACATAGATGTGGAATGGACACAACCAAGCCAAAGTCCAAAGGAAGGAGGAATACAGTAAGGATCAGAGTGGACTTAATGATATTCTATTCATGAGCTGTTGTGGTTAATAATCAAGAAAATGTGGCATTGATGAGGAAAAAGTGGCCATGGTGGCTGCTGGGTGCAGGGAAGGCAAGGAAGAGAAGAAATGTGGAGGCATTCTCGGGACTTGGAGTTGTCCTGGGTGGTGCCCCAGGGACAATTGCCAGATGTTGTTTGTCCTCCCATGGCCCACCCGATGGAACGTAGTAAAGTGTCGGCTATGGTGTGGAATACGGGATATGGGATACAGCGATGCCTGGAGATGTACTCGCCAGATGCAATGGATGTGACATGATGATGGGGGAGAGTGTTACTGTGGGAGGAGTGGTGGGGTGGGGGCGGTGGGGGTGAATGGGGACCTCATATTTTTTTTAATGTACTATCTTTTTAAAAAATGAATAAACTGAGTAGAATTTGAAAAAAAAAAGCAGTCTGCTTTAAAATCATCAAAAGTTGATGATCTTCAGCACGATTGATGAGCAGCGTGGTGTACCAGAGGGCCACCTGTTTTATGACCAACTCTGTGAGCTCACCAAGCCCCTCACAGACTTACTGATGGGGGCTGACTCATATCCCCCAAGACACATTCAAATCCTGGTCCCTAGTGCTGTGGGTGGGAGCTATTTGGAAGAATCTCAAAGATCCTTTTAAGATGAAACCAAATTTTGAGCCAGGAGGGCCTTCATCCTACAGGACTGGAGACCTCACAAGGAGGGGATCTAGACAGATGTACCCCTGTGCAGAAGTGGAGACCACAGGATTCAGATGGCCATGTGATGAGCAGAGGCTGAGCCAACATCAGGATGCCCCCCTGCAGGACTGTGTGGTTGCTAATCCCTTGATCTGATGTCTAGCCTCCAAACCCTGAGACACTGAATTCAGACTCAGACACAGACAAGGTGAGCATTCCCCACTGTAAAGATGGGGGAATGTAGGCTCAGAGAGATGACAAGACTTACACTAGACCTCAGAGCTAGAAAATGGAGGAGCCAGAATTCTACCCAACCCTGGTGAATGCCAAGCTCCATGCTTTCCTCATGACCTCAGCTGCTTCTCACTTACAGGGTGACAGCAGAAAATGCTGGCCACCAGGGCCATCCATCCTTCCTAGGGATTTTTGTCCTCGAGTGAACAAAATTCCATTATTTGCAGTTCAGACCACTGGGGAGAAATTGCACTGCAGTATATCTAGAGTTCAGTTGTGCTAAAATGTAACTTTCCTGATATTTCCTCTTGAGGAAAGTAAATTGCAAGCATTGTTTTAGGTACACTAGAGATAATATCAGGTAGTAGTGGCTTCTGTGACGATTAGGAAAATAACTGCACACCCCTCCCAGAATACAAATGCAGAAAGCCCATGAATACAAATCCCAGTCACTTAAGGTGGGGGGATATTTTTAATGTTGTGAAGGTGCCCGCAGTGAATGAGTCACCGGCATCACAATCTGAAATAGTCTCATGTAAAAATCCACCTGCTGGATGTGCCTACATTCTAAAGGTGTCTGCCAGGTTCTTAACCAGGGCCCCTTAGGGAAGCTGCTTGTCGTTCATTGTCCCCACCATAAGGCCAAATGGGGAATCTCTGCAGTTTCGAGATGTCAGCACAATGAGGATGTAAGGCCCCAGGTGTCCCTCCTCCCCCATGAAAGGACCTCCTGGGCCTTTGGGGCCTGGGGTGACCCTCAGCCTGGAGAAAAGTACCTAAACCAGGAGCCTTGATCCTGGGGATGTTGTTCTTCCTTAGAGGTCAGCCCTCACGTGGTTGGCGCTGCCATGGTGGTGGTTCAGTGGCTTGATGGGCTGGTGGATGTGCTTCCTAAAGGTGGAAGACATCAGCACCTCAATGGGCCATTCATGCTCCTGTGGGGGATCATCAAGATGCTCCCATTAGCAGAGGTCTGCTGCTGTAACTGCCTGACTCCCAACAAGGGGCAGAAGTTAGGAGCTTGGGTTTGTAGAAGTCAAAATAAGATGTCACTGGTTAAGCAAGCATGAGATCATAATTCTAACAAGTTCATTTTCTAGAGTCACTTAAAAATCCATCACACTTCTGGAATGAATTAATTAGTGCTGGATGGTCATGATTTTTTTCATTACAAGTAGGAAAATTGAAACGTAACTGATTGGAATGCTTTTCATTTCAGGTGAAGAATCATGTCTGGACAGACTGAGTCTAGCACAGCTGACACAACTGTACTTATCCTCAGTTCTAGAATATCCTTTCTATAAGGTAAAAACAAAAAGTGTATGGCATTATTTCACTAAGGGCAAACAGTTTTCTTGTGCCCCTTCTGAAAACTAAGTCGCTTCTCTTTTAACTCATCTCCATAGCTTTATTAAAAGGGAAAACTTTCATTTACTTGGAGCTATGTGAAATAGCTGGCCTTTTCTTTGGTAAATTGACCCCATTTCTGTCTTGTCCTATAGGACCAGTTCCTGCTGTATGAGATTTCTAGATGGTTTCAAGTGTTGAAGGTGTATGAGTCTTAGTATTCCTTGATTCACTTCAAGGGTTTTAAAGGGTTTAGCACGCACAATAGCCATTTGATTAAAAAGTCTGAATCTCTGAACTCTACAAATCCTAATTATTTCTGAGTGCATTTTTAAACCAAGTCAGAAATTTCACTCTTCTCTGGGAGACTTTAGTTTAGGTTGTATCTGAGCTATAAAGATTCCCTCTCATAAATTTCACAGCACACCTTTTTTGTGTGATTGGAAATAGTCTCAACAGACTTCAACACCTTCTTCTGTGTCCTTCAAACTTGACTCAGGATCATATTCTGGTAAAAGCTAAATATATAAAAAGTCATTACTCTTTTCTTTTAAAAAAAATTTTAACAATGCCAAGGCCTATAAAGATAAACACTAAAATTAGTTAACCCCAACCACCTCGATTCCCTGAAATAAATTTGTAACTGTGCTTTCTATGCCAAACGTACACAAATATGGAAACCAATTTTCTTTTCTCTTTGTTATGTCCAGTTTATCATATAATTTACCGTTATGTTCAGTATACATAGACCTTCCTCAAGACCAATATGTGTGGATCAAATACGTTCTTTTTCGAAGTGGTGTAGTATTTTATGGGACTTACTCACCAGTTCCCCAGCTTATAATCTTTCAGGTTCTTTTCATCTTTGGTCTCTATCCACAATGCTGTAGTAAACATCCTTGCATGTCATTCTACTGGGGCCCATGCTCCTTCAAGCCTCAGACTAGAATGCTAAGAGTGGGACTAGTAGTGTAATGTCAGTAGATAGTGATTCTGAATGGTAGATACCCCACCTCCCCAGCAGAGAGTGAAGGTGGCTGTGTCACCCCCACCTCCACTGTACAATTTTTTTTGTCCTGTTAGCTTTTGCCACGCAATTCAGTGGAAAAGGGTGTCTTGTCATGTATTTAAATTGCATTTGAATGAGCAATAACGAAGTTGAGCATTTTGTCAAATGTTTATTGACCATTTGTATTTTCTAGGAATTGCCTTCCTGCTCCCTATTTCATCTTTCTATTGCCTTGTGTTTTTAAGATTTGTGTGGCCAAATCTACATGTCATTTAATGGTTCCTGACTTTCCCATCATGCATAAGATTATTTCACTAAATATGTGTTAGTGCAAATATTTTACTAATTTTTCCCCATTGGATCTTTAATCCACCTGGGATTTATTATATAGGTATACCTCAGAGATTTGGCAGGTTCAGTTCCAGACCACCATAATAAAGTGAGTTACATGCATGTTTTGGTTTCCCAGTGCACATATACTATAGTCTTTTAAGTATGCTATAACATTATTTTTTATTTTTAAATACATATACCTCAATTAAAATGTGACACAGATGAAGCGAGCACATGTTGTTGGAAAACGGGCAAAATAAAATGTGACACTGATGAAGCAAGAACACGTTGTTGGAAAACTGGCACTGATAGACTTGCTTGACACAGGATTGCCACAAACCCTCAGTTTATTTAAAAAAACAAACAAACACAATATCTGCAAAGTGCAATAAAGCAAAACTCAGTAAAAGGAGATATGCCCATAGTCTGATGTTTGGTAGGAGTTTAACTCTTCTTTACTACACAGATAACCAATTTTCCATCACTATTTGTTCCATTGCAATCCTTTATTTATTGAATTGAGATGTCAGTTTTATCATTTCTTCTTGGATTAAAAAATTTAACTGAGTGTCCTTCAGGTCCTTAAAGCAATTCTGAGAGTTTCAGAGATGTTTCTTGAACTTGACAGCATTGTCGTGATGTTTATTGTTCTTTTTTCAGTGACTACTTTTAAAACACATTTTAAAGATATTTTGAGCTATTAGACTTGAACTATAACAAGGATATTTTTCATTGCTGTGTTAAGAAAGGTACCAGTCCTAAGTCCTGGAAAAGCATCATTTATTAAAGGAATTTTGTATCAAACTTTTATACATAGGTAACTCACTACCTTCACTTTATTCTCTGGTTTTGTATCTTGTTTATCTCTCTCATGTTTGTATATATAATTTTTAGGGTCCCAAACTTCTTCCTAAATATCAAGTGAAATCATTTCTTATTCCATAGCATTCCCTGGAGACCCCTGTGGATTTTCACTTTCATACATCTTTAGTGATTGGATTGGTTGACCTTTTAGGAGCAAGATCCTACTTTGCTTCCAAAATGTAACACCCTATTGGTATACAAAAGGTAAGTACCAGGGGGTTTGTTTACAGAACCTTAGTCGTTGTTATCTCTTTGGGAGACAGGTGGAGCTTAGTAGCCACAGAATGCAAAATGGAATCTTCCCTGCCCTGCATGAGGCTCTAGAGTGTAGATGGTAGAATATAGTATATAGATTGTATTTGAATCCAGCTTGCCACAGATCAGCAGAATGTCTTTGCACAGTGTATTTACCCTTCTTAACCTTTTTCTCTTTACTTCCTCATCTGTAAAATGTGAGTAAGAAGAATATTGACCTCAAACACATATGGCAAGAGGGTATAAATGAGGGAATAACACAAGAAGTGCTCATGTCTGCTTAGCTGCTCTTATAGTTTAGGCCTGTGCTGTTCAGTATAGTAGCCACTAGTGCAGATGGCTACTTAAATTTAAATTAAACATAAGTAAAATTTAAAATTCATTTCCCTAGTCATATATCACATTTCAAGTGCTCCAAGGCCTCCCATTGCTGGTGGCTACCACATTAGCACAGATGTAAGCACGTGAATCATCCCGGAAATAGCTACTTGTCTATGGTGACTTCAAGTTCAAGTCCTTCCTTTCATCAATTAAAAAGTCATCTCAAAGAGGACCATTTCTGATAGGCTTCATGCCACATTTTCCACCTCTGCTGCTCTCATGGTCCTTTCTACAGAAGGAATGGCATATACCAGAGGGCTGGGAAGGGAACTCCAGCCACTCCCCTTGGCCACATGTTGTAGTGATGGGGTGACGCGGTCATGGGCTGCATTAGCTGCCAGGAGGCATGGAATAGATGGATGTGTTGAGCTGCTTAGGTGTCTAACTTTGCTGAGCTTTGAAGATTTTCTTCACTGTCTGAATTGAGAGTGTGCCACCATTTGTAAGAAGAAGGAGAGAGTGGGTGGTTCCTACTGCTCCTGGCTAATATCAGGACCTACTCCTTGCTTTAGCCCAGGAAGCCTCCCTAATTTCAGGTTATAGGCTTGTTCTTGAAGCTGAGTGAGTGAACATCCTCATTTGGTTGTGGTCATTGCTTTGCAGCCTTCTGTCCTATTGATAAATAGTTTGGAAGAAATCAAAATAGAACAAAGAAGTAAAGGAAGATAGTGTTTGTGAGGGTATCACATGAAGACTTTTTTCCTTCTCTCACCAGATATTGAAATTAAATTAGATAAAGAAGGATTTGTATTACCTTTTACAGTTGATGAAGATGTACACAAAAGGTAAAGAAACTGTTGTGGTTTTTACGTTACAAGGCCTGTTGAAGTGAATAGGCAAGGATCATTTCTTAAAAGGGTGAGAAAAATAGATGATTTCAGAAATTAAAACTACTTTTCAGGATATTTTTTCTTTTTAAATTCCTTATAATATTTTATAAATAGCATCATTAATAAACCCTAGTCTTCAGTAGACTAAAGAGTAACAGATTTGTGATTGATGTGAAATTATTGGCCATTAGGAAAAGCCAAATCTTGAGTAAACTTTGGCCAAAAAATATTAAGAATGTTTTGGATTGTTATAAAAAATATGTTTATTTTTCTATTTTTTTTCAGAGTAGCACTATCATTAATGGCCCCAAAAGATTTTAACAGCAAACATTTACTAGGAAAAGAGGCTATTAAACAATGGCACTTCCAGTTACTTGATTATCAAGTTGTCCAGGTATGGTTCCATTTCCCCAACCCCCAAAGTAATCCCTAATTCAAACTTGCTTTTTCCAGGGTCCTAAGTAGTCTGCTAGCCCAGTGGTCTAAGAATCTCATAGCTCTAATTTAAGTACCCACTTTGTTAATTAGGCTTTTCTGGGTACTGGATATTTTTTATAAATCTTTGGCTTCTGTTTTGAAATATGGAATTTTCTTACCTTCAGTTTTCCAAAAGCAGAACATGCCTATATTCTTCATAAGCTATGCTCAACTCTGTTTTTAGAGTTATTAAATTATTGGAATATCTGTTTTAATTTCCCCCTGGTATAAGGGAAAGAATGGACAAGATGACTCACTAAAACCAATATCTTCATCACTCCCTAATGCCTAAGACCTTATTGTTTCCTTTGTAAGTTACTTAATAAGGCATTATGATGATGAGTGACTAGAATGTAGATGAGTTTCCCAAGTTCCCTAAGGTATTGGTTCTAGTCTGCTCCCCGGTTTCCTCTCTGGCTTACTCTTGCCCAGTTCATCTTGCACACCCCAGACTAATCTTCTGAAAACCCTCAGCATGCCAGCCTGTGATCAGAAACCTTGCCTCTTTCCTACTCACAGGATAGAGTAGAACCTCCTCTGCTCTGACTTTTGCGACCCCTGCAGGCTGCACCTTGTTACCTGGCTCCAAGCTGGTGATCTCTTCCCTCCCACCTAATCCACTCCATTCTCTCTTGCCTTGCTCCTTTGCCCAGTGCTCCCTCTCCCTCCAGACAGCATCTCCCTGTGACTAAATTCTGTCCATTCATTAGCACCCAACTCAGGACTCTTCTTTCCCCACAAACTAAAACCCTGAACTCCTCTGAGGGCTGGAATGCTGATTTTCTTCACACACTCTGCTTTGGCTTGTTGCATACTTCTAGTATTGATTGTGTCTTTGAGGACAGGAATCATGTTTGATCCTTCTTTAAATATCCCTCTTATTTAACCAACAAATATTTATTGAGCTCTTATTATGTGCCAGGCATTGTTCTGGGCTCTGGGAGTAAACAAGTAAGAAAACTGTGACTTTGCCCTCAAGGAGCTTCCATTCTTATGTGTGTGCAAGTGTTGGGGGCAGGTTGTTAGAGACAAACAAGTTCAACATGGTAATTTCAGTTGTGAAGGATTATACTAGCCAGTTCCTTTTTTCTTTCCTCTTCCCATAACAGATCCATTTTCATGAGGCTGAGATGGTAAAATCAAGGCTTGAATTTGTCAAATATTTATCAAGAAAATTCTTTTCTCAAATCCCTGGGGTTCAGTGCTGACAAGAAGGAATAGTGACTTCAGAACTCAGATCATGAAAGGAGTTGTGTTTTTATGGGAGTCAGTATAAAAAGAGCCTTATTTGTGAATTAGCCATTTTGCAGAATTATGGACTATTTGGTGATCTGAAAAGGATCTCTCTAGATCTTACAGAGACATGGAAGGAGCCTTTATTTTCCCTATACTGTGTATACCAAGTGTCAGTGATTGATTTAAAATTAAAGTTCAATTTAATATTAGTATCATAGATACTTGACTTTATATGTCAAACAGAACTGATCAAGTACAATAAACGAATACAATGAATGACTATTTTTAAATCTGCCATCTTGTAACAGTTATCTGCTAAATGAAAAAAGTATGCTCTTTAGAGAACTTCATTTCCTCTTTTTACAAATATAAGAAATATTTTTTCCCCACGTCCTGATGTACTTTGTTAGCAGATATAATGTATGGTGAGGAGGAGCAATGGGAAAACAGATGACTGCACTTTAGACTACTATAACATTTATAATTATAGAACGATACAGAAAAAAAATCCTTTAATAAAATACAGGGAAGTGAATGTGTCTTAAGCAGCTGGACTCCTACCCACAATGTGGTAAGTCCCGGTTTCAGTTCCCAGTGCCTCCTAAAGAGGATGAGCCAAATAACAAGCTGACAGGACGAGCTGACTTTGTGAGCTGATGCAACAAGGTGACACAGTGAGCTGATGCAACCAGATGATGCAGTGAGTGCTGTAACTAAGAGACACAGTGAAGAAACACAATGAGACATATCAAATGGAGCAGAGTTGGTTTGAGTAATTAGGTGCCTCCCTCCCACATGGGAGGCCCCAGGTTCTGTTCCCAGTGCCTCCTAAAACGAAGATGAGCAGACAGCAAGTGCAAACTAGGGGGGGGGGGTCAAATAAAATAAAATCTTTAAGTATATATGTATTCAGGAGCTTTTATTTTAAATGTACAATGAAGTAAAGTAAATTTAGGGAGGGTTGTGAGGGGGCAGGTTTGATTGTGGGGGAAATCTTCTAAAACGTAAATCATGAGTGAATTACATTGCATTTAGTGAAGTACAGATGCTTCACTCTCCAATTACGGTCAGGTTAAAGCTTAAGGGGAGAGTGAGACAAGGCAGGCAGGTGTGGAAAGGGCTGCAGAGTTAGGAGACTGGGTTTCTACCTCCGGCTATTTCTGGGACCTTGAACAGGGGAAGTAGCTGCCATTTACTTTGCACCTGCTCTGTGCAGAGCTCTATGCTAAGCACTTGAACACAGGCCTGTATGATTTCCAGGGGCCCTGGACTTGGGCAATGTTCCCTGTCCAAAGCTTAGAGATGGTCAATGCCTGCCTTGGATATAGAACCACAGGTGAAGATGAGACTTGAACCTGGTCTGAGCAGCAATGCAGCAGAGGACTGCGAATCTGTATTCAGGAGTCAGGCACGTGGGATTGATTTCAACCTCTCTTGCAAATTGTATAACCTTGGGCCTCATTTCCAAATGGCTAATCAGAAAATAAGGATGAAATGAGTTAATACACATAAAAACATTTAGCAAAAGGCCCACCACAAAGTAATCACAGGACATATTAGCTAGTAATATCTGCATTTCTACCAGTATTAGGGTTCTCTGAAGAAACAGCCAATAGGATATGGGGCCATATGTAAATAGGAAGGGATTTGTTAGTAGAATTGGCTTAGTGATCCTAGGGATAGGCAAGTTCAGATTTCCTAGGGCAGGCCATGCATTGGAAACAGCACAGGAGATGACTTCCTCGGGAGAAGCTGGAGAAGTAGAGAAAGGAGTTGTGAGTGCTGAGAGCCTTGGTGTTGCTTTAAGACCTCCAGCTGCTGGGGTGATGGGACTCCCCTCCTTGCTGAAGGCTGTCACCCTTGTTTGTGGATGTAACCAGCCTTAGATGCAACCAACTGCCTAATAAGCTAAAGTCACCAACAGAATGTCCTCACAGTGGCAGGCCAGGGCTTGCATCATCCAATGACTTGGCACCAACTGGATGGTGATTAACCATCACATGTAACTTTTTAGATCTCTTTATCTTTACTTTTTAAGGTTTTTTTTTTTTATCTTTAGCATAGGTTATTGAAACTCTATGAGTTCTAGAGCTCTAAGTTCCCTTTAAAATTTTATGCTTCTTTGCAGAGAAGGAATGAGACATATAGAAGCAAATTAAAGACTGACCGGGAGAGAGATGCAATCGATTCGGGTGTGTTCATATGCCCAAGTGAATTGCCATTCACCTGGGGGCCAGGCTGAAAGGACTCTCACATCTTGGAAACATGTGAAGTGGTCTCATTTACAGTTCTTAGCGGTACATTCTTACAGTTCATGCAGTTCATGGCTTTGGGCCTGAGCCCTGTTCTGGATCATTCTATGCCTCAGAAACCCTTCCACAGTCCCTATTTGCTACCGCGTCCAAGTCCAGTCACGTCTGCCTTCTGTGAGTTCTCTTGTCCTTCTCTGCCTCACCTTGCAGCCCTCCCCCACCAACCCACAACTCTAGGCAATCCTCCTTGTTGCTCAGCTCATCCTTGGTATGAAAGTAAACCCTGAGTTTAGAGTTTAAAGAGGGGAGACCTGACTACATTGCCATGCACATTGGTAATGTGGTTGTGAATACTGTGAAGAAAATGTGCAGCCTAGAACATTCCTCCACCCTCTCCATTCAGGTCCTCGTCCATCATGGCCTTTTCCTGCATTGCTCTTTCAGTTCCCTCCTCCATGGAGCCCTTGCCTCATCTGGCCTCCCCCTGCCCACTTCACACATCTATCATATAAGGGATTCCCACTTGCAGGTGTTGTGCTAAGTGCTCCAGGGTAAAGGAGAAAAGACCCCCTGTGCTTGCCTTAGCAGTTGTGTGGGACAAAGAGATAAGTGAGCCCACATTCCAGTGATGTGCAGCCGGAATTCTGCAAACCTCTGTGGGAGTGCAGAAGACTTCAGGCCAACCCAGGGAGTGAGAGGAGGCCCTTGGGTGGGTTCCTGAGTTGCAGGCTGCCGTGGATGGGGAGCATCTGAGACATGGCGCCGGCTGCAGCACACTGTGCAAAGCATGAAGCAAAGTCAGGCCACGGGGCTGGCGCTCCCTCTGCAACTGCTTAAAATGTTTCATCCTGCAAGAATGCATGTGCTTGTTATGAAAAATTTAAGCTACTGAGTACATGACTGCTGCTTTCACTAACCATCCCACTACAAGAGGAGGGATTTGACAAGTTGTTAGATTTCAAAGTCCATTCCTTACGACCCGAATCCTCATGTATATCTAATTCTAATGTTTCTATAGACACAAGCCAAATGGGCGATAATGCTGGGGCCATCTGAATTTCCTCATATAGTCTGCCCACCAACCCTGTAGTGGTGTTAGACAAAGCAGGTGACATCTAGTAGCAAGTGAAACCAAGATTCAAACCATTTTAGTATTCACTGCATAGCACTGGTCTCTGATGATGACCCTGAAGAATTTGAGGTGACATTCACATAAATGGTTAGAGATTAGCAAGACATTTCCCAGTGTCCCTGTTGGAAGTGTTGGAGCCATGCATTTGAAGATAATTTTGAACACAGCATCTTCTTGCCATTAGTCTTCAAAATTAAAACAGAGAAAGGAAAATGATTAAAAAGAGCTGTACTTGTGAGCATCACCTCTTAAGCAATGGAGGTATTCTCCGGTCAGTAGGGGGCAGCAAAGCTTAGATTTATTGGCCACCCATGAAACTCTGGATGGTCCCTGGATCCTGTAATTGCTGGGCAGAGCAGTAGCTGCAGAAGGGTACAGTGACTGTTCCGGCTGAGCAAAAGGGCAGCAGTTTCTCTTGCACTGCTTACCTTCCTCCCAGTGAAGAAGCACTTTGCCTGAGCCAGGCCTGGAGGCAGAGGGATGGTGCTGCTGGGAGAGGTGCCTGTGGAGTGTGTGGTCCTAAAGTTGCTGCCTTCCAAGCCTTCGTAGGCTGGTGCATAAGGAACTTGGGGAATGCTTGTCAGATGGAAGGAAAACTAGGGAGGAGCAGAAATCAGTGTAGTTGAGTTAGTCCTGGGGAAGAAGAGCAGTCAGTTCCCTCCAAAAATGCTACACCACCACAAGGGCTTGGGCCACAAATCCAGAGGGGATTTTGGCTCATTGGTGAACTGAGCACCTCTGGAGGCTGAGATATCCCCAAAATTTCAAATAAGTGTAGTCTAAATAGTGGAGGATAGTCAATGAAACATGCCATGGAATTGCTTAGGGCAGCACCTGGCAAACAGTGAAGGGAATGCTTAGTCAATGGCAGGTGCTATCGTCGCTTCTCATAGAGGTGCTAGGGTGCTTTCTTTTCCAGTCAGATTTTATTGACACAGCTTTTGGTGAGGGTACGTGTAAGGAGGGGTAGGAGAAGCACAGACTGGGTTGCTGGGTCATACTTCTAGGGGTGCAATAATTCTAGGGTCCCCTACTGCTAGTGTGCTGTACTTCTAGGGGTACCATACTTCTAGGGTCCTCTACTTCTAGGGGTGCCACTGTGAATGTGTGATTACTGTTTTTGTTAATTAGCATCAAGGACATGGTACTGAAAAATCTCTAAAACCTCTGCCTGCAGCAAGGACCTGCGGGCAAGAAGCCCCCTGAGAGGGGTGCTCGTTGGTCCCGGCCTGAGAGCGACCCCTCCCCTGCTTGCCTGTCCACCTGCACTCCCTGCTGCCTACCCTTTCTGAAAGCTGCACTGTCCTTGTCCTCCCTTTCTGCCACCTGCACATCAATGGGCTCGGCCTCAGGGCCACCACAGATGCTCTTCCCTCTGCCTGGAATGACCAACTGTTCCCCAGATTTCACAAGTCTGGCTCCTCATTATCATTTATGTTTCAAGCCGGTCTTCCTAGAGCCCCCCTGATTAAAGTATTCCCAAGGCCAGTTTTGTTCCACTTTTCCTTTTTACTGATACACACACACACATTCGAGGCTTTAGAATTAAGTGAATTTTCGACAAAAGAACGCACCTCTTGAACCAGCATTTGACTCAAGAAACAGCAGAGCGCTGCGGAACAGCTCAGTTTTCCCAGATATTACTGGGCTGGATTCGATTCGTGCCGCTGCACACCCGCACCTGCCAGCACCTTGAGCGGTGATCCCTCATGATGACCGAGGCGCTGAAAATTGTTACGTTGCACGTTGACACGATGCTGCTGGGGACACACTGAGTTAATATACGATGGCAATGAATTCCACCTTTTTCTTCCACTAGTGTTCCGCGGCTCCTGGAGGGTTTCAGATGCAGCGCGCGGGTGGCCTGCACTTCTTCCAGACAGCCCGCTTGGGACCCTCCGCGAGCTCAAGGGCAAGGGCAAGCCGGCGCAGGCCCCCAGTCCAGCAGACGCGGCTCCTCGCGTCCCAAGTGGGCGCTCCAGGGACCCGCAGGGAGACGGGAGGGCACGGTCCCATCCCCAGCCCGGCTGCGCCCTCGGCCCTGCGCCCCTGGCCCTGCGCCCCAGCCCTGCGCTCCCCGCCCAGCTTTGTGACGCGAGGCCGCGGTTTCCCGGCAACTGCCGAACGCGGGCGCCTGGCAGCCAGGCGGACTCGGGCGGGGCCCCCGGCCGGGTGGGACCGACCTGGCCTGTGCGGAGAAGCTGGATGGGGGCGGCCTGGGGGACGAGGAGATCGCCGCCGCCACGCTGCGGGGCAAGCCCCGGCCGCCGCCCCACCTCGTCGCTGTCCGCCTTCAGCTACTTCCCTCCGCGGCGCCTGGACCCCGAGGAGCACAGCGACTTCTCCCGCCAGGCCAGGGTGAGACGGGAGGGGCGGCATCGAGAGGCGGGGGTGAGGCGGTGCTGGGGGCAGGGCTCCCCTGCCAGGGAGCGGCTGGGGCGGGGATGTGCCACCCGGAGCGGGGACTGGACACCCAGCGGCACCGCGTGGAAGGGGTCTGGGGACCAGGCAGGGGATGGGGGCGGGGCCCGGGCAGGGTGGGGGATGCTTCTGTGGGGGTGGGAGCAGGACATCATACTGGGAAAGGTCTACCGGGAAGGTCAAGTGACGGGAGGGGGGCGGGGATTGCTCACCAGGGAGGAAGACTCGATGGGGCGCCCGGGAGTGGAGGGGGCAGGGGCTGCTCCGTGGGGTCCTTGGGACAGGCACCTGGACCCTGAAGAGCAGAGCTTCTATTACTGAGAGACACAGATGCACCCCTCCCCCCCAGAGCTGGAGGGGCCCCGCGGCAATCCGGGGGTGCTCGAAGAGTCTAGAAAGGGAGCCCGGAGGCTATCCAGTGCGCAGGATGCGGCCCCCTGAGCAGTATGTGCGGTGGTTCCCAGGGCTGTGAATAAGCAGCCAGGCTGATGGATGGTCCTGGGTCCCGGGAACCCTCGGGCCGCCTTCCCACCCACCTAGAACCAGGAATAGGTCTGCACCGTCTGGCCCGGCCCCTCTGGGAAGATGTGCGTGGTGGGAAGAGCTCTGGGGTCTAAGCACCGGAAGCACCCAAGAGAGGGCAGAAGGAAGGAAGAGAAGGGTGTTCAGAGTTGTCCAGGTCATCCATTCCTTTCTTTTCAACCTTGTTTCTGTCCGTCCCCAGGGCGTTCCTCAAGGCATCTAATTAGATAAAAGCCTTGGTTGAGGACCCTCAGCCTGGCGGACAGCTGGGCACCTGGGCTATCCCTCAGCCCTCCTGGAGGGATGGTAGTGCCAGAAGAGGGACATCTCACTTTTCTCAGGCTGCTGTCACAAGTGCCATGAACTAGGTGGCTAAAAACACCAGGAACCGCTCTCTCAGCCCTGCAGGCTGAAGCCTCAAGTGCGTGGGCCGTTCTGGTGGGTCAGTCCTGGCCGCTGGGGCACCTGTCCCTTTGCCAGCAAGCCTTCGGTTTTCAGTGCCTCCTCAGTCACCCTACGGCCTGCTCTGTCTCTCTTCCCATGGCGCACTCCCCTTCTATCTGTGCCCACACCCCCTTTCTAAAGACACCAGCCATCCTGGACTAAAGGTCCACCCACTGCAGTCGGCCTCATTCAGTTTAAATGATTCTGCTTGCAGTAATGCTTTTGCAAAAAGTTCATGTTCCCAGGTACCTGGGATTAGGACTTCAAGGTATCTTTTTGGGGCACACAACTCAACCCATAATGTGGAACGCAGATTCCTTTGGAAAGGAAGTTAATGGTGTGGAAAATAATTCCAAAAAATGCCTCCTTCCTCTTCTCCTAGCCACCCAGTATTAGTGGTGCCCAGGTGAGTCCCCAGTTCTGGTCAACTCTCGCTGGAGTACTAGTGGGAGGCCTCTTGAGTCTCATGAGCTTCACTTCACACATAGAAGCGTAGTTTCCAGTTGAAGCAACTATGGCCCTCAGTCTGCCCCCCAGGATGTCTCTTGAATCCAAGCTACCCCTCTGCTTGGCTTCTAGCATGTGGAAGGCCTGGATGGAGGAAGGAAGGAAGGAAGGGGACTTCTGGGGCCATCTGACAAGGTACCTGTCTCTGCTGGCCATTGAAACGGAGAGGGGTGGAACGGAAGGGTTCCCAACCTTCTGCCAACACACACTTCATGTATTTTCTTCCTGTGAGCAATAGGTTTTGAACAACTGTAAATAGTTTCACTTATTAAATGGGGTTTACATTTTCAGTCTATGGTACCTATGATACTGCCAGTGAGTTGGTGGCCATCATGTGATAATAGTGAAAAAGCCAGGACTCTTGGTGTCTGAAGTTGTTCAATGCTTCTTTATTGAGAGAATATAAAATTCATCTGGATTTTCAGAATAACAAAGAGAGTTCATGCTACACCATTTTGTTTGTACCTTTGAGGAGTCCCTTTCCATAGCACCCTAAGGTGGATTGTAGATTGCTCCTTGATAGGGTGTCACTGATGGAAAGTACTGTTGAGGACTGCACAGTGGGGCTTGTGGTTTCTGAAGCTCGAATGTGGTGAAGAGCAGAGCAGAACCCCTGCCCCCTGTGGGCCAGGCCCAAGACGAAGAAGGGCAGAGTGTGCCTGAAGAGTCAGTATCTCCTTCTTGAATTTGCCGGTCTGATAAGCAGTCCCACCTTCCAGGGCTGACTGAAAAAGGGCCGGAGAGGGGCCTGGAGGTAGGAAGTGACTGGGGCTCTGCCCCTTGGAGGAATATCAAGAATGAGCCATAAGCACGCCTTTCTATATGACACTGTAGGCACACTAAGGCCTGTGGGCCAAATCTGGCCCCCAGCCAGTTTTGATAAAGTTTTATTAGAACATAGCCACACCCATTCATTTCTCTATCCTCCCTGTGTAGGATGTCGTGGTTGAGTGATAGTGACAGAGCCCCTGGGACAGGAGAGTTCCCACCTGGCCCTTCACAGAGAAAGTCACTGTCTCCTGCTCTAATGCCTTACTGCCGCCTGGAAAATGGGAATTGTCCTTAGAATACATTCATTCAAGTGGGATTTTATGTGTTTAAATCATTTCATGGCCGTTTTGATTAGCTGGGGTTACAGGCAAATTCAAGTCCTGGAGCTTTGTGTATGCCAAAAGGAAATTATGCAACTGAAATAAATATTAATTAAAATCTAAAGAAAAGAGCCTTAAAAGCAACAAGAACAGCAAAAGGCATTTCAAAGTCCATTTGTACCAATGTTCACACCATGGTATTGGAATTATGGGCACTGGTATTTGATCAACTCCAGGGATCCAGGCGCAGTTTCTCCAACCTTGGGATACTTGATCATAAAGAGGGTGAATTCTGTACTACAGGTTTGCTGAAGGACCAAACTGCCCCAAAATTCATTGCAGGTACGTTCAGCCCCTAACAAAGCTGATCAAATTACTTCCTAAGTCAATTTCCTTGGAGCACAGTTAACAGTAGTCAGTGTGTTGGTTAGCATCCCAGGCTGAGGAGTCCCGGGTGGAAGTATCAGCTCTACGGTGCCTAGCTATGGAGCCTTCACAAGTCACAGCCTCTCTGACTCACTTTGCCATTCTAGGACAGATCAAACAGAACTGACCTCATGGACCACTTATGAAAATGAATGTAATTAGCATGCATACAGTGGGTCACAGTAAACCCTGGGTCAGTGGAGCTCTAATTACTGTTTGGTGTTTAATTTTTAATCTTTTAATTATCTTTTTTTAAAGTTAATAGATCACACAAAAAGTTACATTAAAAAACATAAGAGGTTCCCATATACTCCAGTCCCCACTCCCATCAATTTTTTAGTTGTATTTTTTAAAGATACATAGATCACAAAAAATGTTACATTCAAAAAATATAAGAGGTTCCCATATACCCCCACCCCCCTCACTCCACTCCTCCCACTTCAACAACCTCTTTCATTAGTGTGGCACATTCATTGTATTTGGTGAATACATTTTGGATCACTGCTGCACCCCATAGACTAATTGGCTTTGGCTAGTGATGGTCAGTGCCCTTTTGCTAAGGACTGGGTCCACAGGGCCAAGCCTTTCCTTCCTGATCTGACCACTGTCAGAGAGGCACATGATAGAACTGTCAACCTGGGGGCTTAAATAAGCAGTTCTGGGGCATTGTCAGACTAGCCCTGGCAAACTGAGACAGTGGCTAAAAGTAAAGATAGACTTCCCATGCCAAGGGGTGTGTGTTTGTGTGTGTGTGTGTGTATGTGTGTGTGTGTGTGGCAGGGAGGCTCTGCTCAGTCCAGTCTCAGGAACCCAGGTGGAGGGAGGGTCACCAGTCAGGCTGTTGTCCTGTCAGTGTGAAGTCTTTGGAGCTCCTGGCCATGGGTGCTTACATGCTTCTGCCTGAAGAGTCACACATGGCTCCTTGGTCACATGCAAGCACCTAGCAGAGGAGCAGGGACGGTTATTCCTGTGGGTGGCCGGGAGTGCAGGAGAATTGGCTATTGGTGCCATCTACCACTCAGCTGATCCTGAAGTGCCCTCCAGGGTTGGGTCTCTGGCTCCATTTCCCACTGCTGGAAAGCCCTTGCTTCTCCTACCAAGTGCCCTTTCTCAGCCAGCAGCTCTATCTGCAGTACCAAGGTCTCCTCCACTGTCACGTCCATTTCCTACCCCCAGCACCACCAACATCAGCAACCCTCCTTCTGTGTCACCCTGCACTTTGTTCACACCTCAGCTATTTCCTGAGGGAAAACTGATGGTACACAACAAGGGCCAAACCAGTATCAGGAAACACTGAATTTCAACAATACTCAAAACACAAAGGGCCAAATGGATATCAAGAGAGAAAGGTAAATGGAGTTTGTTTTGTTTTGTGTTTTTATTTTTTTAATTCATTTTTTAAAATATTACATTAAAAAAATATGAGGTCTGCATGTACCCCCCATCCCCCTAACCCCACTACTCCCCCCATAGCAACATTCTCCTCCATCATCATGACACATTCATTGCATTTGGTGAATATATCTCTGAGCATCGCTGCACCTCATGGTCAATGGTCCACATCATTGCCCACACTCTCCCACTTTCCATCCAGTGGGCCATGGGAAGATCTACAATGTCTAGTAATTGTCCCTGCAGCAAAACCCAGGACAACTCCAAGTCCAGAGAATGCCTCCACATCTCATCTCTTACTCCCATTCCCCACACCCAGCAGCCACCATGTCCACTTTTTCCATACCAATGCCACATTTTCTTTGAATACTAACCACAATAGTTCATGAATAGAATATCAGCAAATCCACTCTAATCCATATTCTATCCCTCCATCCTGTGGACCTTAGATTGGTTGTGTCCATTCCACATCTATGTCAACAGGGTGCTCAGATTCCACATGGATGCTGAATGCATTTCTCCTGCTTTCAGTTGTAGGTACTCTAGGCTCCATGGTGTGGTGATTGACCTTCTTCATCTCCATGTTATCTGAGTGGGGTAAGTCCAATAAACCAGAGTGTAGGAGCTGAAGTCTGTTGAGGCTCAGGGCCTGACTATCACATGGTCATTCCAGAGATTTAGATGCCCTAGAAATAGCTTAAACCCCAGCACCAACTACAATTCTGATAAAGTAACAGGAAAGGCTTGTGAAAAGAGATCACATCTGAGTCCAGCTCTATCACACAGAAACACAAACTCCAAAGAAGGGCCAACTGACATGGCACTGAACTCCATCTGCCATGACCATAAGACCTGTGGGTCTCTGTAGCCCTCAGAAGAACCAATACCTGGGGTTGTATCTACTTTATCTGTCTCTGAGACTCTGCTCAGGTGTGCATAATGGCAAACCCTCTGATAACCTCCAGGCTCTTTTTTAGAGACTCATAACCATATAAACTCATTTGTCCTTTCCATTTCCACCTTGATTTAGGCCAAAAAGTATTTTTAACTCCTGTTATTATATGTAGACAGGGATATTCTGCTGGTCCGAGTTGAACCATTTATTCAAGGTCATTGTCTAGTTACATCATCAGCTGGTACTCGGTAGTGATCCCTCAGCACCAGGGAGGCTCATCCCCAGGAGTCATGTCCCATGCTGGGGGTGGGGGGGGTGGGGAAGGCAATGCATTTACATGCTGAGTTTGGCTTCGAGACTTGCCATATTTGAGCAACACAGAGGCTCTCAGGAGGTAACTCTTAGGCACACTACTGCTTTAGGCCTTGCTCTTATTTCAGGTGCCCAGACTCACAAGCATAGTCATTAGTATCAGGGGCTCATTGTTGGAACTTCATTCCTTTTTCGTCTTTGCCGTTGCACTTGGGGGATTGTTGCTGTTCCCTTAGGGACTGTGATAGAGCTCCCAGGTTAGGAATTCAGCACTCCCTCAGTTGTTATTTTTAATTGTTTCCACTAAGAAAATATCCAAACATATATGCCCTGTAGAACTCCCTGTCAACCATATGTCCCCTGTCAATAACATACCACACCAGTATTCCTCTGCTGCCATTGTTGAACTACTCTGTGATCCAAAACTTCCTTAAAAGTGAAGCCCAATATATTGCCAGTTTCCCTTAATAGTAAAATGGAATATAGCGATGAGTTTAAAGGTTAGATATAGAGTACATACTAATTTGGAAAAATTCAACATCCTATCTTTTTCTTTTCTTTTTTCTAATTATTAAGCTTATCTTCACAAGAGTTTTAGATCACAGTAATTCATATATACAATATACAGTACTCCCACATATCCAACAGAAAACCTTTTCCCTTCCACAGCAATAATCTTTTAACATAGTCATACCATATTTACTGAAATTGATGTACAGACATTGAGACAATAGCTTTCAAACAAGGTAACATTTGTGTTTACATTGTGGTTTATACTTTAGGCTATACGATTTTCTAAATTCATAGTTATCTTATGTTTTACATTATGATTTACATTTTAGGCTATCAGCCCCTATGTATTTTTGGTGTAATTTTACATGTCTTATATCCATCCTTGCATACTCTTATGAAAAACTTCTATTGCCCTCACGGTTATGTTGGTTCCATCTATTCAATACCTATTTCCCCCTCCCCTTAGGGTCTACAGTGACAGTCCATCTTCATTTCTTGAAGAGCCATGTTCAGAGATACTTGCAACAGTGTTGAGGGCTTGACATGCTCAACTGCCCTAATGCCCTAGGAGCCACCATTTCTCTTGAGAGATACAGTTCCCTCTATTTGATGGCATCAGTCCTCCCCAGGATGTGGGTATACCTTCACTCTCATTATATGGGTCTCTACCCAGTGATATAAACCTCTCTGGCAAAATGAGAATTCACATATTCCCTAGGAGTCTGTCCTGCATCAGATTATCCCCTTTAAGGAAGTTAAACAGGTAACTTTCCTTATTATATTTTTTAAAAGGTTTTCTCAGCATTATACTCTCAACCAAATACCTGACAATCTTCTATGTTCGTATGTTGCCCCAAACTCCCCCCAATTTCTTGGCAATATTACCCATTTGCCTTTCCCTAGCCCCCCTAAAGCCCACAAAGCCCCACCCAAAGGTAACCCTATGCCCCAATTTTATCCCTTCTGGGTACACATATTTACCTCCAGCCTATCACAGATTTCACCCATGTAGATGTCAGCTTACATCCTTCCTCTACACCACGATTTCCTGTTAGCCTATCATCCAGTCTCGAGCTCTCTAAGGCACCTTGTGTTTACTTATTTCATATCATTAATGTCATGTAGTATTTGTCCTTTAATATCTGGGTTGCTTCACACAATATAAGGTTCTCAAGATTCATCCATGTTATCACATGTGTTTGTAGTGTATTTGTTCTTAAAGCCAAGTAGTATTCCATTGTATGTATATACCACATTTTCTTGATCCATTCATCTGTTGATGGGCACTTGGGTTGATTCCAACTTTTGGCAATAGTGAACAATGCTGCTATGAACATTGGTGTGCATCTATCAGTTTGTGTCCTTGTTTTCAGTTCTGCTGCGTATATACCCAGCAGCGGAATTGCTGGGTCATATGGCAAATCTATGGTTAGTTTTGAGCAACAGCCAAAATGTCCTCCAGAATGGTTGGATCCTTATGCATTTCCACCAGCAGTGGATGAGTGTTCCCATTCCTCCACATCCTCTCCAGCATTTGTACTCTTCTGTTTTTTTCATAGCTGCCAATTTTATGGGAGTAAGATGGTATCTCATTGTAGTTTTGATTTGCATTTCACCGATAGCTAGAGATTTGGAGCATTTTTTCATGTCCTTTTTAGCCATTTGTATTTCTTCTTTGGAGAAGTGTCTGTTTCAACCTTTCCCCCATTTTTTAAATGGGTTGTTTATCTTTTTATTTTCAAGATATAGGATTTCTTTATATATGCAAGTTATAAGTCTCCTATCTGATATATGTTTACCAAATATTTTCTCCCATTGTGTAGGCTCCCTTTTTACTTTCTTGACAAACTCCTTTGAGGTCCAGAAGGCTTTAATTTTCAGGAAGTCCCATTTATCTATTTGTTCTTTTGCTGCGTGTGCTTTTGGTGTGAAGTTCATGAAGCCATTTCCTATTACTTGACTCTTATATTTAGGTCTTTGATGCATCTTGAGTTGATCTTTGTATAAGGTGTGAGATGGTAATCCTCTTTGATTCTTTTACATATGGATATCCAGTTCTCCAGGCACTATTTGTTGAATAGGCCATTCTCTCCCTGTTGAGAGTGTATGGTGGCTTTATCAAATATTATATGGCTATATATATGAGAATCTATGTCAGAACTCTCAGTTCGGTTCCATTGGTCTGTGTGTCTCTCCTTATGCCAATACCATGCTGTTTTCACTACTGTAGCTTTGTAGTATGTTTTGAAGTCAGGTAGTGTAATTCCTCCAATTATATTTTTCTTTTTCAATATGTCTTTGGCTATTCCGGTTCTCTTTCCTTTCCAAATAAATTTCACAATTACTTTTTTCTAGTTCCTTAAAGAATGCTGTGTTGATTTTTATTGGGATTGCATTGAATGTGTAGATCAGTTTTGGTAGGATAGACATCTTAATAATATTTAGTCTTCCTATCCATGAACAGGGAATATTCTTCCATTTATTTAGGTCTTCTTTGATTTCCTTGAACAATCTTGTGTAGTTCTGTGTGTATAAGTTCTTTACCTCTTTAGTTAAGTTTATTCCTAGGTATTTGATTTTTTTATTGACTATTGTAAATGGTATTTGTTTCTTGATTTCCTCCTGAGCTTGCTCATTATTGTTGTACAGAAATGCTACTGATTTTTGAGCATTGATATTATAACCTGCGACTTTACTAAACTCATGATTTCGAGAAGCATTCTTGGAGACCTCTCAGGGTTTTCTATGTATAGGATCATGTCATCTGCAAATAATGAAATTTTTACTTCCTCATTTCCAATTTGAATGCCTTTTATATCTGGTTCTTGCCTCAGTCCTTGAGCAAGTACTTCTAAGACAATGTTTAATAGAAGACGTGATAGTGGACATCCTTGTCTTGTTCCTGATCTTAGAGGAAGAATTTTAGGTTTCACCATTGTAAACGATGTTGGCTGTAGGTTTTTCATATATACTCTTTATCATGTTCAAAAAATTTCCTTGTATTCCAATCTTTTGCAATGTTTTTATCATGAAAGTGTGCTGTATTTTGTCAAATGCTTTTCCTGCATTTATAAATATAATCACGTCATTTTTTTCATTCAATCTGTTTAGATGGTGTATTACTTTCATTGATTTTCTTATGTTGAACCATCCTTGCATACCTGGAATGAATCCCAATTGGTCATGGTGTATAATTCGTTTAATGTGTTGTTGAATATGGTTAGCAAGTATTTGTTAGGTACTTTTGCGTCTAAGTTCATTAGAGAAATTGGTCTGTAATTTTCCTTTTGTGGTGTCTTTGGCTTTGGTACTAGGGTATTGTTTATTGTTGGCGTCATAGAATGAGTTTGAAAATTTTCCTTCTGTTTCAGTTTTTTGGAAGAGTTTTAGCAAGATTGGTGTTAGTTCTTTCTAGAATGTTTTGTAGAATTCACCTGTGAAGCCATCTGGCCTTGGGCTCTTCTTAGTTGGGAGGTTTTTAAAGACTGATTCTATCTCTTTACTTGTGATTGGTTTGTTGAGATCAGTAATTTCTTATTTTGTCAGTATAGGCTGCTTATGTGGTTCTATGAATTTCTCCATTTCCTCTGAATTGTCATTTTTGTTGGAACATACTTTTTCAAAGTATCCTCTTATGATAGTCTTTATTTCCATTATACAGATGGGGCTCACTGCCAAGTCAGATGGCCCTTCTTTGGAGCTGTTGTTTCTGCATGATGGAACTGGACTCAGAGGAGATCTCTTTTCACAAGACTCGCATGCTACTTTACTGGAATTGTAGTTGGTGCTGGGGTTTGAAATATATTTGGGGGATTTGAATCTCTGGACTGACAATATGATAGCCAGGCCCTGAGCCTCAACAGACTTCAACTCCTACACTCTGATTTATTAGACTTACCCCACTCTGCTAACATGGAGTTGAAGAAGGACAACCACCACACCATGGAGCCTAGATTGTCTACAACTGAAAGCAGGAGGAGTGCATCCAGTATCCATGTGGAATCCAAGCCCCCACTTGACATAGATGTGCAATGGACACAACCAATCCAATGTCCACAGAGAATATGTGACATGGGGGTGAGAAGGGTGGCCATGGTGGCTGCTGGGTGCGGGAAATGGGAGGAAGAGATGAGATGGGGAGGAGTTTTCGGGACATGGAGTTGTCCTGGGTGCTGCTTCATGGACAATTACAGGACATTGTAGATCCCCCCAGGGCCCAGTGGATGGAACGTGGGAGAGTGTGGGCTATGATGTGGACCATTGACTATGGGGTGCAGTGATGCTCAGGGATGTACTTACCAGGTGCAATGGATGTGTCATGATGATGGGAGAGAGTGTTGCTGTGGGGGGAGTGGGGGGTGGGGGCGGTGGGGTTGAATGGGACCTCAAATTTTTTTAATGTAATATTAAAAAAAAAAAGTCTCCTATTATAGTCATAGAGGCATCTATTCTTTCCCTTAGTTTTTCCAGTGTTCGCCTCACGTATTTGGAGGCGCCCTAGTTAGGAGCATAAATATTTATGATTGTTCATTCTTCTTGAGAGAATGTCCCTTTCACTAATATGTAGTATCCTTCTTTGTCTCTCACAATTGTTTTGCAATTAAAGTCCATTTTGTCTGATAAAAATATAGCTACTGCTGCTTTTTTTGTTTTTGTTTTGCTATTGTTTGCTTGTACGATTGTTTTCCAACTATTCACTTTCAGCCTCCATGAATCCCTGGGTCTAAGATGTGTTTCTTGTAGACAGCATATAGATGGGTCATATTTCCTTATCCAATGTCTCAGTCTGAATCTTTTGATAGGTGAGCTTAATCCATTGACATTCAGTGTTATTACTTTCAAGGAATTATTTATGTTAGCCATATTTGGATTGGACTTGTGTTTGTCATATTTTGTTTGTTTTTTTCCTTCTCTTTTTGTCTTTTTTGTTGCTCTTACACTCTCCTCAAACTCTGTCTCTCCTGTATTTTCCTTTCTTCCTGCAGAGCTCCCTTTAGTATTTCTTGAAGGGGAGGTTTCTTGTTGGCATTCTCTTTCAATTTCTGTTTATCTGTGAATATTTTGAACTCTCCATCATTTTTGAATGCTAGTTTAGCTTGGTAGAATATTCTGGGTTGGAATTTTTTCGTTTAGTACGTTGACTATAGCATACCACTGCCTTCTTGCCTCCATGGTTTCAAATGAGAAATCAGCACTTAATCTTATGGACCCTCCTTGTATGTGATCATTTTCTTTTCTCTTAATGCTTTTAGAATTTTCTCTTTGTCTTGAGCATTGGATAATATGACAAGTATATGTCCTGGGGTGGGCCTGTTGGGATTTATGATGTTTGGGGTGCATTGTGCTTCCTGGATATGTACATCTGTCTCTCTCAGTAGATTTGGGAAATTTTCAGCCATTATTTCCTGCAACACCCCTTCTGACCCCTCTCCCTTCTCTACTCCTTCTGGGATGTCTATAATACGTATGTTTGTGCATTTTGCATTGTCATTCAGGTCCCAAAGTCCTAGCTGGATTTTTTCTATCTTTTTATCGATGAATTCTAATATCTGTTTGATTTCCGATGTACTGCCTTCCACGTTGCTAATTCTCTCCTCTGCCTCTTCTAATCTGCTATTTGCTGCGGGTGTATTTTTGATTTCTTGAACTGTGGTGTTCATTCCCATCATATCTGTTATCTTTTTGTGTATGTCTGCAATTTCCTCTCCAAGTGCTTTCATCATATTTTTAAACTCTTCCTTTACTTCATCAAGTTGGTCTCTAATATATGTTCTGAGATCTTTAATTACTTGTCCAATGTTCTGCCCCTTCCTGGTTTTTAGTTTGTTCATTGGATTCAGCATGTTTTCCTGATTATTCTTTTGTTTTGAAGCTTTTTTTCGCTGTCTGGCCATCCTTTTATCTTCATGAGTTTAATCATCCTTAGTTTCTTTGTCTAGTCTAGGGGATTAATTAGTTGATGTTCTTGCATAAGTGTCATATCTTCTCTTTGTAACTTTGTTCTTCTTATTATAATTTCTTGTTGCTGGATGAGTTCACTTTGAAGGAAAATATTAGGGCCAGGGAAAGGAAATTGTATAAGAAGAGAAAATGTTTAAAGTAGTATTGGTAATAAATGTTAACAGAGCAACAATATGAGATCTGGGAGAATGGATATTAGATTCATGTAAGTTGTGTAGAGTTATAGCAGTAATTAAAGTATCTGTAATGAGACAGTCAACTGATTATGGGGAGAATATAGTATGAATTAAAAGGCCAGTGTTTTCATGAGTGAGGAAAGAGAAAAGAAAGACAATAGTATCAAGAGTGGATACAAGACAGAAAACAGAACAAAGGTATTAGAAAATAAAAGTTAGACAATTTGGGGACCAAAGAAATGGAGGTGGAATGTAAGAAAAACAGTCGATGGTGGTGGATAGAAAGATGTGGGGGAAAGAGGTTAGTGTAGGTGACCAAAATCAATTCACACTGAACTGAGTAAATGGAGGATGAGGAAACACAGCAAATGTGAGGCGCTCCCTCCAGCACCTATTGTATAATTAAAATAATATAAAATAGGAAGAAAAAGAGAGAAAAGAAAAAAGAGAAGGAAAAAAGTGGGTGGGCAAAGAAAAGAGAGGGAAATAAGCAAGAAAAAGAAAAGAAGAAAGAAAAAAAAACCCAATAAACAAAAAAGGACCTTGGGGGATACAATGGCAGAAAAGACCAGGAGATAATGCAATATTAGTAACCAAGACAGTTAAAAAAAAAAAAAGGAAAAAAAAAACCACAAATGCCAAGGGCTAGGACCGTCAAGGACCTTGATGGCCCTCAGGGCATGGAGGATTCAGTGATAGGAAGTCTGTGATATTGCAGACTCAAGAGGTGTGGGTCTCTGGGGTGTAAGCCACCAGGGTTTAGGGGGCACAGACCTGGGAACCACAAATCCAGTTAACAGGGAGCCTGGGAGCACCACAGTGCAACACAGCCTTCAGGGATCCCCACAGCTGGGCACCAGCCCTATGGGGAGGGGTCACACCCACAAACTCTGACCTCTATGTCAGAAACCCAAAATTCCCCCTCTCACAAGAGTCTCTTCTGTCACTGTCTCACCAAGTCAACTTCAGGACACCTCCTGCCCTGCAAGCCCCTGAAACAGCCTGCTGGGGATGCCACTGTACTATAGACAATTCAGGGACTGCTGCAGATGGGCCGCCAGCCCTACGAGAAGGGGCTCTAGCCAGAAGCTCTGAGCTCCATCTCAGAAATCCAAAATTCCACATCTCGCAAAAATCTCCGTCTTTGTCTAATTGGCTTCCATACACCTCCCATTCTGCAAGTCCCTGAAACAGCCTGCTGGGGGCACCGCTGTACTACAAGCAGTTTGGGGATGCGGTAGATGGGCTGTCTGCTCTAGTGGGAGGGGCTCTAGCTGGAAGCTCTGATCTCTGTGTCAGAAACCAAAAATTCCACGTCTCGCCAGAATGCCTCCATCTCTGTCTCACCAAATCGACTTCCAGACACCTCCCACCCTGCAAGCCCCCGAATAGCCCACTCAGGTCTTGGGAATTCCCTGGTTCAGCAAAGTCTCCAGGACTGCCCACCCCAGGGGGAAGCTTCGTATGAGCAGCTCCAATCTCCATGAAAGAGACCCAAAATTCTACATTATACACGAATCTTCTTTTTCACCGTGCCACTAATTTGATATCCAGACACCTCCTGCCCTGCAAATGCCTGAAACAGCCCAGTCCAGCAAAATTCCAACCCTATTCAGCTGCTTCTTTGCAGGAGAGGTTATAAGGTGCACTCACTCAGATGCCGTCTTGCCTGAGTATAGCCTTGCTTTGTGTTTTAAAAGCAACATCCTTTGTGAAACAAGAACTCCCTTGAGAAATGGTAATAATGAAATACCAATAAACCCAGAAGCTCCGTTTTGTGGTAGCATCTAAATTTGGATCAGTTTTATTAATGATATTCTGCTTCAATCCATAAAGTAGTGAAAGAAAATAAAAGAGGAAAGAAGAAAAATTGATGACACAAATCAAGGAAAAGCAGATTTTTCAGTTTGATTAGTTGTTGGAAATGGATAACCATGTTATTAACTGAGGTTGACTGGTGATGAATATTATTTTCTTTATTTTTCTGTGATAAAAAAATTTCATTTTGTTCTGTAAAAGTTCTAAAGACACGAAATCCCCACAAAGAAGAGCTGTCTAAGATTCTGATAACATCCACCAGCATTGTTAAGGAAGGTTATTCTGAGCTATGATAGGCTCCTGGTAACTAATCCAGGGTTTGGGAGGCAGGCATTGCTGCTTTCTTATCATTTGTACATTAAAGTGAGTTTTAGAACTAATTAGAAGGAGAAGAAATGGGCATTTTTCTGTCATGTTGCATATCATACTCTATTATGCTGATTTTCTCCAGCTTAGGGAACAAACTAAAGTGCCATTTGCCCTCACATTCAGTGTAGGGTGATTGGATGTTCTGTTCTTGAGTCCCTTCTTCCCCTTTAGGATCTTCCCTTCAGAATAAGAACCCTAGGGACTTACTCACTCTAGAAGGATCAGAGGAAAGCACAAGCCCATCCTCTTCCATGAGGATCTTCCCTTTCCCTGTTCCCCTGCTGTTAGTGCTGCCCCCAGCTGGCTGACCTACTGCCCTATCCACTTTGGCACCAGGCTTTCAGGTGTGAGAGAGGAAGGTGCCTCCCACCTCTCCACCAGGTGTATGGAGGCCTGGTCTATGTGTTCTCCAGCCACATATGTGTTCCACGGGTGGGCTGGCCAGGAGTGACTTAAGCCACAGAATGACCAGGAACCCAGCTCCCTTCTAAGTCCTTAATTTACTGGGCATATGGAAGTGGTGTGAGTGATGGAGAGCATGTTATCTTTCTTTCTTGCCAGCTGGCCTCAAGTGGGCTGGGCAGTAACTCTGAACCTCTGGATTCCAGAACTTTGCCTGACAGGAGACCAAGTTCCTTCTTTGGAGAATTGACCTTCCATCATCCCAGGAGTGTGGGTGGGGTGCTTGGGCTTCCTTGGGTTCCTGAAGGGCCTTCTGGTCTAGGGGCTTACCTACAAAGTTTCCTTCTAGAGGACATAACACTGCTAGCTAGAGGTGACTCTCGGCCAATCAACATCCTACGTTATGTATGTTAAAGATAATGTGATCTCTCCATGGTGCATTACGTTTTTTAAACTGTTGGATTTTATTTGACTTAATTCAAATATCTTTAATTTTTATATAGTGTAGCCATTTGATATTGTTTATGAATTCCAAACATAGATATTGGATTATGTTTGTAAACTGGTCTGTTCCTCTGGGCATGATAGATTGTATTAACTTCATAGGTTTCATTTTTACGTATTAAATGATGATCAGGGGTTTGAGTGGCCCATGTCAGTAGGACATTGAGTCTTCACCCCCTTGGTGGGCAGGGACTCAGCAAGAAAAAGACATGGCAAAGGAAATAGTTGGAGTTTTGATGCTGGAACTTGGGGAAGTAAACACACAGGAGAAGAACACAGAGAAATAGAGATGGCTCCTTAGACATGGCAGAGGCCTGGGAAGAGAGATAACCTGAGGGTCTACAGCTGACTTTGTGGAGAGACCAGAGAAGCCAAGCCCATAAAGTAACAAGTGCCAGACAGAGAGACAAGCCTTATGCCAGTCTACATCTGAGACCAGAAGAAGCTGGGACCATGGAGTGTGAAGAAGAAGCCTGAATCCTCACAGAGACCAGCAGCCATCTTGCTCCAACATGTGGCAACAGACTTTGGTAAGGGAAGTAACTTACACTTTATGATCATGTGACTGTAAGCTTCTACCCAAAATAAAGCCTCTTTGTAAATACCAACAGCTTTCTGATACTTTGCATCAGTACCCCTTTAGTTGACTAATACCTATAGTCAAAGTGGTTGATTTTTTTTGTGATTACTCCCCATTGCTTTGATGATTAGAAGACCCTTAGAGCTGTTTTTCACCTTTTAAAATCCATCCAGAATTTTCTTTTGTCTACAATGATGTGGGAAGATACAAGTTTATTTTTAACCTAAAGAGCTATCCAACTTTCACAGTACCAAACACTGAAAACTTTATCACTGGCCATTGTTTGGGCTTCTTGTTAACCTAGGAGTGTAGGAGCCATACTGGAGGTGATGCTTTCCACAGAAGTGAAGGCCACAGTGGACCAGGGCACCCTGTGACCATCCCAGAAGTGGACAAGATGGAAGGAGCTGTGGGAGGAAGCTCAGGTATGGTGGGCTGGTTCTGGCTAGCCGTGGTGTGGGAGCAGGAGCCCTGATCCCATGCTGGGAGGTTTTCTGTCCTCCCCGTCCTGTAAAGTGACTTGGAGCACAGGCACACCAGGATTTCCAGCAGCCGTGGGACAAGTTCCTTTATTATGGCACCCCTGGAATTCTCAAGAACTTTAAGACAATACTAAGGATTGCCTTGTTGGCCTTAACAGGTGGCTGTGGACAACAACCAGGCTGACTTATCTTCACACCGCTCCCAGAATGACCAGGTGTCTTGCACAGGATGGAAGGTGTGTGAAGGGTCTGTAGAGACTCAATTGAAGCTGCTTTCACCCAATCTGAGTTCCTGGAGTCAGTGAGCATGGGGGTTACTGGGTTTTCCAACATACTCTGCATATGTGCTGCATTCTCTTCACTGTACTTTCTGCCTTGTGCCTTGCAGTTGGTAGAAATGCTTCCTAGCATTACTACCCATAGGAAAAAGGTAATGCAAAAACAAACTTAGGTAACCTGGCATTGAGACCTGATACTTCCCAAATCCAGCAAGAACAAGTGTCTGAGTTCACTGTTGGGAGTATCTAAGCAGCCAGAGTGATATACATGGCTAACCAGGAGAGGATTAAAGAACAGCTAGCATATGCATTTCTTCATCTTTTATTAGATAATGAGGCAGATGTACTTTCCTTTAAGGACAAGCTGAGGTGAACAAATGGAGATATTAAAAGATGATAGCTGATGGGTGGGGCAAGATGGCATGTGAGTGAATGCACTTCATAATTGCGCCCTCAGAAGAGCAGCTGAGTAGGGTTGGAATCTTGCTGCAGTGGGCTGTTTTGGGAACTTGCAAGGCAGGAGGTATTTGGACATTGATTTGGAGAGACAGAAATCATGCTTGCTAAGGTAGAATTGTAGGTTTCTAGCACCGAGGTCGGAAGTTGTGGAGAGGTGGGACTCTTCCCCCTTAGGCATTCCCTGGACTGTCAGTAGTGTGGTGGCATTCCTAGGCCCTGTGTTCCCCAGAAACATAGTCTCCAGATCCATGTCCCCTAAGCCACCACAGCGGACGTTCCACAGACCTACATACCCTAAGTCTACAATATCCCAGACTTCCCACTCCCAAATCCAGAGCTCCCTGCAGTAAAAGAATACACTAGCCATTCAGTTTTGGACTGACTCTGTGAGTTGGAGGGTTTGGGTGGGAGGTGCAGAGGGGCAAAATGAGTGCGGGTTCATTTTCAGGTCCTGACCCCCCTTTTTTTTTTGAACTTGGAGGAGCATACCAGCTGGCTTGGGGAAAGCTGGGAAAGAAAGGAGAGTCAAATCTGCTGAGAAAGCCATATTTACCTAAAAATGCTGGGTTAGGAAACTTGGTCTGGAAGAAGGTGGAGTCAGAAAATCAACTGCCCCTCCTGTAGCACACCTAAGGGAGATAGCTGTAAGATGTGTTTTGAAAACTTCCATTAGCATATTTGGGGTTCCTGGTGAGGTGGGGGCACTCTGGAAATTAAGACACATTGTTTTCTCTGGTGATTTGGTACACCAAGGACCCACTTGAATCTCCTACTGGACACCTCACACAGCTTCCCTGCTGCCCTGGGAGAGAGGGAAGTGAGAAAGGGAGAAAGGGGGAAGGTCAGACTCCTAAGCATTTTATTTTAATACAGAAAGGATTCCTTGCTTGAAATTTTGGTCTTTTTTATTGGTTTATTTTCTTATTTTTTCCTTCCTCTTTATACCCCCACAGCCCTTTCCTCCTCCTCCTCCTCCTCCTCCTCTTCTTCTTTTTCTTCATCTTCCTGTTTTTCTTGCTTGCATTTCCACCCCCGTTTCCCCCCCTTCCCTCCCTTTTTTCCTTCTCATCTTTTTTTAATATTAGGTGTTCCAGGAAGTGATTCACATTTGCTGTGTTTCCTCATCCTCGATTTCCTCTTTTCTGTGTGTACTGATTTTGGCTACCAATGCTAACCCCTTTCCTCTACATCTTTTTATCCTCCATCATTTAGTGTCTCTCTTACCTTCCACTGCTCTTAATTTAGCCCTCAATTTTCATTTCTAATACCTTTGTGTGGTTTTGTCTTTTATTCGCTCTCCATATTATTGTCTTTTCCTTTCTCTTTCCCACTTTCCTGACCACACTGGTCTTTTAATTCATACTATATTCCTCCCCATATTCAGTTTACTGTCTCATTATAGATACTCCATTTTTCTTCCTGTTCTAACTCTACACAGCTTACATGAGTCTAATACCCATTGTCCTAGATCTCACATGGTTCTTCTGCTAACATTTACTATCAATACTACTATTCTACTTTTTTCTTTTCTTACTTGTTTTGTTTTCACTTGCCCTAATATTTTACTTCAAGTGAACTTAGCCAACAGCAAGGAAATAGAATAAGAACAAAGTGGCAAAGAGAAGACTTAACACACACGCAAAAACAACTAGTTATCCCTGAGACTAGACAAAGAAGTTAATCAAGCCAGGAAGATAAAATGATGACCAGACAGCAACAAGAAACTATAAGCCAAACCAATAATCAGGAAAACATGACCCAATCCAGTGAACAAACTAACATTAGGAAGAAAAGCAGAACATCAAGCAAGTAATTAAACCTCTGAAAACATTTAATAGGGGCCAATTTAATGAGGTCAAGTAAGAGATAAGAATATGAAGAAAACACTTGGAGAGCATGCAGGAGAAATTGCAATCATGCAAAAAAAATAAAAGACAACGGATATGATGGGAAGGAACAGCGTAATCCAAGAAATCAAAAATACACTCTCAGCAAATAACAGTACATTTGAAGAGGGAGAGGGACTAGTGATGTGGAAGACAGTACATCTGAAATCAAACAGTTAGTAGAATTGATAGACAAAAAGAGAGAAAAAATTCAACAGAGACTTTGGGACTTGAATGACAATGCAAAATGTGAAAACATATGCATTATAAGCATCCCAGAAAAATAAGAGAAGGGAAAGGGAACAGAAGGGGTGTTGGAGGAAATAATGGATAAAAACTTCCCACACCTAGTGAGGGAGATGAACATCCACATCCAGGAAGCACAATGCACCCTAAATAGCATAAATCCCAACAGGCCTACCCAAAGACATATACTTGTCAAATTATCCAATGCTCAAGACAAAGAGAAAATTCTAAAAGCAGCAAGAGAAAAAAACCACACATACAAAGGAGGCTTCATAAGATTGAGTGCTGATTTCTCATCTGAAACCATGGAGGCAAGAAGGCAGTCTTACGACATAGTCAAGATACTAAATGAAAAATAATTTCCGAAAAAGAATACTCTTTCCAGCTAAACTAACAATCAAATATGATAGAGAGTTCAAATACTCACAGATAAACAGAAATTAATAGAGTATGCCAACAAGAATCCTGCCCTTCAAGAAATACTAAAGGAAATTCTATAGGAGGAAAGAAAAAAACAGGAGAGACAGAGTTGGAGGAGAGTGTAAGAACAACTAAAAAGACTAAAAAAATGAACAAAATATAACAAACACAAATCCAAAGAAAAAATTGCTAATATAAATAATTCCTTGAAAGTGATAACACTGAATGTCAATGAATTAAACTCACCTGTCCAGAGTCTCAGACTGGAAAATTGGATAAGAAAGTATGATCCATCTATATGTTGTCTACATGAAAAACATCTTAGACCCAGGCATTCAAGGAGGTTGAAAATGAATGGCTGGAAAAGAATCTTACAAGCAAATAATAACCAAAAAAGGGCAGGAGTAACTATGTTAATATCAGACAAAACAGACTTTAAATGCAAAACATTTGTGAGAGACAAATATGGACACTACATAGTAGTGAAAGGGATAATCATTCAAAAAGAAAGAACAGTTATAAACATTTATGCTCCTAACAAGGGTACCTCCAAATATCTGAGGCAAACACTGGAGAAACTAAGGGAAGGAATAGATGTCTCTACAATTATAGTGGGGGACTTTAATACACCACTATCAAGCTGAAAATCTGCAAGGGCCAGAGGCCCAGATTTCACACCAAGATATGGAAATTAAACAGCACACTCTTAGAAATACAGTGGGTCAAAGAGGAAATCTCAAAAGAAATTAATAACTGCCTTGAAACTAATGAAAATGATAACACAACATACCAAAACTTATGGGATGCAGCAAAGCAGTACTGATAGTGAAACTTATAACCATAAATTCATACATCAAAAAAGAAGAAAGAGGAAAAATTGAGGAAATAACTGCACATTTGGGGGAATTAGGAAAAAAACAACAAAGTAACCCTGCCAGAAGAAGAAAGAAAGAAAGAACAAAGATAAGAGCAGAACTAAGTGAAATAGAAAATAAGAAAGCACTTGAAAAGATAAACAAAACCAAGAGATGGGTCTTTGAGAAGATCAATAAAATTGACAAACCCTTAGCTAGACTAACAAAGAAAAAAATAGAGAAGATGCAAATACACAAAATAAGAAATAACAAAGGAGATATCACCACTGGCCCCACAGAAATAAAGACTATCATAAGAGGATACTTTGAAAAACTATATTCCAACAAAAATGACAATTCAGAGGAAATGGACAAATTTCTAGAAATACATAACCAGCCTATATTGATGAAAGAAGAAATTGATGATCTCAACAAACTAATCACAAGTAAAGAGATAGAATCAGTCATTAAAAACCTCCCAACTAAGAGCCCTGGGCCAAATGGCTTCACAGGTGAATTCTACCAAACTTTCCATAAAGAACTGACACGAATCTTGCTGAAAATCTTCCAAAAATTTGAAACAGAAGAACATTGCATAACTCATACTATGATGCCAAAATTACCCTAATATGAAAGCCAAACAAAGACACCACAGGAAAGGAAAATTACAGACCAATCTCTCTAATGAACATAGATGTGGAAATCCTCAACAAAATACTTACTAATCATATTCAACAGCACCATAAATCAATTATACTCCATGACCAGGTGGAATTCATTCCTGGTGTGCAAGGATTGTTCACCATAAGAAAATACATTAATGTAAAAACCACATAAACAGATTGAAGGAAAAAAATCACATGATCATATCTATAGATGCAGAAACAGCATTTGACAAAATACAGCACTATTTCTTAATAAAAACACTGCAAAAATTGGAGTAGAGGGAAACTTTCTGAACATAATAATAGATATATATGAAAACCTCCAGTTAACATCATTTACAATTTTGAAATCTGAAAATCTTTCCCTCTAAAATCAGGGACAAGGAAGGAACCCATTATCACCTCTTCTATTTAATATTTGTTAGAAGTACTTGGGTGAGCATTGAAGCAAGAATCAGACATAAAAGGCATTCAAATTGGAAAGGAAGAAGTCAAAATTTACTATTTGCAGATGATATGATCCTATACATAGAAAACCCTGAGAAGTCTACAACGAAACTTCTAAAACATATATATATGAGTTCAGTAATGATGAAGGTTATAAAATCAATGTGCAAAAATCAGTAGCATGTCTGTACACCAATAATGAAAAATGTGAGGAGGCAATCAAGAAAAAAATACCATTTACAATAGTAAATTTAAAAATCAAATACCTAGGATTAAATTTAACTAAAGATGTAAAAAATTTATACACAGAAAACTACACAACACTATTCAACGAAACCAAAGAAAACTTAAACAAGAGGAAGAATACTCCCTGTTCATGGATAGGAAGGCTAAATATTCGTATGATGTCTATCCTACCAAAACTGATCTACACATTCAATACAATCCCAATAAAAATCAACACAGCATTCTTTAAGGAACTAGAAATACTAGCTATGAAATTTATTTGGAAATGAAAGAGGCCACGAATATCCAAAGATATATTGAAAAAGAAAAATGAAATTGGAGGAATCACACTACCTGACTTCAAAACATAGTACACTAGTGAAAACAGCATGGTATTGGCACAAGGAGAGGTACACTGATCAATGGAACCAATTTGAAAATTCTGATATAGATCCTCATAGATACAGACACATGATATTCCGAAGGCCACCAAACACACTGAAACGGAATTACCAACTCACACCTTATACAAAAACCAACCCAAGGTGAATCAAAGACCTAAATATAAGAGCCAAGACTATAAGGACCTTAGAAACAATGTAGGGAAACATCTACAGGACCTTGTAATAGGAAATGACTTCATGAATTTCACACCCAAAACACGAGCAGCAAAAGAACAAATAGATGAATGAGACTTCTTCAAAATTAGAGCCTTTTGAACCTCAAAAAAAACATACTTGGTAACCATGTATATGATAGGAGAGTAATATCCTTCAAATATAAAGAACTTCTATATCTCAAAAAATAAAAAGACAACCTACACATCTTAAAAAGTGGCAAGACTTAAACAGACACTTCTCCAAATAAAAAATACAAATGGCTAAAAAGCATATGAAAAATACTCAAAATCACTAGATGTTAGGGAAACGCAAATCAAAATTACAATGAGATATCGTCTTAGTCACATGAGACTGGCAGCTATCAAAAACACAGAGGACTACAAGTGCTGGAGAGGATGTGGAGGAATGGGAACACTCAGCCATTGCTGGTGGAAATGCAGAAGGATCCAACCATTCTGGAGGACAGTTTGGCAGTTTCTCAAAAAACTAGCTATAGATTTGCCATATGACCCAGCAATTCCACTGCTGGGTATATACCCAGTAGAACTGAAAACAAGGACACAAACCGATATATGCACACCAATGTTCATAGCAGCATTGTTCACTATTGCCAAAAGTTGGAATCAACCCAAATGCCCACCAACAGATGAATGGATAAATAAATAAATAAAATGTGGTATATCCATACAATGGAATACTACTCAGCTTTAAGAATGAATACACTACAAACACAAGTGATAACGTGGATGAATCTTGAGACCCTTATACTGAGTGAAACAACCCAAGCATTGAAGGACAAATACTACATGATCTCAATGATATGAAATAAGTAAACCAAGCTTCCTCAGAGAGCTAGAGACTGGATGATAGGTTTAAAGAATATCGGGGGGTAGAGGAAAGATGTAAGCTGACACCTACATGGGAGAAATCTATATAAGCTGAAGGTATTTGCACAAAGAAGGGGTAAAATGGGACATAGGGCTAAATTTGGGTAGGGCTTTGTGGACTTGAGGGGGGCTAGCAATGGGAGGATAGGTAATATTGCCCAAGAAATTAGGAGGACGGTGGGGGAACATAGGAACATAGGAGATTCTCAGGTATTTGGTTGAGAATACAATGCTGAGAAAACTTTTTCAAAAATATAAGGAAAGTTACCTATTTAAGATGCTCAAAGGTAATAATCTGATGCAGAACAGGCTTCTAGGGAGTGTGTGAGTGCTCATTTTGCCATAGCGGGTTATATAATTGGATAGAGACCCATATAATGAGAGCAAAGTTATACCCATTTCCTGGGGAGGACTGATGTTCTCAATTAGAGGAAATTGTATCTCTTGAGAGAAATGTTGGCACCCAATGCATTAGGGCAGTTGACCATGTCAAGCCCTCAACACTGTTGCAAGTATCTCTGTACATGGCCCTTCAAGCAGTGAAGATTGGCTGTCACTGTGGGCCCTGATGGGAGGGGGAAAGAAGTATTGAATAGATGGAACGAATATAACTGTGTGGGCAATAGAAGTGTTCCACAAGATTTTGCAAGGATGGATATAAGACATGTTAAATTACACCAAAAATGTATAGGGGCTGATAGGCTAAAATGTAAATCATAATGTAAAACATAAGATAACTAAAAATTTAGAAAATTGTATAGTCTAAAATATAAACCACAATGTAAACAGAAATGATACCTTGTTTGAAAGCTACTGTGTCAATATCTGTACATCAGTTTCAGTAAATATAGTATGAATATGTAAAAAATTATTGCTGTGGAAGGGAAAAGAGTTTAATGTTGGATATGTGAGAGTACTGTATATTGTATATGTGAATTACAGTGCCCTAAAACTTTTGTGAAGGTAAGCTTAATAATTAGGAAATAAAAGAAAAAAAAGGACATAGACAGTGAGGAAAAGACGGAAGAAGTTGCCTTGCCAATGTGCATACAGGGCAACATTTATTGCAGTAATGGAAGACAGAGCATCAAAAACAAAGCTTTGAATTTTTTAATTTTTTGATTCCCCAATTTATTTGTACATTATTTTTTCTAAATTAATATGTATTCTATATCTAACCTTTACACTCATCACTATGTTCCTTTTTACTATTAATGAACCTGGCAATATATTTGACTTCATTTTTGAAGAAGTTTTGGATCACAGAGAAGCTCAACAATGGCAGGGTAGGAATACTGGTGTGGGATGTTATGGACAGGTGATGCACGTTTGGGAGGGAGTTTTCTAGGGCATATATCCAGGGTACATAAAAATGTTTGGATATTTTCATAGTGGTTACAATTAAAAACAACTAAGGGAGTGCTGAGTTCCTAGCCAGGGGAGCTCTATCACAATCCTGAAACGAACAGGAACAATCCCCCAAGTGCAATGGCAAAGACCAAAAAAGAAGGAAGGTCCAACAATGAGCCCTTGAAACTAATAACTATGCTCTTAAGCCTGTGCACCTGAAATAAAAACAAGGCCTAGAGCTGCAGGGTGCCTAAGAGTTACCTCCTGAGAGCCTCCGTGTTGCTACAATGTGGCCAGTCTCAAAGCCAAACTCAGCACGTAAATGTGTTGTCTTCCCCCCAGTGTGGGAAATGACTCCTGGGGATGAGCCTTCCTGGCACCGAGGGATTACTACCAAGTACCAGCTGATGATGTAACTAGAAAATGACCTTGAATAAAAGGGTCAACTCAGACCAGCAGAATATCTCAGTCTACATAGAACACCAGGAGTTAAAATGTTTTTTGACCTGAATAAAAGGGGAAAATGGAAAGGACAAATGAGTTTATATGGCTTTGAGTCTCCAAAATAGCTGAGAGCTTATTAGAGGGGTTGCCCTTACGCACACCTCAGCAGAGTCCCAGAGACAAATAAAGTAGATACAACCCCAGGTATTGGTTCTTCTGAGGGCTACAGAGACCCACAGGTTTTATGGTAATGGCAGATGGAGTTCAGTGCCATGTCAGATGGCCCTACTTTGGAGTTTGTGTTTCTGTGTGATGGAGCTGAACTCAGATGTGTTCTTTGTCCACAAGCCTCTCCTGTTGCTTTTACTGGATCTGTAGTTAGTGCTAGGGTTTAGTGTATACCCAGAGGACCTGAATCTCTGGACTGATGATCTGATAGCCAGGCCCTGAGCCCCAACAGACTTGCAACCCCTGTACTCTGGTTTATTGGACTTACCCCACTCAGATAACATGAAGGTCAAGAAGGTCAACCACCACACCAGGAAGCCAAGAGACCCTACAACTGAAAGCAGGAGAAGTGCATCCGGCATCTATGTGGAATCTAAGCCCCCTCTTGATATATATGTGGAGTGGACACAACCATTCTAAGGTCCACAGGATGGAGGAATAGAGAATGGATTAGAGTGGACTTACTGATATTCTATTCATGAACTATTGTGATTAGTAATCGAAGAAAATATGGCATTGGTGTGGAGAAAGTGGCCATGGTGGCTTCTGGGGGTAGGGAGAGGGAGGAGATGAGATGTGGGGGCGATTTTTGGGCTTGGAGTTGTCCTGGATGGTGCTGCAGGGACAGTTACCAGACATTGTATGTCCTCCCATTGCCCACTGGGTGGAATATGGGAGTGTGCGCTATGGTGTGGACCACTGACCATGAGGTGCAGTGGTGCTCAGAGATGTATTCATCAAATGCAATGAATGTCTCATGATGATGGAGGAAATTGTTTTTATGGGGGGAGGAGTGTGGTGAGGGTGTGGGGGGTATATGGAGACCTCATATAGAGGGGGTATATGCGGACCTCATATAAAGAAAACAAAAATGAAAATTTTAATAAATTTTTTTTAAGGTTTTGCCTTTTATCACTCTAATAGGTGTTGTCTTGTATATATAGTGGCAAGGCAATCTCTTTCATTTCTTCCTCAGTGTCTTGCCTCTTTTATTTTTCATTATATCTTCAAAAAAGTTTAAGGTGACAGTAAAATCATGCACAGAATATAGGTATCTCCCATATACCCAACATCATCCCTCTTCCTCACCAATGATGTTTTTACTTGTGGATGTTACATTTGCTACAACTGATGTACAAATATTGGATAGCTACCAACCATGCTCAGTAGTACACAATATGGTTTACAATTTAGACCATACGCTTTTATAAATTTTTGTTGAAATTTATCATGGCCTGTATCCATCATTGAAAGATCATACAGAACACTTCCATTTACCCCCATTTACCCCCTCTTCCATCTATTTTCTCTCTCTCTCCCTCTCCTTGGGGCCCACATTGGCAACCAGGCTTCATTGCTTGAAGGACAAGATTCATAGATACTTGCAACAATGCTGAGGGCTTGACAAACTGGTCTATCCTCTCCCATTAGGAGCAAGCCTTGCTCTTGAGAGATACTCTCCCCTCTATTTGAGAACATCTAAGTGTCCTCTCCATTATCGGTGTACAACAATTCTTGCTCATTGTATTGCTCCACACTCACGAATATAACACTGGGTCAGATGGTCCATGGAATTGTGGGTATGTTCGGTGTGGAAAGGTGAACACGCAGGATTGATGTATGCGTGGTTGAAATTATAATGTTGAGAAAACACTTTTTTTTCCACTATAATCCTGATTCTGCATCTTTATTTTATTTTCACTTTTTTGGTCTTTATTCATTTTTTTTAATATTACATTCAAAAAATACGAGGTCCCCATATATCCCCTACTCCCCTCACCCCACTACTCCCCCCATAGCAACATTCTCCTCCATCATCATGACACGTTCATTGCATTTGGTGAATACATGTCTGAGCATCGCTGCACCTCATGGTGAATGGTCCACATCATAGCCCACACTCTCCCATGTTACATCCAGTGGGCCATGGGAGGACCTAAAATGTCCACTAATTGTCCCTGCAGCACCACCCAGGACAACTCCAAGTCCCCAAAAACGCCTCCACAGCTCATCTCTTCATCCCATTCCCCACACCCAGCAGCTACCATGGCCAATTTCTCCACACCAATGCCACATTTTCTTCAATTACTAATCACAAATAGTTCATGAGTAGAATATCAGTAAGTCCACTCTAATCCATATTCTATTCCTACATCCTGTGGACCTTGGATTGGTTGTGTCCTTTCCACATCTATGTCAACAGGGGGTTAGATTCCACATGGATGCTGGATGCAATTCTCCTGCTTTCAGTTGTAGGCACTCTTGACTCCATGGTGTGGTGGTTGAACTTCTTCAACTCCATGTTCTCTGAGTGGGGTAAGTCCAATAAACCAGTGTAGGAGCTGAAATCTGTTGAGGCTCAGGGCCTGGCTATCATATGGTCAGTCCAGATATTCAGATCCCCTGGGTATATATTAATCCCCATCACCAACTACAATTCTGGTAAAGTAGCAGGAAAGACTTGTGAAAAGTGATCACATCTGAGTCCAGCTCCATCACACAGAAACACAAACTCCAAAGAAGGGCCAACTGACATGGAACTGAACCCCATCTGCCATGACCATAAAACCTGTGGGTCTCTGTAGCCCTCAGAAGAAAAAATACCTGGGGTTCTATCTACTTTATCTGTCTCTAAGACTCCGCTGAGTTGTGCATAAGGGCAACCCCTCTGATAAACTCCCAGCTCTTTTTTGGACTCATAGCCATATAAACTCATTTGCCCTTTCCATTTGCCCCTTGATTTAGGTCAAAAAGCATTTTTAACTCCTGTTATTATATGTAGACAGAGATATTCTGCTGGTCCGAGTTGAACCTTTTATTCAAGGTCATTTTCTAGTTACATCATCAGCTGGTACTTGGTATTAATCCCTCGGCACCAGGGAGGCTTATCCCTGGGATTCATGTCCCATGCTGGGGGGAAGGCAACAAATTTACATGCTGAGTTTGGCTTCAAGACTGGCGATATTTGCATAACACGGAGGCTCTCAGGAGGTAACTTTTAGGCACATTGCTGCTCTAGCCCTTGTTCTTATTTCAGGTGCACAGGCTCACAAGCATAGTCATTAGTATCAGGGGCTCATTGTTGGACCTTCATTCTTATTTGTCTTTGTTGTTGCACTTGGGGGATTGTTGCTATTCCTTTAGGGACTGTGATAGAGCTTCCCTGGCTAGGAACTCAGCACTCCCTCAGTTGTTTTTAATTGTTTCCACTATGAAAATATCCAAACATTTTTATGTACCTTGGATATATGCCCTGTAGAACTCCCTGTCAACCATGTGTCCCCTGTCAATAACATCCCACACCAGTATTCCTCCCTGCCATTGTTGAACCTCTCTGTGATCCAAAACTTCCTGAAAAGTGAAGCCCAATATATTGCCAGGTTCCCTTAATAGTAAAATGGAATATAGCGATGAGTTTAAAGGTTAGATATACAGTACATATTAATTTGGAAAAATTTAACATCCTATCTTTTCCTTTTCTTTTTTCTAATTATTAAGCTTATCTTCACAAGAGTTTTAGATCACAGTAATTCATATATACAATATACAGTAATCCCACATATCCAACATAATATCTTTTCCCTTCCACAGCAGTAATCTTTTAACATATTCATACCATATTTATTAAAACTGATGTACAGATATGAGACAATAGCTTTCAAATAAGGTAACATTTGTGTTTACATTGTGGTTTATTTTTTAGACTATACAATTTTCTATATTTTTAGTTATCTTATGTTTTACATTATGATTTATATTTAGCCTATCAGCCCCTATATATTTTTTGTGTAATTTTAAATGTCTTATATCCATCCTTGAGAAAACACTGTTGATGATATAATAAGGAAGGGTTACTGTTTTAGGGTATTGGATGGTGGACATCTGGCACAAGGTGCACCAGGGGCAGGCTTCTAAGGATTGTGTGAGTGCTCATTTCTTGCCTTTTTAAAACTGTGAACAGTTTGTTAGGAAACACAGTACCTTTGTCTTCTCTTCATTCCCAGAATGTACTTTAGGATTTACCATACAGTATTGGTGAATAAATATTGTTGAATGACTAGGAAACCAGATGGTTGTGTGGGTTGAACAGATATTGCTAATTATGGGGGAGAAAGGAGAAGCAGTGAGACAAGAGGAAATTCACTTGTGAGTGGGTGTCTCCATTCATGACAGCTAACTCCAGAGGAGAAAAATTGGGAAATAAGATAGTTTAGTGTATTCAGAATCTTACTCCAGAAGCAACAAGAGGGAAATCAGTATGGGAAACCTTACAAGACTAGAGCCCACACCTTAATAAGGGTGACCTCCTCCTGGGAGGTAGGTGTCCACAGGGATAAGAGATGAACATGGAGCTCCAAAGCTGTCACAAGGGACTAAACTGGTGCAAATTTGCATTGTGTTTTCCTTTCTTATCTCCAGAGAAATAATTATCTCAGGGAGATTGATACAAAAGAATACTTCATTAATGTGGTTCATGGGAATGGAATCCCTAATTGCTCAGATACTCTATGTGCTTCTCTTTCACTGTATCAAAGAAAACACAATTTGTCTTCTACAGACCTTATGACTCATTCCATCTCACTTCACTTCTTGGGAACAGAGTTTCCAACTTCATTCATCTGTCAAGGAAGAACCTGCATTGGTTAACTTAGACCTTGACTTCATAATTTCAGAGCGACTTACAGAATCTTCACAGGTACTGGGGAATATATTTTTGACTCCATGGACACCTTTTATTGGTAGAAGCTTTAAGGAAATCAGCAGATTATGACCACAGAGAAAACTTAAAACACAAAGTTCTGTCTTATTAAAAAGCCTGAGTGAAAATAGCAGATAAACTAAAATAGATTTTTTTTCCCAATCTGCTTCCTCTGATCTCTTACTCTTGGGTCTTCCCTCTCTCAGAAGCATTGTTTCCTTGTTTCACTCATTCGTCTTTCTCTATACTTGTAGAAATTATCTGTTTACCTGTGTTTATTCATTTTTTTTCTTTTAGTAATTCAATATATGTGGCTCTGGAATTCTGGTGAAGTGGATCAGAAATTACCGACTCATCCTGGGGAGGTTAGTAAAGGCATCACAAGGGAGATTTTAATTGCAATAAGGCTTGAAGGAGGATTTAGAGTAATTTCAGAAGGAGAAAAGGCTAGAAGTACATGAAGAAGAGATGACATGGACACAAATATGGAGTCAATAATTATATGGTGTGGTGAGGTTTTAAAAATAGTTCTTTTTAAAAAAGAAATCAACTTTATTGATACATATTAAAAAGCATACAATTCCTGTGACATGTAAAATTTGTTGTATTTGCCTTAATGACATAATTGTGCATTTATTACTTCAGTCATTATTAGAGTATGTTCACTGAGATGTAAAGATTTTTCTTGTTTGTTTTTATAAATTCGCTATGAGATTTCTTTAGCAAAAATTATTATGGTCTTCTTTTTTTAAGATACATAGATCACACTAAATTTTACATTTTAAAACATGACATTCCCATATACCCCACTCCCTAAATTCCCCATCCTCCCACATTAACAACCTTTCATCAGTGTGGCACATTCCTTTTATTTAATGAATACATTTTGGTCATTGCTACAAAGCTTGGATTATTGTTTACATGTTAGTTTACACTCTCTTCCAGTCCATTCAGTGTGATATGGTAGGATATATAATATCCTGCATCTGTCCATGAGATATATTTCAGGACAACTCCAAGTCCCCAAAAAAGCCACCATATCACACCCTCTTCTTCCCTCTCCCTGCACTCAACAACTCCAGTGGTCACTGTCTCCATGACAGTGACACAATTTCTTCCATTCCTAGAGTCACAATAAGTCTATAGTAGAATACCACTAAGCCCACTCTAATTCTTATTTTATTCCTCTATCTTGAGGATCTTGGCATGGTGATGACCACTCCACCTCTAAATCAAGAGGGGCCTTAGATCCCACATGTTTGATGGATGGAATTCTGCTTGCAGTTGTGGACTCTCTCTGTTCCCTGGTGTGGTGGTTGACCAACATTTTGTTTGCTTTCAGATTTGGAGTTTAAAAATATAGCCGCTGTAAACGTTCATGTGTGGACTTTTGTGTGGACTCTAATTTTCATATCATATATATATATATGATATGGTGTGTATATATATATACCTAAAAGCAAAACTGCTGGATTGTATGGTAAGACAATGTTTAGTTTTAAAAGAAACTGTCTTCTGGATGAACCATTTTATGTTCTCACTAGCAGTGAATGAGAGATGTATTGCTCCATATACTCAACAGCAATTGGTATTCTCAGTTTTTAGGTTTTTATCTCTTCTAATAAACATGTGGTCATATATTATTGTGTTCATAGTCTTCCAAGTCCCTAATGACAGATGATGTTTAATTTTTAAAAGAGTTTTAATGAGTTTATTTATTCATTTATTTATTTAAATTTTAAAAATTTTAAAACAGGTTTAGATTACATAAATGTTACATAAAATATAGAGGGGACCCATATGCCCCACCCCTTCACCCTCCCACTCTTTCCCATAGTAACAACAACTTTCATTAGTATAGTACATTTGCTACAATTGATGAATGCATATAGAAACAATGCTGGTAACCATGAATTATAGTTTATATTATAGTTAAGAGCCTGTCCTGCACAATTTTAGGTAATGATAAAACATATAATGGCCTGTATCCATCATTGCAATGTCATGCAGAACAATCCCAATGTCCTGAAAATGCCCTGATATTACACCTATTCTGCCTGCTCCCTCCTCTCAGAATCTCTGGTGGTCATGGCCTTTATATCAATGATAAACATTCTTCCATTGCTAGAATAGTAAGTCTATAATATAAAAATAATGTCTACTTTAGTCCATTGTTCATTCCCCAATCTTCAGGATTTTGTGATGGTGATGCCCACTGTTTCTAATTGAGAGGGGGCTTAGATCCCTTGGGATATATGGGTGGAACTAGCTTGCTTAGAGGTGCAGACATTCTTTGCTCCTTGGGATTGGTGTTGTCCATTACCATCTCATTCTTAGTTGTTCTCCATAGGTCCAATGAACTGGAGAGTAAGTGTTGAAACTCTGCTTAGATTAAGGGTTCAACGGGCACATGAACAGACCAAAAACATAATGCTCTGGCTCATGTATTTAACAAGGATAGTGCCAACACATGGCTTTGTGTAAATAGCATTTAGAGAAGAGCCACATGTTGGGAATCTACAAATGAGGCTAACTCTTTTACACTGGGGAGCATAAATTCCAAAGTAAGGTCTACTGACAGGGTGCCAAATTCCTGAGATTCCCTGCACTATTTACAGTGTCTAGATATCTCTAGAACCATCAGGATCCCTACTGTTTGAGGCACTGTTTACTGTAACAGATAGTGAGATTCTGCTGAGATGAGCATAAGCATAACCTCTGTAATGACGTCCAAACTCACTTTAAAATCTCTTAATCATAAAATTTCATCTGCACTGAATATTTCCCCTTTTTGGCCAAGGTCTTTTTCAGAGACATTGCTAGTTGGCATTTGGTCATAATACCTAGGTGCCAGTGAAGTTGAATTTCTTTTTATATATTGTATTTTGTATTTGTATTTTGAATTTCTTCCTAAGTTAGGATTCTGTTTATATCTTTTGCAGATTTTTAAATTCAGCTTATGCTTTCTTATTTTGTGGTGTTAATATTAATTTCTACATTTGTATACAAATCTTTTATCAGATGTGTTTTGTAAGTATTTTTCCAAATCTGCATGTTTTCTTACAACCGCTTATCAATGTCTTTCACAGAGTAGATATTTTACATTTGAATAAAAACTGACTTATAAATTTTAATCTCTCATGAATCATGCTTCCATTACTATATCTAAAAACTCTTTTCCAAACTATGGGCCCTTAGATTTTCTTCACATTTTAGTCTAGCACTTTCACAATGCATTTTACTTTAAAATGGTATGATTCATTTTGATTTAATTTTTGTGAAATGAATTCAATCAGTGCCTAAGTTCCTTTTTTATTTGGCATGAGTGCATCCTATTGTTACCATATTCTAACTAAGTTCTTGGCTATGCTGCAGAAGTGAATTTCAAGAACACGCCAGGTGAGTTAGGCCAGTAATTAATTCAGGTAGGAAAGGAAGAGAAATGGGAGAAAATAACAGAGCAGGGCCCCAGCAGGTAGTGAGGAAGGGGCTGAAAAGGGATGAAGAGGGCTAATTTACAAGCTACAATTCCCCATTATAGATTATAAGTCCCGAGGGTAACTTGCATGGCCACATGGCAGAGGAAAAATGATGAAAGTGACATGCAGAAGGCAAGACGGGTCAATAGGCAAAAAGCTAGGCAAGAGCAAGCTCAATCCTCATGGTTTGCTTTTGAACTGCTAGTTATCCACCCCTTTGCTAATGGCAGGGGAGGGGTTTCAGCTGTTTGCTCTTTGGATTGATTATCCTGCCCATCAATTCCTTAGTGAGGACCCAGTGATAAAGTTCCTAGGGAAGATCCAGGCTTTTCCATATTCTCAGGAAGGAGGCTTTGTTCTGGGTAGCAAATCCCAGGGTGAGATTCCTCCAGCAGCCATCATTAGGGGGTTTTGATGTCCATGTGGACTCTGTCAGGTTCTAGATGCATCTATTCCCTATCTTACTAGCCTGCTTCACTTTTGTTCCAACACCACTTCTTGAAAAGATCATACTTTCTACACTGAATTACCCTTGTCCTCTGTGAAACATCAGTGGAACACATTTGTGTGGGGTCATTTGTCCATTTCACCAAAAAGATTTTTTAAATTATTGTGTTTTTATAATAACTGTTACAACCAAATAACATGGTTCCTACTACTTTGTTCTTCTTTTCTATTTTGTCACAGGGTACAAAAACATGGTCATAATGTTTGTTGCTTAAAATAAAGTCTGAGAGAATTTATCATGGAAATTATTGCCTTGGCAAAGTGTATTCTATTATGACCAAGGGTTTCTAGCCATCACAACTATCAAGGAGAAGCAGGAACATATGTTTTCCCTATTTTCAGAAAAGGGTACTAGATCTCTATAAAATCCATAAAAATATTAACTTAATGTAATTACAATACAAACAGTACCATTTATTATATTTTTCTGATTATGGCTTGAGGCTAAATTGCATTGTATTGAATATCTCCTCAGGAAATTCATCATCCACATGGAAACAGAAAACCAAACATATGCTTTAGAATTCATCCTCCTGGGGCTCTCAGAAAATACAGAGGTGCAGTCCCTCCTCTTTGGAATGTTCCTGTCCATGTACCTGGCTACATTCATTGGCAGCCTGCTCATCATCCTGGCCATCATCTTGGACTCCCATCTCCACACACCCATGTACTTCTTCCTCTCCAACCTGTCTTTTACTGATATCTGTTTCACCTCCACCACGAAACCAAAGATGCTGCTGAACATTCAGACAGGCAACAAAATCATAACTTTTGAAAACCGTCTCACCCAGATGTATTTTTTCATGATTTTTGGGCAATTAGATAACTCCTGTCGCCCCCTGCACTACACAGTCATCATGAACCCCGGGCTCTGTGGCCTCCTACTGCTGGTATCCTGGTTATTGAGTGTTTTGGACTCTCTTTTGCATAACTTAATGGTTTTACAATTGTCTTTTTGTACAGAGATGGAAATGCCACACTTTTTCTGTGAACTTAATCTGGTAGTCAGACATGCTTGTTCTGACACCTTCCTCAATGACCTTGTGGTGTATTTTGCAGGTGGACTTCTGGGGGTTATACCACTCACTGGGATCTTTTTCTCTTACTATAAAATTATATCCTCAATTTTGAGAATCTCAACAGCTCGTGGTAAATATAAAGCATTTTATAATTGTGGATCTCACCTCTCAGTAGTGACCTTGTTTTATGGTAGGTATTGGAGTGTATCTTAGCTCTGCTGCTACCAAAAACTCAAAGGCAAATGCAATAGCCTCAGTGATGTACACAGTGATTACTCCCATGTTGAACCCCTTTATTTACATTCTTAGAAACAAGGACATAAAGCAGGCCTTTTAAAAGCTGGAAAACATTCTGTCTATAAAAGGATACTTTGTCTCAAGTTTACAAAAGTGCTCATGATTAACAGAGATCAAACACTAGAAGATTCTTTTTTTAAAAATGAAATATTTTGTTGTCTTTTTTGAAGATACATAGATAACGCAAAACGTAACATTAAAAATATGAGGTTCCCATATATACCACTCCCCACCCCACCCCCACTCCTCTCACACCAACAACTTCTGGTTGTGTGGATTATCATTTGCATTGTAGTTTGCAACTCCCCACAGTCCATTCAATGGCTTATGGCATGATATGTAATGTCCTTCATCTATCCGTACTATATCATTCAGGACAACTTCAAGTCCTAAAAATGCCTCCATATCACACATCTTCCCTCTCCCAGCACTCAGCAACTCCCACAGCCACTGTCTCCAGACAGACTAGTGTGTCAAATCCTCAGCATTGTTGCAAGTATCTGTGAATCGTGTCTTTCAGGCAGTGAAGCTTGGTTGTCACTGTGGGCCCCAAGGGATGGGGGAGAGAGGAATAGAATAGATGGAAGATGGGACAACTAGGGGCAGTTGAAGTGTTCCACAAGATTATGCAGTGATGGATATAGGCCTTGTTAAATTTCACCAAAAAATTAAATGTAAACCATAGTACAACCAAATTTTTATAAAATTGTACAATCTAAAATATAAACCATAATGTAAACCATAGTGAAACCATGGTTTGTATCTATGTTTCAATATCTGTTCATCAGCTATAGCAAATATACGCACATTAAAAAGATAATTGCAGGGGGAAGAGAGAAAAGTGTTTGATATTGGCATATCAGATTCCCTTATATTGTATATGTGACTTTATTGTGATCTAAAACTTTTTTGAAGACATTATAATTTTTTTTAAACAAAGGATGAAGACCCTGAGAAAAGAATGGGAGAGAGCGCTTTTCTACTGTACATACACAGCAACACCTATTACAGTGATGAAGGCAAAATGTAAAATATATTTTATGATATTTTGCATTTTAATACCCTGATTTATTTTTTACTTTTAGTTTTTCTTAAATATAGAATAAAAATATTCTATTTTTTATCTTTAAACCTATCACTAATATTTCATTTTCCTGTTAATTGAGTTTAGAAATATATTAGCATATAGTTTTGAAGAAGTTTTGGATCACAGAGTGTTTCAACAATTGCAGGGCAGGAGCACTGGTGTGGGATGTCATTGATGGGGGATGCATGGGCAGGGGACAGTTCTCCAGGGCATTCATGCAGGGTATATAAATATATTTTGGATATTAATTGTCATATTAGGTAGAGTTTGACATGACAACTGAGGAAGTGCTGAGTTCCTATTCTGGGAAACTATGTTGCACTCCCCAGTTGAGGAGCAACTATCCCCCAAGTGCAAGAACAAAGACCAGTGAAGAAGGATGGTCCAATGATGGGCCGTTGATACTGATGACAATGCTTATGAGCCTGTGTGCTTGAAATTTCAACTAGGTCTAGAGATGCAAGGTGCCTAAGAGTAACCTCCTGAGAGCCTCCATGTTGCTCAAATGTGGCCACTCCCTAAGTCAACTCAACATTACCTTCCCTCCAGCATGGGACATATCCCCTGGGTTGAGAATCCCTCATGCTGAGAAATTACTACCAAGCACCAGCTGGTGATACAATTAGAAAAATAACTTGAATAAAAAGGGGAAATGGGAAAGACAAATTAGTTCATATGGCTAAGAGACTTCAAAATGAGTCAGGTCTTCAGATGAGTTGGACTTATGCATCTTTCAGCAGGATCTCAGAGACAGCCTAAGTAGGTACTACCCCAGGTAGTGGTTCTCCTGAGGACTACAGAGACACCTCATTCCTATGGTCATGGCAGATGATTCTGGAGTTCGGTGCCTTGCCAGAAGATACTACTTTGGAATTTGTACCCTGAAGTGTGATGGAGTTGGACTCAGATGTGATCTTTCTACATGTGCCTCTCTGTCACTTTTACTCAACCTTTTGTTGGTGCTGGGGTTGTTGTATGTTCAGGAGACTTGAATGAGCTTCAGGAGAGTTGCAACACCTGCTCTCAAATTCATTGGATTTGCCAGTGTCAGCTAACAGGGAGGTGAGGATGGTCAACCACCATACCAGGGAACCGAGAGAGTCTACAAGTGCAAGCAGGAGAATTCCACCCATCAGCCATGTGGGATCTAAGCCAACTTTCAATTTAGAGGTGGAGTGGACATCACCATCCCAGGGTACACAAGGTGGAGGAATAAAATATGGATTAGAGGAGATCTTAATCTAGGTACTTTGTAAGTGTATAGAGAGATAATCTTGCATTTGCCTAATAACAACTTACATTTGTTTCATTTTGGTATATCACGGATTCCTATTTCTTTTGTATTATTTTACATCATGTGTTCCCTCATTGTATTCCTGGACTCAGGATTGAAGATAGAAACTGCTGCCTGGATTCTCAGCAGTAAAATATTTCATTCAGTTTATTCTGTATATATAAAATTATAGCAGGTGCTGGAGGGATGAAAGTGTATTGCAGTCACTCCCAGATGAAAGAAACTGCTTGTGTTTTATGGTGTTAGTGAAAAATAAGCTCTCCTAGCAAAGGCTCTGTACCACCTACCAGGGCTTGTTCATTAGTTCCTGAAAGAGGTCACATCCTGAACTGGAGATGTCATCTGACTGCTTTATAGTAATCCACATTCTATCTCCAATATGTGCCTTTCTCCTGCACCTTCAAAATCATAATTCAAGCGAGCTTGTAATCAACAACACATTCCCTGATTTTTCAAACAATGATGGTTTCAATAATTTCTATCATTCTTCCAGCAATGTAAGTTTGCCCTTTAAAAAATATTTCCATATTGAAGGATATTTTCTGGAAATTTCTTTCAGCACTCCCTACAATAATAGTCCTCATTTATGGGTCATAAAAAGCAAATATGTGTTTTTCTGCCTTTCCTACTATATCTTATTCTTATATTAAACCCAGATATTAGGACATAATTTCAGACTTTTATGTAAGCTTGCTGTTTTCTTCTGGGTAGACTAAGGTGAATGCATCATTCATCAACTGATTTCCTTGCCATCACTACAAATGGCAAACCAGAGCGGCATTTTGGAAGTAATGATTTCTCTGAGTTAATGGTCATATTTGAAGATGTAAATAATTGCTTACATATTTGTATTCACTTCAAATTCTTTGGCAAAGCTGTGAATTCATTTTCACTTGTAATTTATTGACACACAGGTGCAGTCTCTGCTGTGAGTCATACACTTATCAGAACTGAAATTTTCAGGAAAAGATATTTCATTCATGCAGTTTTATAAAATGTCTATGTTTTGATTACACCTTAACCTGAAAATTAAAAATCCTCAGCTTGTCACTTTTTTCTGGAATTCTCTCCAGTGCAAGTAAGAGCCCCACCTTATTCCACATTAACTTGAATTAGGATTTTCAGTAAAATCATTTTTCACATAAACCAGTTTGTCAATACCTTTCCTAGGTGCATTCTTTAAATGTTACTGCAAACAATATATTGTGAATCATTTTTTCCAATCTATACAAGAGCAATTATGTACATTTACCACATGGAAATAGTGTCAGTGGTCTTCTCACTCCCAACAATTTGATGTATCAGTTCCCAATTGCTACCCTGCAAGACTGCTATTTTGTAATCAGTTCTGGTACAAAATAGTTTACATGAAAGGCTTATTTTTGAGCAGAAATCTCTTTCCAAATAAAAGCTTTTAAGAATTTTTACTTTAGTCCATTGTACATTATAATAACTAGATATTATTATTCTATTATAGATGTGTTATTATAGTAATTAAAGAATTTTATCATTGAAATAAAGTCATTGGCCACCAGAGGTTCTGAGGGGAGGGAAGGGAAGAATAAGGAGTAATATGGAGACATTTTGGAGACATAAGAATTCTCCTACATGATCTTTCAATGATGGAAACAAGGCCATTATACATTTTGTCAAACCTATAAAATTGTCTGAGACTGAGGGTAAACTATAATCTACAGTGTAGTCCATGGTTAGTAGAAATGCTTCAATATGTGTCCTTCAATGTTAACAAATGTACAACTCTAATGAAACAAGTTGTTAATGTGGTAAAGTGTGGGATCTTGAGGGGCTGGAGCATATGGGAATCTCCTGTATTTTTAATGTAACATTTATGTAATCTAAAGCTTCTTTAAAAATAAAAACATTAAGAAAATTTTGAAAAAGAATCTTGAGAAAAAACGTGGTAGTCATGAACATTCATGTTACTTAAGAAACTAGAGTTATGTCTTTCAATATTTGGAAGTATGGAAAAGAGTGAAAAACAGTCCAGCTAAGAAAGGTGATACTTCTGTTATAATCAGGAACACTGTATAATCAAGAAGACTCCACTGGAATTATTGACCACACAAATATGCCCCCTTTCTGCAGTCAGGGAGAAGGAGGCTCATGTCTTCAGTATTGATTAAATAGGCACCACCACCTGCAGTTTCTCCATCTGGAGGACAGGAATACAAACCAGAAAGAGGGAGAAAAGACTGCTAAGAATAACCTACCCTACTGAAGTCACACCCTAAGAAGACTCAGTTGTGGATGCCAAACTTACTTACACTTTGATTGTATTTATGAAGAGAGGGTGATTGGTATCTTTCAAAATCCCCTAAGAAACTTCCTGTTTCCTTTCTAAATATTTAGCTGGTACACTGATTCATAAGGTAACATTTTTATTAAGCAAATATCATATGTGAGTGATGGAGACCTTTTCAACTCTATTATATTCTCCTCGAACTTATGTTATTACAAAGATCTTTTCTTATTTCCCCATTCCTGCATCTTCTCTTTTCCTTTAAAATAAAAAAGTATTCCTGGTTTTGTCAGTAGAATTTTATTCTTCTCCAGGATCCTAAAATATGTGAAAACAATGATTCACTCTAAACTGAGGGTAAAATTTGTTCTCATGTAAAACAAAGTTTATTCCTTAAGAGTCTATAAATGTCTATAAGGGGAAAAAGCATCATATTGTCTTTTATCAGTGAAACTTAAGTACAGTTAGGTTTTTTTAAAAAGGGAAACCTTGCAGAGAGTTCCTAAAATATAGATTTCATCGAAAGACACTTCCATAATTTCAGTGAGAGATAAACACCAAGTTACAGAGGGAAAAACTTTTTTTCCTGGATAAGTGGGATATTTGCTGTCTGAAAACCATGAAATATATGTTACATAGAAGGAGGGCAAGATACATTTTGAGTGATCTGTGTTCTGTTTAATTGAATGTTTTATGAGTAGAATAAATACTTTGGGACCCTAACATGAGAAATTTAGAAAAGATGAATACTGCCAATTGAAGATTTACTGTCCAGAGTGGGGAAGTGAGAATAAACACACCCAGGTCCAAGGAACATCATTTAAACCAAGAGAAAGTAGAAAACTGTAACAGAATGCTTACCTATTATAATGCATTGTAATAAGGTAGCCCATGCCTAAGTGAGTATATTTCAAACATAGGAGCAATTACTCCTCCCTCCACTGCCAAGAACAGAGTTTGCAAGAGAAGCAAATTCTAGAGTAACAGTATTGAATGAGAAGGTCCTGGATTTCACATTCTAAAGTCTTTCTCCAATGTCACACTTCCCATTTCTCCTCATTTCCAGATCATCCCTCTCAGAAGAATTGGAAGCACCAGCATAGTAATAGCTCTGAGATACATCATCCTAAGTGTGGTTATATATATATATATATATATTTCATTTCCTGAATGAAAATATTTTGTATTTATTTATTATCCAAGAAGGAAAACATCAGTGGAACAATAAATCACTGAAATCAACCTGTAGATCTGTTTCACTGTGCAAAGAAAATATGAAAGGGAATGTTTTACTGGCAGTAAATGGAGGGACATGGATAAAATGTCAAGTGTAGTAGGTCCACAGATATCAATTTGGTTTATTTTCCATTTCTGTTTCAGGATTAGTGTGTCTTTGATTCCCATGGTAGATAAATTTCTCCCATTCCTACTTGGAAATTTTACATTTTCATCATTGTACATTTTAGTTTCAGAGGTTCTATTTATTTAATTATTGAAATATACCATTTAATATAATTGCAATATTCTTTTTAATCTTCTAAAACTCATTAAAAAGTGTTGTTTCATATTCTCTGAATATTTTCAAAATCTGAAAAACTTAAAAGCTTTTATTCCTATTGTCTGTCTTTTTTTCTGTCTTTTAGTCATGATAACTTGCTTTCTTAGGGTCTGTATAGATATTTTTAATTTTTGAAAAGATACTTAGATTACACAAATATCATATGAAAAAGATAGGGGATTCTAATATGCCCCACTCCCCACACTTCCCACATTTTCCCACATGAACAACATCTTTCATTAGTGAGGTACATTCATTGCAATTGATGAACAAACTGTGGAGCATTGCCACTAAGCATGGACAAATGTTTACATTGTAGTTTACACTCTCTTCGACATAATTCCATAGGTTATGGCAAGATATATAATGGTTTGCATCTGTTATTGCAATGTCTTTTAGGACAATTCCCAATTCCAAAAAATGCCCCTGTCTTATAACACTTTTTACTGTTTCCTACCCTCAGAACCTCCAGTGACCACTACCTTCAGATTCCCTACATGTGGCTTTTCTGTCCTTTCATTTGTACTTGTAATTAGTACTAGAGTTTGTAGGTTTATGTACAAGTGACTGAAGTTTGGGGGCTGCCCATGTGCCAGCTGGGCCCTGAGCCTCAATAGATTTGCAACACTTACTCTCCAGTTCATTGCTTTCACCCAAGACAACAGGCAAGGGGGTGATGATGGACAACTACATACCAAGTAACAAAGAAAGCCTAAAACTGCAAGCAACATAGTCCCATCCATCAGCTCTAAAGGATCACAGCCCCTCTCTATTACATGTGGAGTAGACATTACCATCCCAGAATCCTCTTTTTTGGGGAATGAAATTTGGACTAAAGTAGACTTACTGGTATCTTACTATGGACTTATTGTGATTCTGGCAATGTAAGAATTTATCCATTGATATACTGAGTTTTATAATTCTGCTGTTTAATTTGAGGACATATTTGTGTGAATTCTTGGAGGTCTCAGTGGAAAAGAGAGGATTCACGTATTACATTATTTGGAAATTAGCAAGCTAAAACAATTTAATGTTAAGTTTTGCACCTTGAGCCTTTAATGTCACAAAGCTTCTGTGATTTCAGACTGCATGCTGGATCCTCATTCAGAGAGCTTTGGCACTTGTAGCACCATGGTCAGGAGAAGTGTGTCTCTTCATACACATACTTGAATAATGTATTTATACTTTGTTAACCTTTACAATGCAACTATAATTCTAAGAATCCATCTTTTATACAGGAATCTCTTACCAGAGTTCCCAATTAGGATAATTTTCTAATTCATTTTCATATAGAACATATTTAGTAATATGGATTCTCAAATTCCTTAATGTGGACAGTCTCTCAAAACTGCAGCTGGCATTTGAAATCCACTACACATCACAGTCCATTTTATTATTTATTTTGTGGCTAAACTAATTCATTCTGTTAGGCCAGATTTGGGATGAATTTGAAATATTCAGGGAAATTTGTAGGTGTGAATCCTCATATTTTAAAAAATAACACATCAAAAACCTATCTACAGGGAAGCAGACTTGGCCCAGTGGATAGGGCATCTGTCTACCACATGGGAGGTCCCCATGGGAGGTCTGCGGTTCAAATCAGGGCCTCCTTGACCTGTGTCCAGTTGGCCACGCACAGTGCTATTGCATGCAAGGAGTACCATTCCACGCAGGGGTGTCCCTGCATAGGGGAGCACCATGCGCAAGGAGTGCACCCCATAAAGAGAGCCACCCAGTGTGAAAGAAAGTTCAGCTCGCCCAGGAGTGGCACCGCACACACGGAGAGCTCACGCAGCAAGATGACACAACAAAAAAGAAACACAGATTCCCATGCTGCTGACAACAACAGAAGTGGACAAAGAACATGCTGCAAATAGACACAGAGAACAGACAACTGGGGGGTGGGGGCAGGGAGGAAGGGGAGAGAAAATTTTTTTTAAAAAGCCTAACTACAGATTTGTGGGAAATAGAAAAAGAAGGGCAAACTGTACCTAAATCTAGAAGAAGGAGAAAAACAATATAGATTTCAGTGAAGAGAAATGAACTAGAGTATAGAAAAAACAATTGTGTGAACCAATGAAATTGTTTCTTGGAAAAGATCAATAAAATAGAAAAGGTTTATTTAGATTGAAAAAGAAACAAGAAAGAGGATGTAAATTACCAAAATAAAAAATGTAATCAGGGATGTTGCTAAATATTGCTGACATTAAAGGGATTATGAATTAAATCTATGAATAATTGTCTACCGAAATCTAGAAAATAGAAGAAATGGACCAATCCCTAAAAACATGCAATTTATCTAAATTGACTGAAAAGAAATAGATCTCAACAAAAACATAATGAGTAAAGAAATTCAATTAGTTATCAAAAACTTCTCAAAACTAGAAGTCTAGGATCAGACATCTTCCAAAATGAAATCTATGAAATATTCAAAGAAGAATTAATGACAATATTTTTCATAACCTTCCAACTTGAAGTCAAGATACATAGAGCTTCCAAACTCATTCTATGAGACTAAAGTTATTTTGATGCCAAAACTACATAAAGCATATCAAAGAAAGTAAAGCAAGGAGCAATTTCTCTCATAAATATAGATGCAAAGCACTTAACAAATACTAGCATGTCAAATCCAAGAGAATATTACAAGAATTACCCACTAAGACAAAATGGGATTCAAATTGAATGTTCAACTTAAGAAAATCAATGTAATATACCCATTTACCTAATGAAAAGGAAATCACATGAAAATCTAAATTGATGCATAAAATGTGAATGATAAATTCCAGCACCTTTTCATGATAAAAATACTTAGAAAAATAAGAATATAAATAACTCCCTAAACAGAATAAACAAAATATATAAGAAAACACAGGTAATCTTATCCTCAATCTTGAAAAAGTGGAAGTTATCTCTTTGAGATCTGGAACAAAACAAGGATGACTGCTTTCAATATTGCTATTCAGTATTGTACTGGAAGTTAAGAAATTAGGCCATAAAACTAAATAAAGTCTACCCAATTTAGAAAGAAAATGTAAAATCATCTGTTTTAAGAAATGTGGTGATCCTTATCTATATCATGACAAGCTGCCCCAAGAAAACCCTAGAGATCATAAATGAATTCAACCAAATGAAACCTATCAGGTTTACATGAAAAAAAAAGTTTTATATTATACAACAGAAAGAACATTCTTAAATGGACAATAAAAAAATCCACTCACCATACCATCTAAAAGAAGAAAATGCATAGGAATAACTTTAACCAAAAAGGATGCACAATGAAAACTTCAAAAAAAGAGTTGAATGAAATAATAAAAGAACTAAGTAAATGGCAAGGTATTCTGTGTTCATGAATATGGAGAATTAATATTGTTAAGATGTCAGTACTACCCAAAGTTATCTACAGCTTCGATGTAATTCCCATCTAAGTCCTAAGAGCCTTTTTAGCAGAAATGGAAAAGCTGATCCTGATATATGGAAATATACTCCAGGAGGATTCCAGTACCATCTTATTATGTTGCATTTACTTATTTGCTTATCTCATGCCTTCTAAAGTCTGTGAGCTTTTTGAGCAGAAGCAAAATATCTCACTCTTCTATTCATTCCCAGAATATACCTTACTATTTACCATACAGTATTGTTGAATAAATATTTGTCAAATGATTAAGAAATAAATGATTGAGTGATTTGCACATATATTGCTAAGTTTTGGGGAGAATGGAGAAGAAGTGAGAGAAAAGGAAATCTTGTTGAGAGAGGGAAGTCCCATGACTCCAAAGGAGACAGATTGGAAACAAGATATTTTAGTGTACCCAGAACCTTTTTTACTATCAGTGATAGAGAAACCATTTTGAGAAACCTTGTAATATTAGAGTTCACATCTAAAGAAAGGTGACTTCCTACAGGGAAGGAAGGTGTTCAGTGGGATAAGAGATGGACATGATTCTCCTTATCTGTCTTCTGAGGTTCAAAACTGGCACGAGTTTGCTTTGTGGTTTTCTTTCTTCCCTCCAGAGAAGTATGTATCTTATCAAGAAGAGAGACAAAAGAATAATTCATTCATGAGTTTCTTGGGAATGAAATCCCTAAAGGTCTCTGTGGCAGGTTGATACTATTTATGAATTCCAAGAAGAGATTTCAATTATGTTTGTAAACTGGTCTGTTCCTCTGTATATGATACCCTTTGATTGATTTAAATTCATTTTTTTACATTTACTTAATTAAATCAAGATTAGAGCTTTGATTTGATCATATCACTGGCGGTACTCATGGTTGAGTCCCTGCCCCCTTGGTGTCCTATATAAATGAACACTCACTCATGAAGATACACTGGAGAAGACACACAGTGGAACATAATTTCATAGATAGAGATTTTTCTTTCACTGCTTTTTCTTTTTCTAAAATTTTGGGAAGAATCCGGTTCAACACATGACATTTAGTCATCAAACAATATGAAGAACTAAATATGAATTTGGGAATGAAGAATTGAGCGACACATTGTTTCTTTTATAAAAGATTATATCTAAACAATTTAAGAGACATAGAAATTAGTACATGCAATATCCTGAGCTGGCTCTGAATTCCTAGTGAAGAGGGTCTAGAACTTTGGACTCATCCTGTGTTGTGCGAGTTAATGAAGGCATCATATGGGACCTCATGATTGAACTGAACCTTGAAGGAGGAACTGGAATAATTCCATGAGGATGTGGAGGTAGAAGCACAACAAAAAGAGATAAGAAGGACACAAATGTGAGTTCAGTATAACCATAGGATGTGGTGCAGTTTTAGAAATAATTCTGAATATCTGATGAACAATGATGGGCATTCATGAAAAGTTGAAAATGAGCCTTGTAAAAGAGAGTCTTGTGTTCTGTCCACAAATTGGATCTTTATGTTTGAGGTTATTGGAGTCTGTGTATGGTTTAGAGAGAGTGATGTTCATGAAAACCCTTGCCAAGTAGAAAGATTTCTCTGGGTTAATATGAATCTATCTGTTGTAAAAACTTTGGAAAGATGATGAGGGATGAAAATAGAAGAGTGGATGCATAGAAGGAGGTGTGATGAGTTAGCATATGTGGGGTTGAATCATAAAGTTTTCACTATTAATGCTTGGCATAATGTCAGTCATTTCATGTTTATCATTTTATTTAGTTATTCCAATTACTCTGTGAAATCAGAGTAATTTTCCAATGCATATAATTGTGTCGGTATTGAATCTTGGAGTTTTATGATCCCAGGAATTTGCATTTCACTAAAAATTTTACTTCTTAATAAACTTAATATTTAGAACAGTTTTAGAGTTGCAGAAATCCTGTAAGGATGTTACAGATAGTTTCCAAGAACCTCTTACCCCCTTTCCCCTGTTTGTACCATCTGCCATCCAAAATAACACCTTTTATTTATTTGTCATAACTTCTTAGTCACTTTGTGATTGTGGCAGCTTCTCAGACTCTTCTTGGTTTTGATAACCTGGATACTTTTGAGGAGTGTACGTAAGATATATTGTAAAGTTTCCCTCAGTTTGAATTTTCTGATGTTCTTCTCATGATTAGACTGAGCTTATGGGTTTTTGGAAGAATGCACCAGAAATAAAGTATCATTTTCATACCATCATAACCAGGGTGCATCCTATCAACATGACTTATCATTGTTGATATTGACTTCTTTCAGCAGTGTTTTGTGGTTCCCCAGCATAAAGTTCCTCATATCTCTAACCTTCTTTATATCACCTTTGGGAAGAAATCACTAAGTGAAACCCATACTTCAAGAGTGGGATTTTTCTCCATGGCCTTGAAAAAGTAATATCTACATAAATTATTGATTTTTTTCCTGCAAGAGTGATTTGTCTCTTCTTATTTATTTAATCAATTATTTATTAATATCAGGATGAACTCATGAAATTTATATGATACTTTTAGTAGTGATACAATATTACTTTTCTTGTTTAATTTGTTCCACTTTTGGCCATGGGGGTAAAATGTCAGCTGTACTCTTTATCTGTAGTATAACCCCATCATTGAGAGTTTTATTTTAGCACATATTTACTCTATGGTACTATAAATTGTGCCAGTCATTTCTTGCATGTTTCTCTCCTAGAGTCAACAATTTCTCCAAGAAGAGACTTATTGGATAATGGTGATAAATTCCATGTTCTGAGTTCCATGGTACTGTGCCTTCTAAGGCCTCTCTGAAGAGAGTGTGAGGAAACATATGTGTGTATATACATGTTTATAAATATGCCTACATACAACACTCTATATTTACTGATACATGAGTTAATAAATCTAAACTATTAACATATAGAACATTCTAGTCTCCTCCCTTGCTTATCTATAATCACCTATTTCACAGTGTGCAAAATATTCCCTCATCTGTCAACTATCTATGAAACTTGATTCCAGTGCAAATGCATAGAAGTATTAGAATTGTTAATCCATACATGGTGGGTTGGTACATTGTTAATTATAGAACTGTACTTTCATAGTTTCTTTTGGCTTTATTTTACAGAGTCCATTCATATCCAATATTACTTCTTTTTTTAAAGTTTAAAACATATCATTGAAAATGTCTTTAAAGATAATTAATTATGAAAATAATACACATTAATAGGGAATGAGTAGATTTTTTCCAAAATGTTACACTGAAAAAATATAAGAAGTTCCTTTACACCCCACTCCCCACCCCCAATTACATCATTTTTAATTGTATTGATACATAGATCACAAATTACATAAAAAAAAAAAGAGGTTCCCATAAACCCCCTACCCCACTCTTCCCACATCAACAACCTCATTCATCATTGTGGTTCATTTGTTGCATTTGGTGAATACATTTTGGAGCGATGCTGCACCACGTGGATTATAGTTTACATTTTAGTTTACACTCTCCCCCAGTCCATTCAGTAGGTTATGGCAGGATATATAATGTCCAGCATCTGTCCTTGCAATATCATTTAGGACAACTCCAAGTCCCAAAATTGTCCCCACATCACCTCTTTTCTTCCCTCTCCCTGCCCTCAGCAACTACTGTGGCCACTTACTCCACATCAATGCTCAATTTCTTCCATTGCCAGTCACAACAATGTGTGCGTAAGTGGCTCTCTGAATCTTGAAGTTTCAGAATCAGCAAGGCCAACTCTTTCTTCATCATCTCTGAACACTCTATTCTTAAAAAACTTTTTATATTTTATGGAAGTATATCATTCATACATTAACATGCACACTAAAGATTGTGATCTTACAAAATATACATACATAACATCACACAGGTGTCTCATACATCACCCTTTCACCAACTCTTTTCATTGTGAAACATTTGTTACAAACTGTGCATGAACATCATCACAATATTACTACCAACTATAGTTCCTATCTTACATTTGGTGTATTTTTTCCCCAACCCATATTATTTTTTAAATATATTTTTATTACAAATATTGTGAACTTGCAAAACAATCATACAGATGTGTAAATTTCCCATACAATTCCTCACACTTGTTGAACATTTGTTACAGATTATGAGACAATATGACCAGACTATTACTACCAATCATGGTCCTTTAGCATCCTTTTTTTTAGAGTCATGCAAACCTTTTTCTTTCTTTTTTTTTAAGATTTATTTTTTTTATTTATTTCTCTACCCTTCCCCAGCCCGACCCCAGTTGTCTGTTCTCTGTGTCTATTTGCTGTGTCTTCTTTGTCCACTTCTGTTATTGTCAGCAGCACAGGAATCTGTGTTTCATTTTGTTGTGTCATCTTATTGTGTCAGCTCTCTGTGTGTGTGGCACTATTCCTGGGCAGGCTGCACTTTCTTTCACGCTGGGCAGCTCTCCTTCTGGGGTGCTCTCCTTGTGCATGGGGCTCCCCTATGTAGGAGACACCCCTGCATAGCAGGGCACTCCTTGTGTGCATCAGGACCGCACATGGGCCAGCTGCACATGGGTCAACGAGGCCCAGGGTTTGAACTGCGGACCTCCCATGTGGTAGATGGATGCCCTAACCACTGGGCCACGTCCTCTGCCCATAGCATATATTTAGCACACTTTTTCCATACACCTCCTTTATCAACACAGTACAGCTTGACATTTATGCAAGAATATTATAGTATTGCTGTTAACCACAGTCTATAGGTCACACTAATTGTAGTTTTCCATGTATATACAATAGTGATATACATCTGCTCTAGTTCACAGAAGAACTTGCTTGTATTTGCACCCTTAACCACAATTCTCAACTGCCTCTGGGTTTACTGTGTATTTCAGTCCTTCAGGTATTCTTTTATTTTTTTTAAAGATTTATTTATTTATTTCTCCCCCACACCCTGCCCCAGTTGTCTGTTCTCTGTGTCTATCTCCTGTGTGCTCTTCTTTGTCCGCTTCTGTTGTTAGTGGCACGGGAATCTGTGTTTCTTTTTGTTGCGTCATCTTGCTGTGTGCTGCCTGCCATTCCTGGGCAGGCTGAAATTTCTTTTGCACTGGACGGCTCTCCTTATGGGGCTCACTCCTTGCGCATGGAGCTCCCTTATGCGGGGACACCCCTGCGTGGCAGGGCACTCCTTGTGTGCATCAGCACTGCACATGGGCCAGCTCCACATGGGTCAAGGAGGCCTGGGGTTTGAACTGCGGACCTCCTATATGGTAGATGGATGCCCTATCCACTGGACCAAGTCTGCTTCCCTCTCAGTTATTCTTTAGCTTTCTTTCTATTGACATTTACTTCCCCAGACTAACTTTTTCAGCCACAATCCCATTTATAATCCAGTTACTACTCACTATAATGTGTTATTATCAACTCTATCCATCACTACACTTTTAAGTCCAGTTAATTAAAACTTCTACAGGAGGAGGCAGGGCAAGGTGGTGTCTGAGTGAGTGCAACTGCAAAGAAGCAGCAAAGTGGTGTTGTAGTCTTGCCGGAGCAGGCTGTTTCAGGACCTTGCAAGGCAGGTGGTGTATGGACGTCTGTTTTTTAGAGACAGTGACAGAAGTAGTGCTTGCTGAAGGAAGAATTGCAGGTTACAAGCACAGAGGTTGAAAGCTGTGGGGAGGCGGGACCCTTCCACTTATGGCTGGTGGCCACAATGTTCCCTGAGAACTGTCAGTTGTGTGGTGGTGTCCCTGGGCACCATGATCCCCAGATACGTGGTCCCCAGGTCTGTGTCCCCTAAGCTCCATAGCCTGCATTCCACACACCTACATACTCTGAGTCTGCAGTGTCCTGGGCTTCCGTTTCCCAAGTCCAGCACTTCTGGAGGTCCGGGATTGCCCAAGCCCTCCAGTTTTGGACTGACTCCATGAGTGGGAGGGATTCGGTAGAAGGTGCAGCAAAGGGGCCAAGCGAGTGAAGGTTCAATTTTCTGGTTCTCCCTCCCTCCTTTTTCTGTGTATCTGTGCTTCGAGGAGCATACCAGCTGGCTTGGGGAGAGCCTGGGAAGAAAGGAGTAGTGAATCTGCTGACAAAACCCAATTCACCTAAATACCCTGTGATATGAAACTTGGTCTGGGAGAAGGTGGAGTCAGAAAATCAACTAGCCCTCTCATAGCACACCTAAAGGAGAGGGACTGTAGGAGGTGCTTTCCAAGCTTCCAATAGCATACTTGGGGTTCCTGGTGAGCTGTGGGTGCTCTCTCGCTGGAAAACAAAAGTCACTGTTTTCTGTGCAGAGCTGGTTCAACAAGGACCCACTTGAATCTCCTACTGGACCTCTCAGGCAGCTTTCCTGCTGCCCTGGGTGACAGGGAAGTAAGGAGGGGAAAAGGGGAGAATGTCAAATCCCTAAGCATTTTATTTAACTGCAAAGAGATACCTTGCTTGAAACTTTGTCTGGCATTTTATTGGGTTGTCTTCTTGTTTTCTTTCTCTTAATCCCCCAAGGTCCTTTTTCTCTTTCTTTTTCTTTTTTCTCTTTTTCTTTTTCTTGATTACTTACCCCCTCCTTTTTGTCCCTTTTTTCCTTTTCTTTCTTTCATCTCCTTTTTTAAATTTTTTAAAATAGTAGGTGCTGCAGGGAGTACTTCACATTTGCTGTATTTCCTCATTCTCCATTCCACTTTTGTGTGTATATTGATTTTGGTCACCAACACTATCCCCTTTCCTCTACATCTTTCTATCCTCCATCATTTATTGTTTCTCTTACATTACACATCTCTTTGTTTGCCCCCCTATTTTTCTGAATTTATTTCTAATACCTTTGCTCTGTTTTCTGTCTTATATTTACTCTTTATATTACTGTCCTTTTTTTACTCTTTCCCTCTCTCCTGAACACACTGGCCTTTTAATTCACACTATATTCCTCCCCATATTTAGTTTACTGTCTCATTATACATACACTACTTTTCATACTGTTATAAGTATACATACCTTACATGAGCCAAATATCCATTCTCCTAGATCACACATGGTTCCTCTTAATATTTATTATCAATGCTACTATTGTTCATTTTTCTTCTCTTACTCTTTTGGCTTTCCCTGACCTTAATATTTTCCTTCAAGTGAACTTAGCCAACAACAAGGAAATAGAATAAGAAGAACAAAGTGACAAAGAGAAGAATTAACACACATGCAAAAACAACTAATTAAACACCAAACTAGACAAAGAAGATAAGCAACTGATTAAAACCATCTATATAAAATGATGACAAGACAGCAACAAAAAATTACAAACCAAAATAATAAGCAGGAAAACATGCTCCAATCCAATGAACAAACTAAAATCAGGAAGAGTAACAGAACAGCAAACAAGTAATTAAAGCTCTCAAAACATATATTAGGGACAAATTTGATGAGGTGGAGGAAGAGATTAAGAATATGAAGAAAACACTTAGAGAGAATACAGAAGAAATTGCAATCATACACAAAAAGATAAAAGATGTGATGGTGATGAACAGCACAATTGTAGAAATCAAAAATACACTCTCAGCAAATAACAGCAGACTCAAAGAGGCACAGAAAAGAATTAGTGGTGTAGAAGACAGTATATCTGAAATCAAACAGATAGTAGAAGTGATCGATAAAAAGAAAGAAAAATTCCAGCATGGATTTAGGGATCTGAATGACAATGGAAAACACACAAACATATACATTACAGGCATCCCAGAAGGAGAAGAGAAGGGAAAAGGGACAGAAGGGGTGTTGGAGGAAATAATGGCTGAAAACTTCCCAAATCTACTGAGGGAGATGGATGTACATGTCCAGGAAGCACAATGCACTCCAAACAGCATAAATTCCAACAGGCCTACCCAAGACATATACTTGTACAATTACATGCTAGGCCACAGAAAAAGTCTCAATGAATTCAGAAAGACTGAAATCATACAAAATAATTTCTCTGACCACAGTAGAATGAAGCTGGAAATCTTCAAGGGACAGAGACCAAGATTTGGCACCAAGATTTGGAAGTTAAACAGCACTCTTAGAAAAACAGTGGGTCAAGGAGGAAATGACAAAAGAAATTAATAACTACCTTAAAACTAATGAAAATTATAACACAACATATCCAAACTTATGGGATGCAGCAAAAGCAATACCGATAGGGAAATTTATAGCCATAAATTCATACATCAAAAAAGAAGAAAGAGCTAAAATTGAATAACTAATTGTACAATTGGAGGAATTAGTGAAAAAAACAACAAACTAAATACAAAGGAAGAAGAAAGAAAGAAATAACAAAGATCAGCACAGAACTAAATGAAATAGAAAAAAAGAAAGCACTTGAAAAAATGAGCAAAACCAAGAGCTGGTTTTTTGAGATCAATAAAATTGACAAACCGTTACCTAGACTAACAAAGAAAAAAAGAAGGAAGATGATGCAAATATGCAAAATAAGAAATGAGAAAGGAGATATCAACATTGACCCCACAGAAATAAAGACTATTATAAAAGGATACTTTGAAAAACTATATTCCAAGAAAAAGGACAATTTAGAGGAAATGGACAAATTCCTAGAAACACATAAGCAGCTTACATTGATGAAAGAAGAAACTGATGATCTCAACAAACCAATCACAAGTAAAGAGATAGAATCAGTCATTAAAACCTCTCAACTAAGAAGAGCCCTGGGCCAGACAGCTTCACAGGTGAATTCTACCAAGCATTCCAGAAAAAACTAACACCAATCATGCTTAAACTCTTCCAAAAAATAAAAATACAAGGAACATTGCCTAACTCATTCTATGATGCCAACATTACTCTAATACCAAAGCCAAAGACACCACAAGAAGGCAAATTTACAGACCAATCCCTCTAATAAACTTAGACATGAAAATCCTCAAAGAAATACTTGCTAATCATATTCAACAATACACTAAATAAATTATACACCATGCCCAAGTGAGATTCATTCCAGGTATGCAAGGATGGGTCAACATAGGAAAATCAATTAATGTAATACACCATATAAACAGACTGAAGGAAAAAGAATCACATGATCATATCTATAGATGCAGAAAAAGCATTTGACAAAATACAGCACACTTTCCTAATAAAAAGAATGCTAAAGATCAGAATAGAGGGAAATTTTCTCAACATGATAAAGAGCATATATGAAAAACCCACAGCTAACATCATTTACAATGTTGAAAATCTAAAATCTTTCTCTCTAAGATCAAGAAAAAAAGAAGGATGCCCACTATCAGCCCTTTTATTTGTCTTAGAACTACTTGCTCAAGCGCTGAGGGAAGAACCAGACATAAGAGCCATCCAAATTGGAAAGGAAGAAGTGAAAAGTTCACTATTTGCAGATGATATGATCCTATTCATAGAAAACCCTGGGAAGTCTACAAGAAATCTTCTAGAACTCATAAATGAGTTCAGTAAAGTCACAGGTTACAAAATCAATATGCAATAATCAATACCATTTCTGTATACCAATAATGATCAATCTGAGGATGAAATCAGGAATCAAATACCATTTCCAATAGTAAATAAAAAAATAAAATACCTAGGAATAAATTTAAATAAAGATGTAAAGGACTTATACACAGAAAACTACAAACATTGCTCAAGGAAATCAAAGAAGACCTAAATAAATGGAAAAATATTCCCTGCCCATGGATAGGAAGACTAAATATCATTAAAATGTCTATCCTACCAAAACTGATCTATGGATTCAATGCAATCCCAATAAAAATCCACTCAGCATTCTTTAATGAACTAGATAAACTTACTATGATATTTATTTGGAAAGGAAAGTGGTCCCAAATAGCCAAAGACATACTGAAAAAGAAAAATTAAATTGGAGGAATCACACTACTTGACTCCAAAACGTACTACAAAGCTACAGTTGTGAAAATGGCATCGTATTGACAAAAGGATAGACATACTGACCAATAGACTTGAAATGAGAGTTCTGATATAGATCCTCAAATAAACAGCCATATGGTATTCAACAAGGCCACCAAACCTCTCAACTGTGAGAGAATGGCCTCTTCAAAAAATGGTGCCTGGAGAACTGGATATCCATATTTAAAAGAATGAAGGAGGATTACCAATTCACACCTTTTACAAAAATCAACTCAAGATGGATGAAAGACCTAAATATAAGAGCCAAGACCATAAAGACTTTGGAAAGCAATGTAGGGAAGCATCTACAGGACCTTGTAATAGGAAACGGCTTCATGAACTTCACACCCAAAGCATGAGCAGCCAAAGAACAAATAGATAAATGGGCTTCCTCAAAATTAAAGCCTTCTGCACCTCAAAGGATTTTGTCAAGAAAGTGAAAAGAGAGTCTACACATTGGGAGAAAATATTTGGTAACCATATATCTTATGGGAGAAATATCCTGCATTTATAAAGAATTCCTATATCTTGAAAATAAAAAGACAAGCAACCCATTTAAAAAATGGGAAAAAGATTTGAACAGATGCTTCTCAAAAGAAGTTTTACAAATAGCTAAAAGGCACATGAAAAAATGCTCAAAATCACTAGCTACTAGGGAAATGCAAGTCAAAACACAATGAGATACCATATTACTCCCATAATTCTGGCAGCTATCAAAAAATCAGAGATCTACAGGTGCTGGAGAAAATGTGGAGGAATGAGAACTCTCATCCACTGCTGGTTGGAATGCAGAAGGACCCAGCCATTCTGGAGGACAGTTTGGTAGTTTCTCAAAAAACTAGGTGCAGATTTACCATATGAACCAGCAATTCCACTGCTGGGTATATACCCAGAAGATCTGAAAACAAGGACACAAGCTGATATACACACACCAATGTTCATAGCAGCACTATCCACTGTTGGCAAAAGTTGGAATCAATCCAAATGCCATCAAGAGATGAATGGATAAATAAAATGTGTATACATACAATGCAATACTACTCAGCTATAAGAACAAATACACTACAAACACATTTGATAACATGGATGAATCTTGAGAACTTTATATTGAGTGAAGTAACCCAGGCATTGAAGGGCAAATACGCCATGACCTCTCTGATAAGAAATAAGTAAACCAAGCTGTTTCAGAAAGATAGAAACAGCTTCAGAGTGACTGGATGATATGCTTAAAGGAAGTTGGGGAGTAGGGAAAGGGTGCAAGCTGACACCTGCATGTGTGAAAGCTATGATAAGCTGAATATAAGTATTTGTACAGAGGAGGGATAAAATGGGGGCATAAGGATACCTCGAGGCAGGGCTTTGTGAGCATGAGGGGGGCTGGAGATGAAAGGATGGATCAGATGGCCCAATTTTTGGGGGGACGGTGGGCAGAACATTTGAACATAGGAAACTGTCAGGTATGTGGTTGAAATTATAAATTAGAGAAAACTCTAGAAAATATAGTATGGAAGGTTACCTGTTTTAAGATGCTTAAGGGGGGGTTCTGACACATGGAAAGCTTCTAGGGAGAGTGTCATAATGGGTTATACTATTGGGTGGAGACCCATACAATGAGGGTGAAAGTATACCCACATCCTGGGGAGAACTGATGTTCTCAAATAGAGGGAATTTTACCTCTTGAGAGAATTGGTGGCTCCCAGTGGGTTAGGGCAGTCGAGTACGTCAAGCTCTCAACATTGTTGCAAGTATCTCTGAATATGGTCCTTCATGTAATGAAGATTGAATGTCACAGTGGGCCCTGAGAGGATGGGGAAAAAGGTGTTGAATAGATGGAATCAGTGTAACTGTGGGTCAATGGAAGTATTCCATAAGATCATGCAATGATGGATATAGGACATGTTAAATTACATCAAAAATGTATTAAAGTCTATAGGCTAAAATATAAATGATAATGTAAAACATAAGATAACTAAAAATTTAGAAAATTGTATAGTCTAAAATATAAACCATAATGGAAACTCAAATGGAATCATGTTTGAAAGCTATTGTTTCAATATCTGTACATGAACTGCAGCAAATAGAATATGAACATGTAGAAAGATCAATGTTTGTGAACAGACAAAGGGTTTGATGTTGGATATGTGGGAGTACCATATATTGTATATGTGAATTATTGTGATCTAAAACTTATGTGAAGATAAACTTAATAGTTGGAAGAAGAAAAATAAAGAAAGTATGTAGACACTGAGGAAGTAATGGAAGAAATTGCCTTGCCACGGTATATGCAGGGCAACACCTACAGCAGCGATGAAAGGCAAAATGTTAAAACAAAACTTTCAGTTTTTCATTTTTTGATACTCCAATTTATTTTTCCTTTTTTAAATTTTTCTAAATTAGTATATATTCTGTATCTAACCTTTAAACCCATCATTATACACCATTTTGCTATTTATGGAATCTGGCAATATATTAGGCTTCCTTTCTAAAGAAGTTTTGGAGTACAGAAGGGTTCAACTATGGCAGGGGAGGAATACTAGTGTGGTGTGTTATTGAAAGGGGGCACGTGATTGGGAGGGAGTTCTCCACGGTGTGTACACAGGGTACATGAAAATGTTTGGGTATTTTCATAGTGGTTTCAGTTAAAAATGACAACTGAGGGAGTGCTGAGTTCCAATCCAGGGGAGCTCTATCACATTCCCAAATGAACAGCAACAATACCCCAAGTGCAATGTCAAAAACCAATAAAGATGGGCGGCCCAGCAATGAGCCCTTGATACTGATGGCTACGATTATGAGCTTGTGTGCCTGAAATATGAACTAGGCGTAGAGTTGCAAGGTGCTGAAGAGTTACCTCCTGAGGACCTCCATGTTGCTCAAATGTGGTCACTAAGCCAAACTTAGCATGTAAATGCATTACGTTCCCCCCAGCATGGAACATGACTTCTGGGGATGAACCTCCCTGGTGCCAAGGCATTACTACCAAGCACCATTTGATGATGTAATTAGAAAAAGACCTTGAATAAAAGGGCCAACTCAGACCAGCAGAATATCTCAGCCTACATGTAATATCAAGTGTTTAAAACTGCTTTTTGTCTTGGACAAAAGGGGGAAATGGAAAGGACAAATGAGTTTGTATGGCTATGATTCTCCAAAAACAGTTGGGAGGTCATCAATGGAGTAACGTTTATGCACATCTCAGCAGGGTCCCAGAGACAGCTAAAGTAGATAGAAACCCAGGTTCTGGTTCTCCTGAGGGCTGCAGAGACCCTATGTTCATGGCAGATGGCTCTGCAGTTCAGTGCCATGTCAGTTGGCCCTGCTTTGAGTTTGCATTCCTGAGTGAGATGGAGTTAGACTCAGATGTGATCTTTCTACACATGCCTCTTCTGTTACTTTTACCAGACCTGTAGTTGGCTTTGGGTTTCGGGTATACTCAGGAGGCCTGAATCTCTGGACTGTCCATGTGACAGCCAGGCCCTGAGCCTCAGCAGGCTTGCAACTCCTACCCTCTGGTTTATTGCTTTTATCCTGGCCAGCTAACAGGGAGGTGAAGAAGGTCAACCACCACACCAGGGAGTCAAGAGTGCCTACAACTGCAAGCAGGAGAAGTGCATCCATCATCCATGTGGAATGTTAGTCCCTTCTTGATGTAGAGGTGGACTGGACAGAACTATCCCAGGGTCTACAGGATGGAGCAGTAGGATATAGATTAGAGTTGACTTACTGGTGTTCTGCTGGGGAACTATTGTGATTAGTAAGGGAAGAAATTGTAGTAGTGATGTGAAGAAAGTGGTCACGGTAGCTGCTGATGTTAGGGAGAAGGAAGAAAAGATATGAAGTGGGTGCATTTTCAGGATTTGGAGTTGTCCTGGGTGATGATGCAGTACAGCTGCCGGACATTGTGTTTCCTGCCATGACCCACTGGGTGGACTGGAGAAGAGTGTAGATTACTATGTAGACCACTGTACATGCGGGACTGCAGTGCTCCAAAATGTATTCACCAGGTGCAGTGAATGTGCCATGATGATGCAAGAGGTTGTTGTTGTGGGAGGAGTGGGGTGAGGGTGGTGGGAGGTATAAAGGGGCCTGTTATTTTTTTAATGTAACATTTAAAAGAAAATAAAGAAAAAAAAACTTCTACATACATTAAGGATCTTTATTCTCAAAAATCCTCTTATCTCCTAATAACATATACAATTCCATGTGTTTATTATTTGTATTTAGTTTATATTAATGAGACCATGCAATATTTGTCCTTTTGTGTCTGGCTTACTTCACTTAGTATAATGTCTTCAAGACTCATCCATGTTATCACATATGTCCCAATTTCATTTCTTCTTACTGCAGCATAATATTCCTTTGTATAGACCACATTTGTTTATGCATTCAATCATGAAGGGACACTTGAGTTGTTTCCATCTTTGGCAATTGTGAACAACTTCGTTATGAACATTGGTGTGCAGATGTCTGTTTATGGCCTAGTTTTTAGTTCATCTGGATATATTGCTTGTAGAGGAATTGCTGGATCATGTGACAGTTCTATATTTAGCTTCCTCAGGAACCTCCAAACTGTATTCCATGAAGGCTGCACCATTTTACACTCCCACCAACAGTGAAGGAGTGTTCCTGTTTCTCCACATCCTCTCCAGCAAATATTGTTGTCTGTTTATTTTTTTTTAATAATGGCCGTTCTATGTGGTGTTAAATGATATCTTATTGTTGTTTTAATTTGCATTTCCCTAATAGCTAGTGATATGAAACATTTATTCATGTGCTTTTTGGCCATTTGTATTTCCTCTTTGGAGAAATGTCTATTTAAATCTTTGGTCCATTTTTAAATTTATTGCTTGCTTTTTTATTGTTGTGTTGTATGATCTCTTTATATAGCATGGAAATCAAACCCTTATCAAATAATTGGTTTCCAAATATTTTCTCCCATTGTCTTGATGCCTTTTCACCTTCTTGATGAAGCCCTTTGAATCATAGAAATGTTTAAGTTTGAGGAGGTCCCATTTATCCATGTTTTCTTTTTTTGCTCGTGCTTTTGGTGTAAGGTTTATGAATCCTTCACCTACCGCCAGGTCTTGAAGATGTTTTCCTACATATTCCTCTAGAGGCTTTATTGTACTTCCTTTTATATTCAGGTCTTTGGTCGACTTTGAGTTTATTTTTGTATAATATGTGAAATAGGGGTCTTCTTTCTTTCTTTTGGCTATGGATATCCAGTTCTCCCAACAAAATTTTTTGAATAAGCTTTTCTTCCCCAACTGGGAGGGCTTGACAGGATTGTCAAAAATCACTTGGCCATAGATGTGAATGTCTGTTTATGAACCATCAATTTGGTTCCATTGGTCTATGTGTCTATGTTTATGACAATACCATGTTGTTTTTACCACTGTAGCTAATTATATCATTTAAAGTCTGTAAGTGAGAGTCCTCCAACTTCACTTTTCCTTTTGAAAATGTTTTTGGCCTTTTGGGGACTCTTACACTTCCATATAGACTTGATAATTGTGTTTTCCATTTGCTAAAAAAAAATACTGGTGGAATTTTTATTTGTATTGCATTGAATCTGTATATCAATTTGGGTAGAATTGACTTCTTAATGATATTTAGTCTTCCAATCCATGAGCAAGAAATGTTATTCCAATTATTTAGGTGTTTTAAATTCCTTTTTGCAATGCATTATAGTTTTCTGAATACAAGTGTTTTGCATCCTAGGTTAAGTTTATTCCTAAATATTTGATTCTTTTTGTTGGTATTGTACATGGAGTGTTTTTCTTGACTTCCGCCTCAGATCGTGCATTTTTCATGTAAAGAAACACTACTGATTTTTGCTTATTGATCTTGAATACTGACACTCTACTGAAATAATTTATTAGCTCTAGCAGCTTTGTTGTAGATTTTTCAGGACTTTCTAGATATATAATCATCACCTGCGAATAGTGAAAATTTTAATTCTTCTTTTCCAATTTGCATGCCTTTTATTTCTTTTTCTTGTCTAATTGCTTTAGCTAGAAACTCTACCACTACATTGAAGAACAATGTGGTTAGTGAGCATCCTTGTCCTTTCCCTGATGTCAATCAGAAAGTTTTCAGTCTTTCACCATTGAATACAATGTTAGCTGTGGGTTTTTCTTATATGGCTTTTATCATGTTGAGAAGTTTCCTTCAATTCCTATTTCTTTGCGTATTTTTCTCAAGAAAGGATACTGTATTTTGTCAGATGCCTTTTCTGTGTCAATTGATAAGATCATGTGATTTTTCTTCTTTGACTTATTAATGTGGTGTATTACGCTGATTGATTTTCTTGTGTTGAACCAGCCTTACATGCCTTGTATATAATCCACTTGATAAAGAAGGATAATTCTTTTAATGTGTTGTTCAATTTGATTAACAAGTATTTTATTGAGGATTTTTGCATCTATATTCATTAGAGAAATGGGCCTATAACTTTATTTTTTTGTAATAGCTTTATTTGGCTTTAGTGTTAGGGTGATATTGGTTTCATAGAATGAGTTTTGTAGCATTCCTTCTTGTTCGATTTTTTGGAAGAACTTGAGTCACATTGGTATTAAATCTTCTTTGAATGCTTGGTAGTACTCACCTGTGAAACTGTCTGGTCAAGGGCTTTTCATTTTGGGGAACTGTTAAATGACTGTTTCAATCTCTTTACTTGTGATTGGTTTGTTGAGTCTTCTATTTCTTTGAGCATCAGTGTAGGTTGTTTGTACATTCTTAGGAAGTTTTCTATTTTATCTACATTGTCTAGTTTTTTTAGCATAAAAGTAGCATAAAATTTTTCATACTCCCCCTAAAATGAACTACAAAAACCATACAGTCTGACTCATGCCTATCTATTCTCACTTCTCCCTCCTCATTGGATTCCAGAGCCTCTGTCTTCTTCAATGCACCTGTCAAACTTGGGGTCTATGCTCAGCTTGTCCCCATGCTTGTAATATCATTTTCTACATCTATGTCCCCTTTCCCTGCCTAGTCTCAATTCCTACTCCTCCTCAAGGTATCTTCTCTAATTTCCTTACCATGGAAGGGTTTTTCTTATTGCCATATCCAGATTAGGGCATCCCATTCTATTTTCTCATTGCATCCTGAATCGCCCTTCAAAGGCCAATGCCAACTATTGAACTTTTCAGTTAGACTAATGAGGACAGTTTCTGGCTCTATGGTATTCAGTTTTGTATCTTCATGGAATAAATACTTAAAGTGTATTAATGCAGACATGTTGAATGAATGAACATACACACACAAATGAAATGGACACATAGTATCACACTTTTATACATTCACAAAATTTATTCAATTAACATATTGATGTCTAGTGTGCACAAGGTGTTGTGCACAGGAAACATTTCCTCTGAAGGCTTAAAGAGTAAAATGTCATTTCATAATGTCATTTCAATGTCAGGGTAAATTCAGGTCCAGTAATTCAGTACTAGTGACTATAAATTATACCAGGTTAAATGTGATTCAGAAGTAGAGTGATTAAAAATCTGATCCCATCTTCCACTTTAGTACTTCCAGTAAGCAAGTCTATTCATTTTTAATGCATTCAGGTGAAAGAGGGGTACAAAAATTGTTTTAATATGATACCTAAAATGACTGGGCAAGAGCTATACAATGGTCCATTCCACCATTCATACACCACATGGTTTTCACACCTGGTCCATGCTATTTCCTCAATAAACTACTTGTCTGTGCCTGCCATTGTTTCTGCAGCCTCTAGTAATGGAAAAATGCTGTGTTTCTTGGTACAGAAGTCAGTTAAAGTTTACGTATCAGCTTGGTCTCCATGTCTTGACTGCGAGCACCTCTAGGGCTAGGGGCAACAGGGTATTCATCTGTGCACTGTTTGCACTGCAAACTATTCTGATGTTGGGGAATTATTGGTTTCTGAGTCCAAAAGCTGGAATCTCAGAAACCAAAGTTATGGACACCCAGTGTGCTACAGATGTGGCCCGATCAAAGCTTTGCTTATTATTCAATCAAGTAAAAGTGAAACCTCTGAATCAATTTAATCTAATATGCCCAGAGGAGCTGACCAGTTCACAAACAAAATCTAACATCTATTTTTGGAATTCATAATCAATATCAAACTGCTACAGAGTGTGTCCAGAAACAGAACTTATATGTAGGTATTTATTATCCTCAATATATAGCAATTCAAATATGTGGAAAAATAAGGAATATTCCCAAAATGTTGCTGGATCTTTAAAATAACCACAGACAGAAGAAAGGAGGGAAGCCTTTATCATGCATTCCAGGATAATTGGGAAAAAAGGAAATTTGTAAAGAAAAAACTGAAAACCAAAGTGGAAGTCTATTCAAATATATTCCAAACATACAAAACTAACTAGAATATGAGTATTCAATATTAGATTTAATGTAATGAAAAAGGACAAAAAAATGTAATTCAATGTTGAAAAGTTGGATGATGTGACTGTCATTCTCCTGACATTATTAGAGAAAAAATGTGATTCACTTCTTAATTGGTGAAGGTAAATGCAAGCATGGTGTTGATTTTCTTCAGGCATTCTATTTATTGCAGGACAATATTCAGTTACAACTTAAGAAGTCTTATTGTCCACAGAATATGTTCTATACCATAATCCATGGTGAGTGTTCCTATCTGGTCTTAATAAAATAATATAGCACCTAGGAGCAAAGATGTAGCCTAGTAATCCAGCACTGGAAGCCAAGCTGGAGAAGATTTCAATGGCTGCCATGACCTTCCCCTTGGTGCTGTGGTAGATAGAGAGGAAACTGACCCAAACCCTGCAGAACACCAACAAAGGTGTCAGGCAGGTTCCTGGCCATGAAAGCTACATTGAAGCTCCAGAGGGCCAAGCAGCCCAGGTATCCCAGCACACAGTAGAAGGCAGTAGCTGAGCCCTTAAGACACTCAATGGTAATATAACCAGGCTCAGTGTGTGCATCTTTATCAATGAATGGGGGAGAGGTTCTGAACCAGATTCCAGAGAGTATCATCTGGATTAGGGAGCAAATGGAAATAGCAAAGTTAGGTGGCCCTGATTCCAAACACTGCCTCATCCTTCTCCCTAGAGCAGGGACCTTGAATTCCAGAACCACAGTGATTGTTTTGGCCAAAACAGTGGGCACAGCCACTGCAAAAACAATTCTAAATGTGATTTGTCAGAGGATGCAGATGGCTGTGTTGGGATAAATGATGAAGAGCAAGGAGCATAGGAAACACAGGGTAAGGGAGATGAGCGGGATGTAGCTGAGGATCCATTTATTGGCCTTGACGGTGGGAGTGTCTTGGTGCTTCACAAAGACCCCAAGAATAACAGTAGTGAGGAAAGAGAAGCAAAGAGCTGTGCAGACCAGAGTCAACCCCAATGGGTCTTTTGGAGGGAATGAGTTCTCTCATTGTTTGCATTCTGATGATCTGGACACTTCACACAGTGTTCTACATCTGGTGAGAAATGCAAAGTGTCATCAGCCCATGTTCAGTAATTCTCACTTATTCACTTGACCCAAAAGAATAACATTGGACAATTTCAGCCAAATTTGTCCAGGTTGTGATGATTTTAAATAACCCTGTGCTTTAATGTGCTTGTTGTTCCTTCCCTAAACTTTCTCTTAGACCTCTGGCTTTCTTTTAAACATTCAGTCCATCAATTTGATAACAGTGTAATTTATTTACTGTTGAGCTTCCATTCTTTTCTTGTCCACACATCATACTTTTTCTAGTGGATTTTCTGCTTGTTTCTGTAGATGGTCCCTGTATAAATTTGATGTAATTCACTATTGACTAGATCTATGTTAAATAATTTATTCCACTTGTGGCTTGACCATTCATTGCCAAACAGAAAATATCAGTATTAATGTAATTAGCATTCATTAAACTTTTCCTTTAAGGTTGATGATATATGATGATACATGTCTTATTAAACAAATTTTCTCCTTTGAAAATGAAAACATTCTTCTCCTTTTTGTTTCTTTAAGGTTTTTATTTTTACATTTAGAATTACAATTTTCCTGATATTGATGAATCTGCATGTGACCAATTTGTTTCTAGATATGTTATTTGGTTCATTTTATTTCCTTTTTATCCTTATAATGGAACAACATTATAGTGACTTAAAAAAAGAAAGGTAGAATATACATTCCCATTTCAGTCTTTGTTTTAAAGTTTGTCTTAGCAAAGCTTTTTGAAAATGATCTCATAGGAATGATTTAATAAGTTGTAATTGCCCCGTAAAGTTGTGATTGTGATAACAATTGCATTGACTCAGTCAATCAACTTGGAGAATAATGATATCTTTACAATATTCAGTCCTTTCAATTATGAACATGGTTCATCCCTCCATTTATTTAGTTTTCTTTAAATTTTTCTTGATAGCTTTATTATACAGAAGTCTTTCCAAACTTTCCTAAATATTATTTTTAGGCATTTAATACTTTCAAGATATTTTAAATATCATGTTTGGAAGTTTCATTTTATAAAGCCCTATGAGTTGCATATATAAGAAGCTTTTATATTACCCTTGTATTCAGACCACTAAACTGAGTTTATAAAATCTTCCAGATCTTCAACTTATGCAATAAACTCCTTTCCAAATTATGTCAGTTTTACTTTATCCTTTCAAATAATTATTCCTTCCAATCTTTTTCTTGCCAATATTGCTTTGGGAAGGATCTCCAGTGCATTGTTAGATGTGTTAATATTGAAAATTTTTGTTTTGTTATTGATCTCCCAGGCATGAAATACTTCAATATGATGTGAAATTTGTGTTAGTTTTCAGGAAGTATCTTTTAAAGGATGAAGATGGTTCTTCTCAATTTTTATTTGATAAGTTATGATTTTGTTGTTTGTTCTAAAATCACTGGTGGGTGTTGAATTTTATTAAGTATTTTCCTTCATTGACTGAGATGACAGTTTCTACTTTTCAGGGGGTACATATACTGAATTACCTTGCTTTGCCATGATAAATCCTCTTTATAAAATATTGCTGGAATTAGACTGCAGATTATTTTTTTATGATATGTGAGCTTATGTTTAAAAAAGCTAGAAACCTGTAAATTTCCTATTTTAATGGACTTATAAGATTTTGATACAAATGTTAAGCCGTAATCATAAATGGAGATATTTTCCCATTTTTTTTCCTATTCCTTGGAAAAGTTTGAGTAAATAAGTATTATTTTTTCCTTGAAAGTTTAGTGGAATTCCCCAATAAGGCCATTGGTCAATATGAAAATTTATGAGAATGTTTTAATCTATAGATTCAATCACTGAAGAAGATATGAATCTTTTCACATTTTTTATTTTGGGGGCCTATTTTTTGGCAACTTTTATTTTTCTAGGAATAGGTGAATATCATTTATTTTTTTGTCTTTATTTTTTAATATTACATTAAAAAAATATGAGGTCCCCATACATCCCCCAACCCCCTCACCCCACTTCCCCCCCATAACAACAACCTCCTCCATCATCATGATACATTCATTGCATTTGGTGAATACATCTCTGAGCACCACTGCACCTCATGGTCAATGGTCCACATCATAGCTCACACTTTCCCATATTCCACCCACTGGGCCATGGGGGGACATACAATGTCTGGTAACTGTCCATGCAGCACCACCCAGGACAACCTCAAGTCCTGAAAATGACCCCACATCTCATCTCTTCCTCCCATTCCCTACCCCCAGCAGCCACCATGGCCGCTTTCTCTACACCAATGCCACATTTTCTTCGATTACTAAACACAATATTTCATGAATAGAATATCAGTAAGTCCACTCTAATCCATACTCTATTCGTCCATCCTGTGGACCTTGGAATGGTTGTGTCCACTCCACATCTATATCAACAGGAGAGGCTTGTGAACAAAGATCACATCTGAGTCCAGCTCCATCACACAGAAACACAAACTCCAAAGTAGGGCCAACTGACATGGCACTGAACTCCAAGTGCCATGACCATAGGACCTGTGGATCTCTGTAGCCCTCCAAAGAACCAATACCCGGGGTTGTATCTACTTTATCTGTCACTGGAACTCTGCTGAGGAATGCATAAGGGCAACCCCTTTGATAATCTCCTGGATCTTTTTGGAGACTCACAGCCATATAGACTAATTTGTCCTTTCCATTTCCCCCTTTGATTCAGGTCACACAGCATTTTTAACTCCTGTTATTCTATGTAGATTGAGATATTTTGCTGGTGCAAGTTGACCTATTATTCAAGGTCATTTTCTAGTTACATCATCAGCTGGTACTTGGTAGTAATCCCTCCATGCCAGGGAGGCTCATTCCTGGGAGTCATGTCCCAATCTGAGGGGGAGGCAACACATTTACATGCTGAGTTTGGCTTCAAGACTGGCCACATTTGAGCAACACGAAGGCTCTCAGGAGGTAACTCTTAGGCACCCTGCAGCTCTAGGCCTTATTCTTATTTCAGGTGCACAGGCTCACAAGCATAATCATTAGTATCAAGGGCTCATTGTTGGACCTTACTTATTTTTTGGTCTTTGCTATTGCACTTGGGGGATTGTTACTGTTCCTTTAGGGGCTGTGGTAGAGCTCCCCTGGCTAGGAACTCAGCACTCCCTCAGTTGTTTTTAATTGTATCCACTATGAAAATATCCAAACATTTTTATGTACCCTGGATATATACCCTGTAGAACATCCTGCCAACCATGTGTCCCCTGTCAATAACATCCCACACCAGTATTCCTCCCCTGCCATTGATGAACCTCTCTGTGATCCAAAACATCATGAAAAGTGAAACCCAATATATTGCCAGGTTCCATTAATAGTAAAATGGAATATACTGATGAGTTTAAAGGTTAGATATAGAATACATATTAACTTGGAAAAATTAAGGTAAAAATAAATTGGGATATCAAAAAATTTAAAAATGCAAAAGCTTTGTTTTGGATGTTTTACCTTCCGTCACTGCAGTAAGTGCTGCCCTGTATGCAAATAGGCAGGGCAAGTATTTCCGTCTTTTCCTCAGTGTCTATGTCCTCTCTTTTTCTTTTCTTTTCTCCTAACTATTGAGCTTCTCTTCACAAGAGCCCTAGATCACAGTAATTCATATATACATTATATACAGTACTCCCAAACAACCACCATAAAACCTTTTCCCTTCCACAGTGATATTCTAATAACTTATTCATATCATATTTACTGAAACTGATGTACAGACTCTGAGACAATAGCTTTCAAACAAGGTGACATCTGTGCTTACATCATGGTCCATACTTTAGGATACACAGGTTTCTAAATTTTTAGTTATCCTATGTTTTACATTATGGTTTACATTATTAGTCTGTTGTCCCCTATATGTTTATGGTGTAATATTACAAGTTTTATATCCATCCTTGTGTGCTCTCGCGAAACTCCTCTCTTATCCCTTCATTCACCTTGGTTCTATCCATTCAACATCCATTTTCCCCTCCCCTTGTGGCCCAAAGTGACAGTCAACCTCCATTTCCCAAGGACCCACATACAGAGATACTTGCAACAGTGTTCAGGGCCTGACTTGCTCAGCTGCCCTAATGCCCTGGGAGCCACCCTTTCTCTCAAGAGATACAGTTCCCTCTATTTGATGGCATTAGTCCTCCGCAGGATGTGGGTCCACCCCCACTCTCACTACTTGGGTCTCTACCCAATGGTGCAACCCACCCTGGCAAAATGAGCATTCAGACATTCCCCAGGAGTCCATCCCGCATCAGACCATCCCCTCCGAGCATCCTAAACAGGTAACACTCCTGATTATATTTTGATACGATTTTCTCAGTATTTTACTCTTAACCAACACCTGACTCTCTCCTATGTTCATATATTGCCCCTCCCTCCTCCCAATTATTGGACAATATTACCCATCCACCCATCCCTAGCCCCCCTCAAATCTGCAAAGCCCCACCAAAAGGCAACCCCTTGCACCCATTTTATCTCTTCTTTGTGCTCATACTTACCATCAGCTCATCATAGATTTCACACCTGCAGAAGTCGGCTCACATCCTTCCTCCACCCCCCGATTTCCTGTAAGCCTATCTTCCAGTCTCTAGCTCTCTGAGGCAGCTTGCTTATTTCATATCATTGAGGTCATGTAGTATTTGTCCTTCAATGCCTGTGTTGCTTCACTCAACATAAGGTTCTCAAGATTCATCCATGTTATCACGTGTGTTTGTAGTGTATTTGTTCTTACAGCTGCGTAGTATTCCATTGTATGTATATACCTCATTTTATTGATCCACTCGTCTGTTGATGGGCATTTGGGTTGATTCCAACTTTTGGCGATAGTGAACAATACTGCTATGAACATTGGTGTGCATATATTGGTTTGTGTCCTTGTTTTCAGTTCTGCTGGGTATATACCCTGGAGTGGTTTTGCTGGGTCATATGGCAAATCTATGGTTAGTTTTTTGAGAAACCACCAAACTGTCATCCAGAATGGCTGGATCCTTCTGCATTCCCACCAGCAGTGGATGAGTGTTCCCCTTTCTTCACATCCTCTCCACCATTTGTAGTCTTCTGTTTTTTTCATAGCTGCCAATCTTATGGGAATAAGATGGTATCTCATTGTAATTTTGATTTGCATTTCCCTGATAGCTAGAGATTTGGAGCATTTTTTCATGTGCTTTTTAGCCATTTGTATTTCTTCTATGGAAAAGTTCTGTTTAAATCTTTTTCCCATTTCTTAACGGGTTGTTTATCTTTTTATTTTCAAGATATATGAGTTCTTTATATATGCAAGTTATAAGTCTCTTATCAGATATATGGTTACCAAATATTTTCTCCCATTGTGTGGGTTCCCTTTTTACTTTCTTGACAAACTCCTTTGAGGTGCAGAAGGCTTTAATTTTGAGGAAGTCCCATTTATCTATTAGTTCTTTTGCTGCTCGTACTTTTGGTGTGATATTCATGAAGCCATTTTCTATTACAAGGTCCTGTAGATGTTTCCCTACACTGCTTTCCAAGGTCTTTATGGTCTTGGCTCTTATATTTAGGTCTTTGATCCATCTTGAGTTGATCTTTGTATAAGATGTGAGATGGTAATCCTCTTTCATTCTTCTACATCTGGAGATCCAGTTCTCCAGACACCATTTGTTGAATAGGCCATTCTCTCCCAGTTGAGAGGGTTTGGTGGCTTTATCACATATTATATGGCTATATATATGAGGTTCTATATCATAACTTTCAAATCGATTCCATTGGTCTGTGTGTCTCTCCTTATGCCAATACCATGCTGTTTTAAATACTGTTGCTTTGTAGTATGTTTTGAAGTCAGGTGGTGTGATTCCTCCAATTTCGTTTTTCATTTTCAATATGTCCTTGGCTATTTGGGCCTCTTTCCTTTCTAAATAAATTTCATAGTTAGTTTTTCTAGTTCCTTAAAGAAGGCTGTGTTGGTTTTTATTGGGATTGCATTGAATGTGTAGATCAGTTTTGGTAGAATAGACATCTTAGTAATATTTAGTCTTCCTATCCATGAACAGGGAATATTCTTCCATTTATTTAGGTCTTCTTTGATTTCCTTGAACAGTCTTGTATAGTTCTCAGTGTATAAGTTTTTACATCTTTAGTTAAATTTATTCCTAAATATTTTATTTTTTTACTTACTATTGTAAATGGTATTTGTTTCCTGATTTCCTCCTGATCTTGCTCATTATTGGTGTACAAAAATGCTACTGATTTTTGCACATTGGACTTATAACCTGCGATTTTACTAAACTCATTTATGAGTCCTGGAAGCTTTGTTGTAGATCTCTCAGGGTTTTCTATGTATAGGATCATGTCATCTTCAAATAATGAAATTTTGACTTCTTCCTTTCCAATTTGAATACCTTTTATATCTGGTTCTTGCCTCAGTGTTTCAGCAAGTACTTCTAAGACAATGTTAAATAGAAGGGGAGACAATGGGCATCCTGGTCTTGTTCCTGACTTTAGAGAGAAGGAATTTAGGATTTCTCCATTGTAAACAATGTTGGCTGTGTGTTTTTCATATATACTCTTTATCATGTTAAAAATATTTCCTTGTATTCCGATCTTTTGGAGGATTTTTATCAAGAAAGTGTGCTGTATTTTGTCAAATGGTTTTTCTGCATCTATAGTTATAATCATGTGATTTTTTTCCTTCAATCTATTTATATGGTGTATTACATTGATTGATTTTCTTATGTTGAACCATCCTTGCATACCTGGAATGAATCTCACTTGTTCATGGTGTATAATTCGTTTAATGTGTTGTTGAATACAATGAGCAAGTATTTTGTTAAGTATTTTTGCGTCTAGGTTCATTAGAGAAATTGGTCTGTCATTTTCTTTTCTTGTGGTGTATTTGTTTGGCTTTGGTACTAGGGCAATGTTGGCATCATAGAAGGAGTTCAGCAATGTTCCTTCTGTTTCAATTTTTTGGAATAGTTTCAGCAGGATTGGTGTTTGTTCTTTCTGGAATGTTTTGTAGAATTCACCTGTGAAGCCGTCTTGCCCTGGGCTCTTCTTAGTTGGGAGGTTTTTAATGACTGATTCTATCTCTTTACTAGTGATTGGTTTGTTGAGATCATCAATTTCTTCTTTTGTCAATATGGGCTGCTTATGTGTTTCTAGGAATTTGTCCATTTCCTCTGAATTCTCATTTTTGTTGGAATATAGTTTTTTCAAAGTATCCTCTTATGATAGTCTTTATTTCTGTGGGGTCAGTGGTAATATCGCCTTTCTCATTTCTTATTTTGTGTATTTGCATCTTTTTTCTTTTTTTACTTTTAGTCTCGCTAAAGGTTTGTCAATTTTATTGATCTTTTCAAAAAAACAGCTCTTGGTCTTGTTGATCTTTTCAAGTACTTTCTTATTTTTTATTTTGTTTAGTTCTGCTCTTTTCTTTGTTATTTCCTTCCTTCTTCTTCCTATTAGATTACTTTGTTGTTGTTTTTCTAATTCCTCCAAATGTGCAGTTAGTTCTTAAATTTTTGCTCTTTCTTCTTTTTGATATATGAATTTATGGCTATCAATTTCCCTCTCAGTACTGCTTTTGCTGCATCCCATAAATTTTTGTATGTTGTGTTATCATTATCATTTGTTTCAAGGTAGTCTTTGATTTCTTTTGAGATTTCCTCATTGACCCACTGTTTTTCTAAGAGTGTGCTGTTTAATTTCCAAATCATGGTCTGAAATCTGGGCCTCTGACCCTTGCAAATTTCCAGCTTCACTCCACTGTGGTCAGAGATATTATTTTGTATGATTTTGATCTTTCTTAATTCATTAAGCCTTTCTTTGTGGCCTAGCATATGGTCTATCCTGGAGAATGATCCATGTGCACTTGAGAAAAATGTATATCCTGCTGTGTTTGGGTGTAATGATCTATATATGTCTATTAGATCCAGCTCCTCTAATATACTGTTTAAATGTTTTGTTTCTTTAGTGATTCTCTTTTGAGATGTTCTGTCCAGAGTTGATAGTGGTGTATTAAAATCCCCCACTATAATTGTAGATGCATCTATTCTTTCACTTATTTTTTCCAGCATTTGCCTCACGTATTTAGAGGCCCCCTTGTTAGGAGCATAAATATTTATGATTGTTTGATCTTCTTGACAGATTTTCCCTTTTACTAAAATGTAGTATCCTTCTTTGTCACTCAACATTGTTTTGCATTTAAAGTCTATTTTGTCTAATATTAATATAGCTACTCCTGCAATTTTTTGATTATTGTTTGCTTGTAAGATTATTTTCCAACCATTCACTTTCAACCTCCATGAGTCTCTGGATCTAAGATGTGTCTCTTGTAGACAGCATATAGATGGTTCATATTTCCTTATCCAATATCCCAGTCTGAATCTTTTGATAGGTGAGTTAAGTTCGTTGACATTCAGTGTTATCACTTTCAAGGAATTATTTGTGTTAGCCATATTTTGATTGGAGTTGTGTTTGTCATATTTTGTGTCCTTTTTTCTCCCTTGTCTTTTTGTCTTTTTTGTTGCTCTTACACTCTCCTCGAACTCTGCCTGTCCTGTTTTTTCCTTTCTTCCTGCAGAATTCTCTTTAGAATTTCTTAAAGGAGAGGTTTCTTGTTGTTCTAGATATGTGCATGTACACATCTTAGTATATACACATATATTTCCTTACACTCTCTGCAGAGAGGCCCTCAAGGCTGCTGTAACAATGAGCAGAGATAATGCCCAGACTTTAGGTTTTAAAACCATTCTCCAATAAATGCCTTCTTAGAGAAATTGCTCTTTCTAGGAAAGAAATATGCAAGAAAGATCTGGAATATTTTGTAGTGCCAAAAAGTAAATAGATGTAAAATAAACCCGTCAATGATAGGGTTATAGTAAAGAGCAATAGGATGCACTGCAAAGAGCTACCATGGCTAAAAAGTAGAAGAAATTGAAAATCAACAACAAAAGTAGTATCGTATCACACCCCAAAGTTTGAAATAAATGTCAGGAGTCAATCCTGTCAGAATTGAGCCAACTTCCCTCGAGAGTCTGTAGGACTTGGGTGGTCTTTGCCATGTTTACTACCTTTTGTCTCCCAGCTCTGAAACCTTCAACTAAGGCCCTATGGAAAGTTTCTAAACAGTTGGGCCTGGTCATGTCATTGGGATCCCATTGGGGGTCCTTGTCTGGGAACTGAGTGTGGGCATATTGATCCCTGTCCAGGCTTCCACCAGATGGGTGCTCTTTAAGCCAGGTGAAAGCTCCTTTTGTGACTCACATTCTCTCCTTGAAGTTGAGGAAGGTCATAAGGCAGTCAGCCCAGGTGGGTTTGCAGGTTTGAATGATGGACTGGAAGAGGTCCATCATGACCTGAGGCTTCTCCAGGTATGTGGGGTGTGACTTTTCCAGATAAAGAGATCAGTAGTAGTGAAGTGTCCTCCTTGTATATGGTCATCAGCATCATAATAAATTGGAGCCCAGGCTTCAGAGAGATGTAGCTGCAGGGTGGCCCTTCTCCCTGCTCCACCTGTCCCTGGGGCTCCTCGTGGTCTGAGTTGCTATCTTTCAGGGACTCCTCCTGAGTGATGGACAGCACTATGCTGCCAGTGGTCAAGATTGGTGGAAACAGCCTTTGCAGAGGTGCAGAGGCTGCACTGTTTGGAGAAAGCGGCTGTGGGAGTGGCTGCGGGAGTGGCTGGGCCATGTTGCTTGGAGAAATTGCCAGCAGAACCTGCTGTGGGAGCGGCTGCTGCAGCAGCTGCGCTGTGTTGCTTGGAGAAAGCAGCTGCGAAACCGGCTGTGGAAGCAGCTGCAGGAGCAGCTGGCTCCTGTTTCTTGGAGAAAGTGGCCGTGGAACTGAACCGGCTGTGGAAAGGACTGTGGGAGTGGCTGTAGGAACAGCTGGGCTGTGTTGCTTGGAGAAAGCAGCTGCAGAATCGGCTGTGGGAATGGCTGTGGAAGCGGCTGCAGGAAAGGCTGCGAGGTAGCGCTGCTCAGGGAGGACGGTGGGTGTGGGGGCAGTGAGGTCACGCTGTTCAGGAAGGATGGCAGTGGAGACAGCTGTCAGGGTAGCGAGGTCATATTGCTCAGGGAGGACTGCAGTAGAGATGGCAGTCGGGGCAGCGAGGTTGCATTGCTTGGGAAAATTGGCTCATCCCCACTCCTGGGCACTGGCACTGTAGGAACAATCTCATAAGTTGGTGGCCCCTCTAGAATGGGTGGGTTGTCACTAGATTTGGGGCTTACTTTCTCTGGACCCCTTGCAAGGCACCTGTTTGGCCTGGTTCCTGAGACAGCACCTGTGGGCTTTTGTATCAGGCAAATCCTGGCTTCCTTACTCGTACATTTCCTTAACTAGGGCGGACTTTGACTTGCAGTGTCCTGCCAGGCATCAATATAGGGGAACTGGCCAGGGCACTCTGGTTTTCTCGTTAACATCTCATGGACTTTACAGATGACCGGGGTCAAAGGTGCCCTCCTGGGGCCAGCCCATGCCAAAAGCCAGCCATTGTAGTTCACAAAGCATTCTAACATTTCCTGGTTAGAACTTTATGCCACATCTTCGTGGAAAACTCAGGGAAAGTTTTTCTGCCTATAACTTAATGGGGTCCTACTTTCTGTGCTTCCCATGTTTCCTCTGTGTGTTGACACTGCACAACACTCACTCAGCCTTTTGTTTCAACCATCCCCAGCTGTGTCCATTGTGGGAACACAAGGCGCCTCTTAGCCTAAGCAGGTCAGTATAAGCTCGGGACTCGGAAGAGGGTTTTTTTTCAGGGAGGTGCCCCAGACTGCCCTTGACCAAAGCAGTTACCACAGAACTGTGGATCTTTTCATGTGCTTTTTGGCCATTTGTATTTCTTCCTTAGAGATATATACAAAGAATACTCAAAACTCAACCATATATATTCTCCTGTTTCTATCACTGATGGAGAATTAAAAATGAAACATAACACATGAATCTATTTTCCTGGTTAATCATAAGCATGTCTAACCCAGTACAGCTCATGATTAAATGTCTCATTGTGTGTTTGCAGCAGGCTATGTTCTGAATGTCACAGTTACTTACAATGGGGAGAAAAATGAAGGAAGGAAGCTTCTTCTGTGACCATTAGAAAAAATCTCAACCATAAGAATACAAACATTCTAATTTTAGAAATAGCTAAGTGATCCTAATAGTACCTTTTAAAAAAATACATAGGTAGGAAAAAATATATGAAAAAAAGTTCTACATATTAGCCATGAGGGAAATGCAAATTAGAACCTCATAGGACAACACTACCACTAGTTTGAAAAAAATGAGAATATCAAATAGTGGCATGAATGCAGAACAACAGGAACTCATATGTTTTACTCATATGAATACCAAACAAAACAAAACTGCCACTTTGGAATATAATATCAGTTTCTTCTAAAGTAAATCATACACTTAACAAATAGTCCTTTAGCTCCACTTGTACATATTTACTCAAGAGAATGGAAAATATTTCCACATACAATCTTGTACACAAATCTTTAAGCAGCTGTTTTCTTGGTCACAAAACCTCAAAAAAATAACAATAAAAATGATCATCAAGAGGTGGAAAAAGAGGGGAATGAGGAGAAAGGGCAGCCTGATAAGTGTAACTGGGGGTGTGAGTGGCCGCTCTCATCCCAGAAAAAAAAGAGACAGAGGTAATTGAGTCCTAACACTAAAGACTCTGAGGCCCTCCTCTATTTACCTACAAAAGGAGAGAGACAGTTCTCTGCAGAGCTGGCTGATAGACAAGGCAGATTCCCACCAACAATTCATAAGGCCACGTTTTTACATAAAAAGATGGAGATGATGCTATGGACAGAACTTTCCTTTGAGCCTTGTGATAGAAGATACCCTGAGTATATCTCCAGCCTTGGGGAGGCCCCTTTGACACAGTCATGGAACATTTTTTGTGAGGAAATCCCTCTGCCCATGTTACCAGGCAGCCTGGATCAACCAAGGCTCCTACTGCCAGCAAGTCTTGGGCCAGTGAGCTATCAGCAGGAGGGAGGGTCACACATCAGTCACAGATCAAACCCAGGCACCCACTCTACATGGGTCCACACACCCCTTTACAGAAGTGTCCCTGCCTCCTCCTCCTGTATAAAAAGCCCAGTCCCCTGCCCCTTGAGGAACTGTGAATATTGAAACAATTCTTATCCGAGAGCAGTGATTAGTAGTCACTTCTATTGGTATTACTTCCTGTAGTATTGTTATTGATGTCTTAACACCTTGCCTGGAATAAACAGAATCCCTGACAATTGCATACATAAGATCACAGATGGTTCCCATTCGCCCTTCCCCAAGATCTGGGGATCAGCGGTCTCTGTGTTCTCAGGTCAAGGGTGGCATCAGCTCCATACAGTGGCCACTGGCTGGCCATCCTATGGTCTTCCCCTACCAACATCCTTCCACAGGCCTCCCCAGGATTTTCACAGCCAAAACCAGATCCCAAAGCAGAGATATATGAAGGGCAATCCCAGGATAAAGGTCTCATCCCCAAATGGGTCACCACTATGGGGACTTTGCCTAAAACACTTATTGAATTTCAGCTTAAGAATGAACTTACCTTTAGAGAACAGTCCTCACACTGTTATTCCACAGGAAGCTTCTGAGCTTAGATGGAAGGATGTCACCTGTCACAGGAATTTAGTGCAGGTTGCCAAATGTGGCATTAATGAAGTTCTTTTAGTTATCTGAGAATAATTTCCTATAGATGGCTTCAGGCTTGGTTGATTGTTTAAGATGCAACTCTAAGAAAGCAGCTCTGGCTCAAGCAATTGAGCTCCCATTTACCATATGTAGGACTCAGGTTCAATTCCTGGAACCTCCTGTTAAAAAATGAAGGCATCCCAGACCTGTGCAGTGAGGTGCAGCCCCTGACCCCACATGCAAAATGAAGCACCAAAAAGAGGATGGTGCAACCAGATAGAAAAAAAAGATACAATCCCTTACCTTTGCTCCCAAACCCATAGCAGATTTCAATCACTTCTTTCAAATGCAGACATTCTGAAAGCTAGAATCATCAGTGTAAATGGAGTGTGGGATACAGCCACAGGCTTCTTTCAACTACTGCCCCCCCACCCAGGTCGCAGGTTGAAAATTAGAGGGCCTCTGGGAAACCCCCAGTCTAGGGCAAATCCCATTCCTCACTTTTCCTACCCCTATTAGAGAATCACTGGCATGGAGGCAGATATTTAGCTTCTACCCAGATGAACTTTCTAGATCTCTGTGGACATTTCCTAAAAGGACACAGCAGAGAGTTGATGGGCATAAGAGAGGGAGGGCTCTGAGAGGGTGGGGACTCCATGGAGGGAGCCAAGCACCTGGGGGAAGGAGGGTGATGTGAAGTGGTGCCCCAGTGTAACATCACATATGTGTGATCAAGATGTCCCCGGTGCTACAATCGGAGCCTGGGCGTGACAGCTGGAGCTGGGATAAAATATGGAGAGAAGAGTCTGGGTGAAGGGAGGATGCTCTCTGGCACCTGTTCCTCCTTCTTGACTCCCCATGACATGTTTCCCACTTGGGACATACTCCTGTCCAAATCTGGGGCCAGGACCCAGGTATCTGCTCCCCTTCCACAGCTTCCCTCTCTACCCTTGGGGCAGTTAAAGAAAAACCATTGGAACACCAGGTGAAGCCCCTTTTTGGGTCGGAAAGGAAATTCCACAATTCACATGCTCAGGGAACACAGGAAGCACATTAACAGGATGTGCAACTGTGGGGAATTTAAATGGAGGATTTTGTCGTTGACCCAGAAGACATAACCACCAAATGGCAGTGACAACCTATTCATAGGACATGGTGTTGACTGTTTTGTAGGATGGACCCCTACAGAAAAGCTTCCAAAGGCCACAGGTGGGAAGGAGTCCGCTGAAGGGGAAGCAGGGCAAGGAGTGCCAAGGCAGCTTGGGACCATATAAACATCCCTGCTTACCTACAAATTGAGAGCCTATGTTGAGCTAGTTTCCTGGGGTATGCAAAGCCAGTTAATGCTAAATGGCTAAAAAATGTTTATTAGGCTAATTTTAAGACAATTGCAAGTGTAATTATTTGAGTTTAGCTGTGCCTCAAAGATCTCAAAATAAATTTATTTCTTCACAGGTATTTTCTCAAGAGGATTTTCTGCAAAAGTGACAGCTAGGCAAGCCAGTCATGAGAGTTTTAAAGCTACTATATCTGAAATGACTCATCAGCATTCCCAACACTGCTAAGCCCCTCCCACAAATGATTTGTCCCTGACCCTGTGCTGAGGGCTTTCAATGTGGAGGGATTCCTAGGGAAGCCTCCTCCTAGGGAGGCATCCCCAAGGGCTGCTGCACAGGATGACAATCATCATAAAGTTAAACACACCATTTGGAAGGTCTTTCATTTCTTGGTAGTGTAAGGGTAAGGCCATATTGGGAAAATAGGAATAGAACTACATTAGGAAATGGGAATTGCATGTGCCTTCAGATAAATAAATAACTTAGGCTGTCTCCAAGGAGAGTGTCAGTAAATAACTTAGGGCTGTCCCCAAGAAAAGGGCCAAAAAATAACATGGGACTGATCACAAGAAAGGGCTTTGAAAAAAGAAAAAAATAGATACACTATCTTCAGCTAACCACAGTGTTCTGCTTCTGTGCCTGCTTGCTTGCTAGTAACTCTCCCCCCCATCCTCAAAGGCTATAAAAACACCTCTTCCCTTAACTCAGGGCTGCTGTCTCCTCCGCATAGGATGAGACAGTCACTGCACAGCTAATGAAGCTCTCAATTGGAACTTTATTCAAAGTCTGAGTCTGGTTAATATCACTAATCCATAACAGTAGATAGATGTTTGCTTATTAAGAGACAATTCTAGGCCAAGTAATGCCATTTATAATGGCTTCCTGATCCTTTTTTTAATGTCAACTGACTTTCTTAAAGTAAACTCCCATGGGGACTCCTAAATCAAGGAAAAGTCCCACCTGGGTCTCTTATGACCACTTTCTGTCCTGGTCTACAGACCACAACCCTGTTTCCTACTCAGGCAGTTGCCTAAATAAGACTGACTATAGGCCCTGGGGCCAGTGAGGCCAAACTAACTGTGGCTATATTTACCTACAGACACATTCACACCAATATTAATTTTTACCTATTTATATTTGTCTATGCATATTAACTTAAAAGTACACAATATACCCTCTCTATCACTCTGTTTACAGGTGCTTTAACACAATTGTACATGATTTTTTTTTGCATGGAAACATGACAATTTAAGACAACTCCTTTCCCCCTCCCTGTCCTTTTTATATAGCCCCTAACCCTCCCATTCCTCCATAAGCTCAGGACAAATGCTGTTTTTGGTCAGCAGAATCCTGCTCATTCTCTGTCTTTCCCCACCAGCCATCACCTGAGTGGTCACCTTCTAATAGTCCTGTTCCTCCTGGGCCCAAGACCCACAGATACACAGCCCCCCTTTCACAGCTCTGATCCTGTGGGCAGAAGATGCAGATTAATGCCTCGTGGTGGTCCAGGGTCATGGCGGGCCTAGGCGTCCCTGTTAGTCCTGATGATGATTTCAAAGTAGAAATCTTAACTACTTACAGCTGCTTTTAGTTCTTGGAATGTATTTTATTTAAAGGATTTCTATGAACAGGAGAGCCAGTTAGGAGAGTTTGGTATATAAATGAAATAACAAACTGGTGTTATATTATTTATGGAAAAATAAAACAATAGAGGAATTTCTGTGACTGGATCTGCCAGGTGGCAGATGTGATGTGATGTGGTGGGTTTTTTTGAGGTCCCAGGGCCAGAGATTGAACCTGGGAAATTTTAAGTGAGAAATCATCACTTATCCCCTGAGGTTTTTTTTTTCATTTGTTTCCTTGGTGTTTCTTTTTTGTTGTGATTTTCAGAAGGCACCAGGATCTCCCATGTCAGAGACAGGCACTCAATACATGAGCCACAGTCACTCTCCTGAACTGTTTTTACTTAACAATAACTCCCTGATTCTTTTAATTGTTCATAGTAATTGGGAGAATAATAAAAGAACAATAAATCCCTTACTCTGTTAATGTCTTATTTATGCCCAGTCATTTTAGGATTTCAGTTAGGGGTCAAGAGTTAAAACAGCTTTGAAATAATTTTTAAACAAAAAAATATCTGTGATTAAAATATTAGTTTCCTTTTCATAATAACCATTCCCAAAGATGATCATGAATTTAATTCTAGACATAGTTTGCTTATGCTGGCTTACTCAAGGATAAATAAGGTAAAAGATAGTGAATCAACAAAAGCTCCCTCAGGCTCTATTCCAATTCTACAACTGACATATGAGTCCTAGGCCCTCATTTAGGGATGGGGACACTGAAGCCATGTGAAGGAAAGGGACAGACCAAGACCCATAAACGTGAAGAGGCAAGGGAGAACCAGGGTCATCACTGGGCTCTCTTTCACATTCAGGACCCCTATTCGGGCTGACCTTTGGTGTTTTGTCTGTGGGAATGGGGCTGGTTCCCTCTCTCTGAAGCTATGTGTGATAGTCTGAAGATGTTGCCTGCAGACCAAGGTGGGTTGCAGAGAGGAATGGGGTGACCCTGAATTTCTGAGGTCCAGACCTCAACATGTTTTCTTTACCCTTAAACATGGCTACTGCTTACTGTGGTCTCATCAGCCCTGGCCCCACTGCTCAATGTCTGGTGGCCTTGGTCAGACCCAAGGGAGGAGAAGCAGATTTCCTGTTTGCTATGCAACCAGAAAATGACTCAAATTCAGAGGGCAAGTGCTGGGGGTCTTGAATGAGAAGAGCCACTTCTCTTCTGGGCTGAGGGTTCTGGCTCCAGACAAAAATGAGGGAATCCCAGTAGAAAGCTGTGCCCTACAGAGTTAGTTGGTATGTGGGGGGAAAGGGTAGATATCATTCCCATGTTTCTGCTTTTAAAATAGTTGAATAAACTGAGAAAATTGATTCACTTGTGAAAAGTACTTGAAATCATTATGTAAACTGTGATATGATAAAATTCTTTAAGCAACTGCAATTCATTCACCAACAAGATAACAAATCCTATCAAATAGCAGTGACATGTCCTTCACCCTGTCTAACTGCTGGGTTTGGCATTCCTTCACAAAGGTCCTTTCACACAGACCCATCCGTTCCTTCACCAGCACTCTTCCCAACTTCTCTTCCTTCCTATATTAAATTCTTTTCTTCTGAAATTAACAAAGACTTTGTATAAAAAATTCAATCAAGAAAAAAAAATGGAGAGAGGCAAGATGGTGACAGATTAAGTACACCTACATCATCTCTCCTAAGTAAAACAACTGAGTTCAGCAAAATCCTTCCTGACTGAGCTGTTTTGGGAACCCAAAAAGCAGGAGGCTTAAGGGCATCCATCTGCAGAGAGCATAACAAAAAGCGTGATTGTGCATGGTCAAACCATGAGTTTCTGATGCTTCAGGCAGGAGCTATTGGACAGCTGAGCCCCTCCCTCAGGGCAGGAGCCACAGCACTCCCTGACCCTTGCCAGTCAGTCATCTAAAAGAGACAAATTCTGAGAGTGGGAGGGTTCTGGTGAAAGGTGGAGAGGGATCCCCTGAGTGTGGGTTCTATGGTCTGGACCCCCCTTTTTTTAGCTTTCAGAAGCATACCAGCTGGCCTCTGGAGAAACCAGGAAGATGGGAGAGGTAAATCTGCTGAGGCCGTCTGATTTACCTAGCCTCCCTGGGATAGGGAAAATTGGTCTGGGAGAAGGTGGAGCCAGGCAATTAACTAGTCCTGTGCAACTCCTCTAAGGGAGGGGGACAGTAGGAAGTGCTTAATAAGCTTCCAAGAGCATATTTAGGGTTCCCAGCAAGGTGTGGGTGCTCTCTTTCAAAGAGACTGAGAGTCATTTCGATGCTGCCAGCTTGTTTCTTGATTGGTGTGATTCCACTTTCTTGATTTTCTCATTTCTGTGTGTACTTATTTTGGCAATCAATGCTGTCTCATTTCCCTCCTGCATCTTTCTAACTTCCACCTTCTGTTGTTGTCCTTACATTCCAATTACCTTTGTTTACCTCCACAATTTTCCTGACTTTTTAATTCTAACCGTTCTGTTTTCTATCCTTTATTACCTTTCTATTTTTAACCTTTCTTTTCTGTTTCCCTCTCTCTTCATCACACTGACCTGTTAATTCACACTATATACTTTTTGATATTCAGTTTCCCATTTCCTTGTAGGTGCACCACTTTTTTATTCCTGTATTTCTACACAGTTACATTAGTTTAATATTCAATCTCTTAGGTCTTATATGATTCTTCTGCTAACATTTACTATCAATATTACTATTAAAACTTTTTTTTAACTTCTTTTGCTTCCCCTGGATGTAAACTTTTTCATTCAAGGGAACTTAGACAACAACAAGGAAATAGAATAAGAAGAACAAAGTGTAAAATAGAAAACTTAATACACCCACAAAAACAGCAACTAAATAAAACCTGAGACTACATGGAGGACATAACCAACTGAAGAAACCCATCAAGATAGAATGACGAGCAGAGAGCCACAAAAAATTACAAAACATACCAATAATCAGGAAGACATGGCTCACACCAATGAAAAAAACTTAAAACCAGGAAGAGAAGCAGAACTTTGAACAACTAAACAAAGATGTCCAAACTAATATCATGGCTCATTATAATGAAGTGAAAGAAGAGATTAAGGATATTAAGAAAACACTTGCAGAGCCTACTAAAGAAATTGTAAACATATGGAAAAAGATAACAGAATTGTTGGTAATGAATGGCACAATCCAAGAAATAAAAAATAAATAAATAAAAAAAAAACACTCTAAGCAAATAACACCAGAATTGAATAGGCAGAGGAATGAATCATTGAGGTGGAAAACATTAAATCTGAAATCAAAGAAAGAGTAGAATTATTAGATAAGAATTTAGAAGAAATCCAATAGAGACTTAGGGATCTGAATGACAACACAAAATGCACAAATATCCCAGAAGGAGAAGATAAGGGAAAGGGGACAGAAGGTTTTTTGGAGGAAATAATGGCTGAAAAATTCCCAAACTTACTGAGGGAGATGGATGGTACATGCCCAGGAATCACAGCACAACCCAAACAGTATAAATCCCAAAGACCTAATACAAAACATATCTGCCAAATTATCTGATGCTCAAGACAAAGAGAAAATATTGAAAGCAGCAAGAGAAAAGAGAACCATCGAACACAAGGGAGGCTCAATAAGATTAAGTGCTGATTTCTCATCTGAAACCATGGATGCAAGAAGACAGTAGTATGACATAGTCAAGATATTAAAAGAAAAAGTTTCCAGCCAAGAATACTCTATTGAGTAGAACTGGCATTCAAAATTGATGGAGAGCTCAAAATATTCACAGATAAACAGAAACTAACAGAGTATGCCAATAATGAATGTGCTCTTCAAGAAATACGAAGGGGAATTCTGTAGCTTGAAAGAAAAAAACTGAAGTCGGAGTTGGAAGACAGTTTAAGACGAACATAAAAGACAAAAAAGAAATAAAAACAACATATGACACACACAACTTCAAAGAAAATATGGCTAATGTAAGTAATTTCTTGTGAGTAATAACACTGAATGTTAATGGATTAAACTCACCTGTCAAGAGACACAGATTGGCAGAATGGATAAGGAAATGTGACCCATCTATATGCTGTCTATATGAAATTCACCATAGACCCAGTGATTCAAGAAGGTTGAAAGTGAATAGCTGAAAAATAATATTACAAGCAACTAATAACCAAAAAAGGCAAAAGTAACTATACTAATATCAGACAAAACAGACTTTAAAAACAAAACTATTGTGAGAGACAAAAATGGGCACTACATATTAGTAAAAGTGGTAATCTATCAAGAAAGAACAATCATAAATATTTATGCACCTAATCAGAGTGCCTCAAAATACATGAGTGCCTCAAAATACAGAGTGCCTCAAAATACATGGATAAACTAAATGGAGGAATAGATGACTCCACAATCATTGTGGGAGACTTTAATATACAATTATCATCACTAGACAGAACATCTTGACAGAGAATCAATAAAGAAACAAAGATTTGAATAATTTATTAGAGGATCTGAACCTAATAGACATATGCAGAACACTACAACAAAATACAGCATAAATACATTCTTCTCAAGTGCATATGGATCATTCTCCCAGATAGACCACAGGCTAGGCCACAGAGAAAGTCTCAATGAATTCAGAAAGATTGGAATCATACAAAATAATTTCTCTGACCACAGTGGGATGAAACTGAAAGTCTGCAAGGGCTGGAGAACCAGATTAGGCACAAGGATATGGAAGTCAAGCAACACACTCTTAGACAAACAGTGGGCCCAGGAGGAAATCTCAAAAGAAATCAGCAACTACTTTGAAATAAGTGAAAATGATAACACAACATATTAAAACTTATGGTATGCAGCAAAAGCTGTACTGAGAGGGAAATTCTTAGCCATAAATTCATATATCATAAGAGAAAAAATAGCTAAAATCAAACAAATAACTGCACATTTAGAGGAATTGTTGAAAGACAAATAACCCCAAAGGAAGAAGAAAGAAAGAAAAAACAAAGATCAGAGCAGAACTAAAGGAAAAAGAAAATAAGAAAGCACTAGAAAAAATAAACAAAACAAAGAGTGAGTTCTTTGAAAAAAACAATAAAATTGACAAACCCTTAGCTTTTTCCTGTGTTTTTTTTTAACACAGAAAAAAGACCAAAGATGTGAATAGACAAAATAAGAAATGAGAAAGGGGATTTTACCACTGAACCTACAGAAATAAAAAGAATCATAGGAGAATATTTTGAAAAACTATATACCAACAAGAACACATAAGCAGTTGACATTCACAAAGGAAGAAACTGATGATCTCAACAAACCAATCACAAGTAAAGAGAAAAAACCTGTCATTAAATCCACCCAAATATGGAGAGCCCTGGGTCAGACAGCCTCGCAGGTGACTTCCACCAAACATCTGGAAGGAACTACCTCCAATTCTGCTTAAACTCTTACAAAAAATTGAAATAAAAGAAACATTGTGTAACTCATTCTAGGATGTCAACATTACCATAATACCAAAGGCAAACAAAGACACCACAAGAAAGGAAATTAACAGACCAAACTCTCAAATGAACCTATATACTAAAATCCTTAACAAAATACTTGCTAATTGTATTCAGCAACACATCAAATGAATTATCCACCATGACAAAGTGGATTTCATCCCTAGTATGCAGTGAAATCTAAACATAAGAAAATTAATCAGAGTAATACACCATATAATCAGGTCAAATAAAAATCACATGATCATGTCCTTAGATGTAGAAAAAAGCATTTGACAAAATACCCACCCTTTCCCAATAAAAATCCTGCAAATATAAGAAAAGAAGGAAACTTTCTGAACAGGATAAAGGATATATATGAAAAACACACATCTAACATCATATACATGCTGAAATTGTAAAATCTTTCCCTCTAAGATTAGGAACAAGACAAGAATACCAATTATCACCTCTCCCATTTAAAATTGTGTTAGAAGTACCTTGTCGGGCATGAGGCAAGAAACAGATATAAAAGGCATCCAAATTGGAAAGGAAGAGGTAAAATTTCACTCTTTGCAGATGACATGATTCTCTACATAGAAAGCCATGAGAAATCTAAAACAAAGCTTCTAGAACTTATAAATATGTTCAGTAAAGTCACAGGGTATAATATCAAATGTGTAAAAATCAGTAGGATTTCTCCACACCAATATTAAGCAATCTGAGGAGGAAATCAAGAAAAAAATACCATTTGCAATACCAATTAAAAAATCAAATACCTAGGAATAAATTTAAACATGTAAAGGACTTATATTAGAGAAAACTACAAAACATTGTTAAAGGAAATCAAGAACACTTAAATAAATGGAAGAATACTCCCTGTTAATGAAGAGGAAGAATAAACATCATTAAGATGACTATCCTATCCAAACTCATCTACACAGTTAATGCAAACCCAATAAAAATCAACACAGCATTTTTTAATGAACTGGAATGTCTAACTATGAAATTTATTTGGAGGGGAAAGTGGCCCCAAACAGTCAAAGACATTTGAAAAAGAAAAATGAAATGTGAGGAACCATATTACCTGATGTTAAATCATACAATAAAGCTACAGTGGTCAAAACAACATCGTATTGGCAGAAGGATAGACACACTGACCAAAGAAACTGAATTGAGAGTTCAGACACACATCCTCATATATACAGTCATCTGATATTCAAGAAAGTACAAAGCCCACTAAACTGGGAAGAATGGCCTCTTAAACAAATGGTCCTTGGAGAACTGGATATCCATATGCAAAGGAACGAGAGGATTACCAACTCATGCCTTATACAAAAATCAACTCAAATAAATGAGAGATCTAAATATAAGAGCCAAGACCATAAAAACCTTGGAAGACAATGTAGGGAAGCATCTACAGGAACTTGTAATAGGAAATTGCTACATGAACTTCACTCCCAAAACACAAAAGCAAAAGAAAAAATAGATAAATGGGACCTCCTCAAAATTAAAGCATTTTGCACCTCAAAGGAGATTATCAAGAAAGTAAAAAGACAGCTTACCCAATGGAAGAAAATATTTAGTAACCATATATCTGATAGGATCCTAATATCCAACATATATAAAAAATCCTATTTCTCAAAAATAAAAAGACAAACAACCCATTCAAAATGTGGGCAAGAGATTTGAGCATATGTTTCTCCAAAGAAGAAATACAAATGGATAAAAGACACATGAAAAGATGCTCAACATCACTACCTATTAGGGAAATACATAGCAAAGCTACAATGAGATACCATCTTACCAATTAGACTTCAGGCTATTAAAGAAATAGAGAAGTGCAAGTGTTGAAGAAGATGCAGATGAATGGGAACCCTTATCCACCGTTGGTGGAAAAGTAGAAGAATCCAGCCTTTCTGGATGACAGTTTGGCAGTTCCTCAAAAACTAGCTATAGATTTGCCATATGACCAGCAATTTTACTGCTGGGTATATCCCCAGAAGAACTGAAAACCAGGACATAAACTGATACATGCACACCAATGTTCATAGCAGCATTATTCACTTTTGCCAAAAGTTGGAATCAACCCAAATGCCCATCAAAAGATGAATGGATAAACAAAATGTAGTATATACATACAACAGAATACTACTCATCTGTAAGAAAGAATACAGTACTAACACATGGGATAACATGGATGAACCTTGAGGACCTTACGTTGAGTAAGTAACCCAAACATTGAAGGACAAATACTACATATCTTCTCTGACATGAATTAAGCAAATCAGACTGTTTCAGAGAGATAGAGACTGGACGATATGCCTATAGGAAATGTGTGTGTGTGTGTGTGTGTGTGTGTGTGTGTGTGTGTGTGTGTGTGTGAGCTGATGTCTACATGAGAGAAATCTATGATAAAATGTGGGTAAGTTTTTGTGGAGTGAAGGGATAAGATGAGGGCATAGGTATACTATTGTGTGGGGTTTTGAAGGCTTGGGGGATTAGGATTGGGAGGGTGGGTCAGCTGGCCCATGTAGTTGAGGACAAGGGTTGGGGGAGGGGGAGACCATGGGAGATTGTCAGGTATGTGATTAAAACTACATGTTGAGAAAACACTTTAGAAAATATATTAAGGAAAGGATACTTGTTTAAGGTGTTTGATGGGGAACATTTGGCACAGGATGTACCTGGGACAGACGTCTAGGGAGTGTGTGAGGGTTCATCTTGTCGTATTGTGTTTTATTAGTGGGTGGAGATACTTACAATGAGTGGGAAGGTATTGTATGCCCATCCCGGGGAGGCCTGATATTCTGAAACATAGGAGAGGGTGTCTCTCAAGAGCATGGGTGGTTCCCAAAGGGGGAGAATAGACTAGAGTGTCAAGCCCTCAGCATTGTTGTAAGTATCTATGAATCTTGTTCTCCAAGCAGTGAAGCTTGGTTGTCGCTGTGGGCCCTGAGGAGAGTGGGAGAGAGGAATAGAATAGATGGAAGTGGGGTTTACTGGAGGGCAATGGAAGTGTTCCACAAGATCTTACAAAAATGGATGTAAGCCCTGTTAATTTCACCAAAAATATATAAAAGTGAATAGTCAAAAATGTAAAACATAATGTAAACTATACAGTAACCAAAAAGTATACAGTCTAAAATATAAGCCATAATGTTAGCCATAACGGAATCATGGTTAATAGTTATATTTTAAAATCTGTACATCAGCTGTAGCAAATGCAACATGCACATGTAAAAAGATCATTGCTGAGGAAGGGGGAAAAGGGTTTGATATTGGGTATATGGGGGTCCCCTAATTGTATATGTGATTTTATTGTGATCTAAAACTTTAGAAGTTAAAATTAAAATTTTTTAAAATGATGTAGATACTGCAGAAGGAATGGAAGAGATTGCCTTGCCACTGTACTTGCAGGGCAACACCTATTACAATGATGAAACACAGAACATCAGGAACAAAGTTTTATGATATTTTTCATTTTTTAATACCCCAATTTATTTCTTTATTTTAGTTTTTCTAAATTATTATAAATTCTATGTCTAATCTATAAGCATGTCAATACTGTTTCATTATCCTTCTAATTGGATTTGGCAATATATTAGACTTAATTTGTGAAGAAGTTTTGGATTACAGAGAGGATCCACTATGACAGGGGAAGAGTACTGGTGAGGGGTGTCATTGAAAGGGAATATATGGGTGGGAGGGAGTTCTCCAGGGTATGCATATAGGATATATAGATATGTTCAGATGTTCATTGGATATTGTCATAGTGAATAGAGTTACACATGACAACTGAGGGAGTGCTGTGTTCCCATCCTGGGGAGCTCTGTTGCATCCCCCAGTGGGAGAGCATAATCCCCCAGGTGCAAGGGAAAAGACCCATGAAGAAGAATGGCCCAATGATGGGCCCTTTGTACTGATGACTATGCTTATGAGCTTCTGTGCTTGATATTTAAACTAGGCCATGAGCTGCAGGGTGCCTAAGAGTTACCTCCTCAGAGCCTCCATGTTGCTCAAATGTGGCCACTCTCTAAGCCAAACTCAGCATGTAAATGCACTGCCTTCTCCCCAGCATGGGACATGACACCCGGGCATGAGCCTACCTAGTGCTGATGGATTGCTACCAATCACCTGCTGGTGATGCAACTAGAAAAAGACCTTAAATCAAAGGGAGAAGTGGTAAAGACAAATTAATTTATATGGCTAAGAGATTTCAAAATGAGTTGGAAGGTCATCAGAGGGGTCGCACTAATGCACATCTCAGTAGGATCTGAAAGACAGCCACATTAGTTACAATCCCAGATACTGGTGCTCCTGAGGGCTACAGAGACACACAGGTCCTATAGTCATGACAGATGACTGTGGAATTCATTGCCTTGCAGTGGGCCTTACCTTGGAATTTGTGCTCCTGACTGTGATGGAGTTGGACTCAGATGTGACCTCTCTACACATGCCTCTTCAGTCATTTTTACTGAACCTGTGACTGATGCTGCAGTTTGTGTATGCTCAGAAGACTGGAATCTCTGGATGGTCCATGTGTCATCTGGGCCCTGAACCTCGACAGAGTTGGAACACCTACTCTGTGTTTCCTTGGACTTACCCAGATCAGCTGATGGGGAAGTATAATGGTCAACCACCACACCAAGCAACCAAGAATGTCTACAACTGCAAGCAGGAGAATTGCATCCATCAGTCATGTGGAATCTAAGTCCCCACTTGATTCTAGAGGTGGAGTGTACATCTCCATCCCAAGTTACACAGGATGGAGGAATATATTACAGATTTTAGTGGGCTTGCTGGTATTCTACTATAGAACTACTGTGACTCTAGCAATGGAAGAAAATTATGTCACTGATGTGGAGATTGTGGGCATGGAAGCTACTGAGGGCAGGGGGAGGGAGTAAGAGGTGTGATATGGGGCTTTTTGGGGACATGGATTTATCCTGAATGATATTGCAGGGACATAACCCACTAGGTGGACTGGGGTAGTGTAATCCACACCATAAACTATAATTCATGCTGTGTAGCAGTGTTCCAAAATGTATTCAGCAAATACAATGAATGCACCACACTAATGAAAGAAGTTGTTGATGAAGGAAAAGTGGGGGATGTGGGGGTGGGCCATATGGGAACCTCCCATATTTTTAAATGTAACATTTTGAGTAATCTATGTATCTTTAAAATATTTATATATATATGAAATATATATTAGAGGAACCAGCAAGATGGCGGCAGGGTAAGGAGCTCCTAGAATCAGCTCCTGCTACGGGGCAGTTAGTAAACACAAAGAGCTCTCTGGAGCTAGCTGAAGCACCTCTTTGGGTGCTCCAGGAAGCCAGAAGAGCATCCTGCAATGTCCTTGAAGGAGTAGACGATTCATCTGAAGATGAATCTTCAGAGAAGACTCATAAGTAGAGTACTCCATACCACGGAGGTCGGTGCTTATCATCCACTGAAGGCACAAGCCACCTTGGGAGCTGTTCCATGGCTGGAACTGAAAGGTCCACTTCCCCAAATTGGGGGAGGAAGAGTCAGTTGGGCATGAATTTTAGCTACTGATGAGTAAATTCAGTGTGCTATGATATAATCCTGAGAACAGCTAAAATTTGAGACTGTCCAAGTCAGAAAGAGGTGGGGAGCCACCAACTTAACTCTGCGCCTGGCATGAGGGGAAGCGGGGTAGACTGAGGATCCCAGTGCTGGTGGGTACCGGCTTCTTCCCACCCAGATCGTATTACCGCTCAAGCCTAGGCCCCAGTGCCTTATTCAGCAGGGAGGAAGCTGCAGAGACCTGCATCAGCCTCTCTGGGAAATTACCAGCCAAGCCATGGAGGCTGGTGACTATCTTACTCTGGCTGCAGGAGCCACCCCAGAGGCTATTCTGTGGCTGGAATTGGAACCTCCATTTCCCAGAAATGGGGAAGGTGGAGACAGTTGGCTGCCAATTTGGGCTGCTGATTGGTAGACTCAGCTGGCTAAGATATAACCCTGGGAACAGCTGGGGTGTGAACCAGCCCAAGTCAAAAAGAGGCCAGTAGCCATCATTCTGACTTCACCTACAGCCTGAGGGGAAGCCAGGCTGACTGAAATTCTCAGTGTTGGCAGGAACCAGTTTCTTTCATGCAGATCAGCCTGCAGCCCACCTAGGCTTTCAGCCCTGCCTCTGGCAGGGAGAAGCCTGAGGAGCCCTGCACCAGCCTATACAGGTAACTGCAGGTAACTTTGGCTGTAAAAGACTGAAAAATCAGAAGTCTACCAGGGCAACTGTAGTCATCTTTGACCTGCACTGCATAGATTGCTGCCCACACCTGCAGCTCCATCCCTGTCCCAGGCAGGGGAGAAAAAGTTATGAAGCTTCATCAGTCTCTCTGGGCAACTGCAGTCTAGGCCTGCACTTGGGTTATTCTACATAGCTGTGACTCTGTCCCTACCCCTGGCAAAGGAGAAAGTTGGAAGAAGCTTCATTGGCCCCTGGCACAATGAGGGCAGCTTGAGCCTCCATAGCTTACAGCACCAACTACATGCTTGGCTCCTACTGCTCAACCAGCAAGGGAGAAATGATAGGAAGCCCTAAACTAAAGAGAAAAACTGCACCCAGAATAAATTCTCTAGTAAGCCAGATGCCAAGACACCAACAAAAATAGTACAATCCACACCAAGAAATAGGAATCTATGACCCAGTTAAAGGAACAAGATAAGCCTACAGATGACATAAAGGAGTTGAGACAACTAATTATAGATGTTCAAAGAGATCTTCTTAATAAATTCAATGAGATGGCCAAAGAGATTAAGGATATTAAGAAGACACTGGAGGTGTTTTTGGGACTTGGAGTTGTCCTGGGTGATGCTGCAGGGACAGTTACTGGACATTGTATGTCTTCCCATGGCCCAGTGGATTGAACGTGTGAGAGTGTGGGCTATAATGTGGACCATTGACCATGAGGTGCAGTGGTGCTCAGAGATGTGTTCAACAAATGCAATGAATGTCTCATGATGATGGAGGAGGTTGTTGCTATGGGGGGAGGGGGAGGGAGGGAGTGGAGGGTATATGGGGACCTCATATTTTTTAATGTAATATTAAAATATAAAAATAAAGACAAAAAATAAAAAATAAAAAAAGAAGACACTGGATGAGCACGAAGAAGAATTTGAAAACATACAAAGAAAAATAGCAGATCTTACGGGAATGAAAGGTGCAATCAATGAAATTTTAAAAACATTGGACTCATATAAGAGCAGATTTGAGGAGGCAGAAGAAAGGATTGGTGAACTTGAAGAAATGGCCTCTGAAAGTGAACATATAAAAGAACAGATGAAGAAAAGAATGGGAAAAAATTGAACAAGGTCTTGGGGAAAGAAATGACAGCAAAAGCATGCAAACATAAAAGTCATGGGTGTCCCAGAAGGAGAAATGAAGGGAAAAGGGGCAGAAGAAATATTTCAAGAAACAATGGTAGATAATTTCCCAACCTTATTGAAGGACAGATCCCTGTCCAAGAAGCACAATGTACTTCCATCCAAAAAATATCCAAATAGACCAACTCCGAGACACATATTCATCAAAATGTCAAGGGCCTAAGACAGAGAATTCTGAGAGCAACAAGAGAAAAGAAATACATAACATACAAGGGATATCCAATAAGAGTATATGCTGATTTCTCACCAGAAATCATGGAGGCAAGAAGACAGTGGTCTGATATATTTAAGATACTACAAGAGAAAAACTTCCTGCCAAGAATCTTATATCCAGCAAGTCTGTCATTCAAAAATGACACAGATGAACAGAAACTGAGAGAATTTCTAAGCAAGAGACCAGATTTTTCGGAAATACTAAAGGGTGTGCTAGAGCCTGAAAAGAAAAGACAGGAGAGAGGGGCCTTGAAGAAAGTATAGAAATGAAGATTATATCAATAAAAGTAAGTAATACTGTCAAAAGAGTGGTGAAAATACAATATAACAGATAAAACTCAATAGTCAGGAATAAACCTAACCAATGTTGCAAAGCACTTGTATTCAGAAAACTGCAACTCAGTGTTAAAACAATTCAAAAATGGCCTAAATAACTGGGAGAACATTCCATGCTCATGGATTGGAAGACTAAATATCATCAAGATGTCAATTCTACTCAAGTTGATATATAGACTTAATGCAATCCTAATACAAATTCCACCAGCATTAAAGAAAAAATTGAAAACACAATCATTAAATTTATTTGGGATGGTAAGGAGTCCTGAATAGCCAGAAACATCATAAAAAGGGAAAGCAAGCCCTCATCTCCAGACTTTAAATCATAATACCTACATATAGCGGTAAAAATAGCATGGTTCTAGCCTAAAGACAGACACAATAGACCAATGGAATCAAATTTATGGTTCAGAAACAGACTCACGTATATGTTCAAGTGATTTTTTACTAGCCTGTCAAAGTCACACAGCTTGGACAGAACAATCCACTCAACAAATGGCACTGAAAATATTGGACATCCATAGCTGGCAATAGGAAAGAGGACTCCTATCTCACACCTTATCCAAAAATTAACTCAAAATATATCACAAACTGAAAATAGAAGCAAGCACCATAAAACTTATAGAAGACATTTTAGGAAAATATCTTCAATACCTGGTGGTGGGTGGTGGATTCTTAGAAGAGATAAGAGAAGGACTGAGTGGACTACTGATGTTTAATGTATGTAGAATTTTTAATTAGCTTTACTGTAAAGGTATGGAAATATATAGAGTGGATGGTAACACACAGTGAGTAACAGCTAGTTTATAAATGGAGATGTGGCTGAAAATGGTAGTCTAGTTCTGAAAATGCCAATTGACAGAATGCTAGGAAATAATCTAGGAACTGAGTAGCATAGTAAACTAAGAGGTGGGTGAGAAATGTGATTGATGATACAGATACAAGAGTGTCCTTTGTTAGGTAAAACAAATGTGGATCACTACTGCTGGGTGTTGGGAATATGGAGAAGGTTGGGAAAAACACAGCTGGAGTGACCTATGGACTGTGGTTAGTAGTAATAATATAATATTCTTGCATCTGTGTGAAAGATGTACTGTGTTGGTACTGAGGCAGTACAGAAAAAGTGAGCCAAATGTACACTACGGACATGGTAACAATCAGTTGATATTATTTCATCTGTAGCAAATGACACACACCACATTGTGGTGTGTTGATGGAGGGTGTTGTTTGGGAATTCTGCACATATGCATGATTTTTTATAAGGTTACAACTTCTGTCATAGAAAATATTTAAAAAATAATGAGGTGGGTTGGGGAAAACACAACAAATGTAACATAAGGACTATGATTAATAGTAAGATTTTGACAATATTCTTTCATAATTTGTAACAAATGTCTCATGACAGTGCAAGGTGTTGGTGGAGGGTTGATGTATGGGACCCCTGTATGATGTTATGCAGGTTGGCTTATAAGTTCACAACTTAAACTATACACTTAATTGTTTATGTATGCTCATATGTGAATGATGTAAAGATAATAATTGGATTGGTTAGGGGAAAATTGTTTAGTAGTAATATTTTGACAATACTCTCTATTAGTTAAAATGTTTTAAAAATAATATAAGTTATTGGTGGTAGGGTGAGATATTATATATGTTTGTTTGATGTTATATATGTTTTGTAAGTTTACAACTCTTATACACTTACTGTTTATGTATGTTTATGTATGAGTGATATAGTTCAATGAATTTAAAAATACATTAGAGGCAATAAATGCAGATTTTCAATGTTCAATGACAGAATTAGTGATTTCAAAAACAGAACACCTGAACTGGAAAAGACAGGAGAGTAAAAGAGATGACAGTGGAAAAAGTGAAACAAGTGTTCAAGAAATCAAAAAACAATGCAAAGTACACAAATTTACACTATTGGTTTCCCAGAAGAAGAGAATGGAAAAGGGGTAGAAAGAATATTTGAGGGAATAGCAAATGGAAACTTCCCAACCCTTATGAAAGATATAAATATCAAAATCCAAGAAGGACAATGCACCAGAAGTAGAGTAAATCCAAATAGACCTACTCTGAGACACCTGCTATTCAGAATGACAAACATAAGAGATAAAAAGAATTCTGAAAGCAGCAAAAGAAAAGCATCACATGCAATAGAACCTCAGTAAGATTAAGTGCTGACCTCACATCTGAAACCATGAAGAAGAGAAGAAAGTGGTATGAAGTACTTAACGTACTTAAAAAGAAAAATCCATCAGCCAAGAATTTTGTATCTGGTAAAACTGAACTTCAAAAATGAGGGTGAGTCCAAAGTTTTCACAGGAAAAAAAACGAACACTAATAGAATGTTACCAAAAGACTTACAAGAGATACAAAAGGGACTACTGCATCCTGAAAGGGAAAAAAAGAGAGAGACTTGGAGAATAGTGTTGAAATGAAGATTATTACAAAGGGTGAAATAAATGGTTAAAAGACAGAAAATAGTATGATATTGTTGTAGAATTTGAGAGAGGTTCAATTATTTGTGTATAGAGAGGTCAGGACTCAGGAATGATTTTGAGAAGGAAAAATGGTTTATTGATGGTGGTCAGACTCAGGAGCTTTCTGTTTCAATCCTGAGCCCTGAACAAGATTTTTGAATCCCTTTTATATGGAGGAAACATTAAATGGTCCCTTTGTTTCAGTTCTCAATAGGCTTGAATTAGCATATATATCTTCCACATCCTAGGTTAGGTTTTAGCATGGACTTCATACATTCTAGATAAGCTTTTAGCATATTTGGTTTACATTTCCCCTTAATACTTAAAGTTTATAGACCTTGCATGAAACTGTTTCCTGGGACTGGTGATGTTGCCATTGTCACCAAGGGCAGGACTGCAGCCTCTTACCATTTCACACCCACAAGTCAGACAGTTTAAGTTATCTCTGAAGAGACAAAGAGCCTCCCACCCATAGCCCATGTCATAGAGACCTTCCTGAGGTAGCACAGCCGTCCCCTTTGCTAGCCCATGGAAATGTCCACAGCTAGTGATTGCTAAATCCTCTCAAATATGGTCCCTCCCCTCTACCCCCATGAGATTATCTCAATTTGGGGTTTATGGCAAAAAGAACACAAAGGGAAGATTTTTCTTTCCTGAGGCTTTATCAGCAGTCTTTCTAACCAATAGGCCTTAAAAGCAATCAGCATTATGATCAGAGTCTACCTGATGAAACTCTATGCATACAAGGGCCTGGCTGAGTGGGGTTCCCCCAACCCACCTACCAGCAGCCACAGCATCACCTGGGAATTTGTTAGAAAGGCAAGTTCTCAGACCCAGATCCAGACCTGCTGAATCAGAAACTCCAGGGATAGGGCAGGCTGTTTTAGTTAACAGTTGTCCAGGAGACTCTGATTCAAGGTCAATCTTGAGACCCTGTGGCTGAGAGTCCGGGCACTAGACCAGCCCCTGTATTTTACAAAAACAAAACTGAATTGCAGAGAGGATAAGGGACATCTCCAAATTTTCACAGTTGTCCAATGGCTGAGGCAAGAATGGAATGGAAAATTGCCTCTTCCCTGAATTCCAAGACAGAGTAAAACCTATGCAAAGCTTCAGGCAACTGAACAACTCTATGAACTAAAAATGCAAATCAGAAGCCTTGGAGTTCACTTCTGTCAAGCCAATGAACAGTGACATCCATAGGTGAGTAAAAGTGCCCATACTCAAAGTTCTTCTAAACGCTTAAGCTTTGTAGGTAGTATTCTTTCATTAAAAGCACTTTAGGGGAAGCAGAATTGGCTCAAGCAGTTGGGCACCACTTGGGAAGTCCTGGCTTCAGTTCCCAGTGTCTCTTAAAGAAAACTAACAAGACAGAGAGCTGATGCAAAGTGTTGGTGCAGCAAGTTGACACAACAAAATGACACAATGAGACAACACAATGAGGAAACACTACAAAAGATGCTACAAGCAGGGAGCAGATGTATCTCAAGTGGCTGAACACCTCCCACCCATATGAGAGATCCTGGGTTCTGTTCCAGATGCCTCCTAAAAACAAACAAAAACAAAAAAAACACTAGACAGAGAGCAGGCAGTGAGTACAAACAATGAGAGGGTGAGAAATATAGAGATAAATTAAATAAATAAATGAATAAATAAATAAATAATAAAATCTTTAGAAAACACAAAAACACTTTAAGTCCACACCCTTTAAAATTCCAGTATTTCAAAGCATCTGTTTAGAAATGAGTAGGCTTTGTCTTGAATCCTCTATATTATTCTTTTTCCAAACACAATGTGCAATTTTTAAAGCCAGCAACCACTCCACTTCCCCTTGCTCTAGATATGTCTAACAATAGAAAATTCATTTTTGACTAATGGTGGATATCTGATTAAGTAAAACAAATTATTTTAATCTAAGAATATGTTTCTGCTTGATATGGCTCTAATGGGCATACTTAACACATTTAAGTTGAAAATGTCTCATCTACAGAAATACATTTAATTTCCCTAGCTGTCTAACAAACATGAGAGCTTTTGAAATCTTGCCCATTTCAAACCCTGCTTATTAAAAGTAAGCACTAAAAGGTTAAAGGTCTAATTTAAACTAAATGAAAATAACTTAAGTTTGAAATTAATTTATTGCTGTCACTTTCAGATGAAGGCATCTCCCTCAGATGCATTGTTTTTCTTGGTAATCTAGACTGAAGAAAGTGTTATTTATAAAAATGTCTATAACCCAAACTTTATATATTTTCTTTTATGGCATTACTAATATGATATCATGGACCCAAAGGCATTCTGAATAAAATATTGTTAATTGTTTGAAAAAAATAAAAGGCAAATATTGTGAAAAAAGCTGGCTTCGAATTAATAAAGACATATTTAGAAGTCACTCAGCCTTGAAATTACCAGTAATTCAATGTCATGTGTCCTTTGAGAATGACCTGGTCTTCAAAACAATAAAACCAATGATTGAGGAATCAGGGTTGAAATCAACTGAATCACCTACCTTTCAACTACTAAACTGGAGAATTTAATCACAAAAGATGATGGATTATCTTTTCCAAGGGATCACTTCATTAAAAATATAGATAGTATCTTAACACTCAAACAATTTTTCATATTCTATCCAAAGTAAACATTTCCAAATGAGGTTAAAAGTGACTGCCTTAAAAACCACCCAAAGTTGGTGATCATCACCACGATTGTTGAGCAGGGTGGTGTACCACAGGGCCACCTGTTTCATGACCAACTCTGGGAGCACACCAAGCCCCTCACAGACTTAGTGATGGGGGCTGACTCATATTCCCCAAGACACATTCAAATACTGGTCCCTGGTGCTGCGGGTGGGAGCTATTTGGAAGAATCTCTAAGATCCTTTTAAGATAAAACCAAATTGAGCCAGGAGGGCCTTCATCCTACAGGACTGGAGACCTCACAAGGAGAGGATCTAGGCAGATGGACCCCTGTGCAGAAGTGGAGACCACAGGATTCAGATGGACATGTGATGAGCAGAGGTTGAGCCACCAGTAGGATGCCCCCCTGCACGACCATGTGACTGCTAATCCCTTGATTTGATTTCTAGCCTCCAAACCCTGAGACACTGAATTCCTGCTGCCTATGGTATGTGTCACAGTCAACCAGCCAGACTCAGACAGAGGAGGTTAGCATCCCCCACTGTAAAGATGGGGGAATGTAGGCTCAAAGAGATGACATGACTTACACTAGACCTCAGAGCTAGAAAAAGGAGGAGCCAGAATTTTACCCAACCCTGGTGAATGCCAAGCCCCATGCTTTCCTCATGACCTCAGCTGCTTTTCACTTACAGGGTGACAACAGAAAATGCTGGACACCAGGGCCATCCATCCTCCTAGGGATTTTGTCCTCGAGTGAACAAAATTCCATTATTTGCAGTTCAGATCATTGGGGAGAAAGTGCATTGCAGTATATCTAGAGTTCAATTGTGCTAAAATGTAACTTTCCTGATATTTCCTCTTGAAGAAAGTAAAATGCAAGCATTGTTGTAGGTACACTAGAGATAATATCAGATAGTAGTGGCTTCTGTGACTATTAGGAAAATAACTGCACACCCCTCCCCAAATACAAATGCAGAGAATCCATGAACAAAATCCCAGTCACTTAAGGTGGGGGGGTATTTTTAATGTTGTGAAGGTGCCTGCAGTCAATGATTCACCAGCATCACTTAATCTGAAATAGTCTCATGTAAAAGTCCACCTGATGGATGTGCCTATATCCTAAAGGTGTCTCCCAGGCTCTTGACCAAGGGCCCTTACGGAAGCTGCTTGTCTTTCATTGTCCCCACCATAAGGCCAGATGGGGGCATCTCTGCAGTTTCTAGATGTCAGCAGAACCAGGATATAAGGCCCTAGGTTCCCCACCCCCTGTAAAAGGAGACCCTGAGCCTTTGGAGCCTGGGGTGAGCCTCAGACTGGAGAAAAGTGCCCAAAGCCAGGAGAATTGATGCTGGGGATGTCGTTCTTCCTGTAGAAGTCAGCCCTCACGTGGTTGCCACAGCCATGGTGGTGGTTCAGTGGCTTGATGGGCTGGTGGATGTGCTTCCCATAGGTGGAAGACATCAGCACCTCAATGGGCCATTCATGCTCCTGTAGGGGATCATTGAGATGCTCCCATTAGCAGGGGTCTGCTGCTGTAGCTGCCTGAATCATGCAAAGGGGCAGAAGGTAGGAGCTTGGGCTCATAGAAGTCAAAATGAGATGTCATTGGTTAAACAAGCATGAGAGCATAATTCTAACACCTTCACTTTCTAGTGTCACTTAAAAATACATCACACTTCTGGAATGAATGAATTACTGCTATATGTTCATGATTTTTTTCATTACATGTACCAAAATTCAAGCATAACTGATTGGGATGTTTTCATTTCAGGTGAAGAATCATATCTGGACAGACTGAGTCTAGCACAACTGACACAACTTTACTTATTCTCAGTCATAGAATATCCTTTCTATAAGGTAAAAACAAAAGGTGTATGACATTATTTCAAGGAGGGCAAACAGGTTTCTTGTTCCCCTTCTGAAAACTAAGTCTTTTCTCTTTTGACCTGTCTCCATAACTTTATTAAAAGGGAAAACTTTCATTTACTTGGAGCTAGGTGCAACAGCTGGCCTTTTCTTTGATAAATTGACCCCATTTCTGTCTTGTCCTATAGGACCAATTCCTGCTGTGTTAGATTTCTAGATGGTTTCAAGTGTTGAAGGCATACAAATCTTAATATTCCTTGATTCATTTCAAGGGTTTTAAAGGGCTTAGCACGCACAATAGCCATTTGATTAAAAAGTCTGAATCTCTGAACTCTACAAATCCTAATTATTTCTGAGTGTATTTTTTAACCAAGTCAGAAATTTCACTCTTCTCTGGTAGACTTTATTTTAGGTGGTATCTGTGCTATAAAGACTCACTCTCATAAACTTCACAGCACATCTTTTTTGTGTGATTGGAAATAGTCCCAACAGACTTCATTACCTTCTGCTTTGTCCTTCAAACTTGACTCAGGATCATATTCTGGTAAAAGGTAAAGAAGTGGAAAGTCATTACTCTTTTCTTTTATAACATTTTTAACAATACCAAGGCATATAAACACTAAAATTAGTTAATCCCAAACACCTCCCTTCCCTGAAATAACAAATTTGTAACTGTGCTTTCTATGCCCAACATACACAAATATATAAACCAATTTTCTTTTCTCTTTATGTCCAGTATATCATATAATTTACCATTATTTACAGTATACATAGACCTTCCTCAAGGCCAATGTGTGTGGAACAAATACGTTCTTCCTCAAAGTGGTGCAGTATTTTATGGGACTTACTCACCAGTTTCCCAGCTTATGATCTTTCAGGTTCTTTCCAACTTTGGTCTCTATCAGCAGTGCTGTAGTAAACACCCTTGTGTGTCATTCTACTGCAGCCCATGTTCCTTTAAGCTGCAGACTAGAATGTTAAGAGTGGGACCACTGGTGTAATGTCAGTAGTGACTCTGAATGGTAGATGTCACACCTCCCCAGCAGTGAGTGAAGGTGGCTGTGTTTTTTTAGTCCTGTTAGCTTTTGCCACTCAGTTCAGTGGAAAAGGGTGTCTTGTCATGTATTTAAATTGCATTTGAGTGAGCAGTAATGAAGTTGAGCATTTTGTCAAATGTTTATTGGCCATTTGTATTTCCTAGGTATTGCCTTCCTGCTCCCTTATTCATCTTTCTATTGCTTTGTGTTTTTAAGTTTTGTGTGACCAAATCTACCTGTCTTTTAATGGTTCCTGACTTTTCCATCATGCATAAGAGTATTTCACCAAATATGTGTTAGTGCAAATATTTACTAATTTTTCCCCATTGGATCTTTAATCCACCTGTGATTTATTATATAGGTATACCTCAGACATTTGGCTGGTTGAGTTTCAGGCCACCATAATAAAGTGAGTTACATGCATGTTTTGGTTTCCCAGTGCACGTGTACTATAGCCTTTTAAATATGCAAAAGCATTATTTTTATTTTTAAATGTATATACCTCAATTAAAATGTGACACAGATGAAGAAAGCACACATTGTTGGAAAACTGGAACTGATAGACTTGCTTGACCCAGGATTGCCACAAACCCTCAGTTTATTTAAAAAAACAAACAAACACAATATCTGCAAAGTGCAATAAAGCAAAACTCAGTAAAAGGAGATATGCTCATAGTCTGATGTTTGGTAGGAGTTTAACTCTTCTTTACTAGACAGATAACTAATTTTCCAGCACTAGTTGTTCCATTGCAATCCTTTATTTATTGAATTGAGATGTCAGTTTTATCATTTCTTCTTGGATTAAAAATTTTAACTGAGTGTCCTCCTTAAAGCAATTCTGAGACTTTCAGAGATGTTTCTTGAATTTGACAGCATTGTCATGATGTTTATTGTTCTTTTTTCAGTGACTACTTTTAAAACACATTTTAAGAATATGTTGAGCTATTAGACTTTAACTATAACAAGAATATTTTTCATTGCTGTGTTAAGAAAGATATCAGTCCTAAGTCCTAGAAAAATATCATTCATTAAAGGAATTTTGTATCAAACTTTTATACATAGGTAACTCACTACCTTGACTTTATTCTCTGGTTTTGTATCTTATTTTTCTCTCATGTTTGAATATATGATTTTTAGGATCCCAAACTCCTTCCTAAATATCAAGTGAAATCATTTTTTACTCCATACCATTCCCTGGAGACCCTTGTGGATTTTCACTTTCATAAATCTCTGGTAATTGAATTGATCGACCTTTTAGGAGCAAGATCCTACTTTGCTTCCAAAATGTTAATAACGTATTGGTATACAGTAGGTAAGTAACAGGGGATTTATTTACAGAACCTTAGTGGTTTTTATGTCTTTGGGAGACAGGTGGAGCTTAGTAGCCACAGAATGCAAAATGGAATCTTCCCTGCCCCACATGAGGCTCTAGAGTGTAGATGGTAGAATATAGTATATAGACTGTATTTGAATCCAGCTTGCCACAGAGCAGCAGAATGTCTTTGCACAGTGTACTTACCCTTTTTAACCTTTTTCTGTTTGCTTCCTCATCTGTAGAATGTGAGTAAGAAGAATATTGACCTCAAACACTTATGGTAAGAAGGAATAAATGAGGGAATAACACAGTAAGTGCTCATGTCTGTTGAGCTGCTCTTATAGTCTAGGCCTGCACTGTCCAGTATAGTAGCCACTAGTGCAGATGGCTACTTAAATTTACATTAAACATAAGTAAAGTTTATAATTCATTTCCCTAATCATATATCACATTTCAAGTGCTCCAAAGCCTCCCATAGCTGGTGGCTACCACATTATCACAGATATAAGCACACAAATCCTCCCAGAAATAGCTGCTGAACTATGCTGACTTTGAATCGAAGTCCTTCCTTTCATCAATTAAAAATCACCTCAAAGAGAACCATCTCTGATAGGCTTCAAATGGTCACATGTTCCACCTCTCCTGCTCTCATGGCCCTTTCTACAGAAGGAATGGCATATACCAGAGGGCTTGGAAGGGAACACCAGCCACTCCCCTTGGCCACATGTTGCAGTTGTGGGGTGCCACGGCCATAGGCTGCATTAGCTGTCAGGAGACATGGAAGAGAGGGATGTGTTGAGCTGCTTAGTTGTCTAATTTTACTGAACTTAGAACATTTTCTTCACTGTCTGAATTGAAAGTGTGCCACCATTTGTAAGGAGAAGGAGAAAGTGTGTGGTTCCTACTCTTCCCCTGTTAATTTGAGGACCTACTCCTTGCTTTAGCCCAGGAAGCCTCCTTAATTTCAGGCTGACAGGCTTGTTCTTGAAGCTGCGTGAGTGAACATCCTCATTTGCTTGTGGTCATTACTTTGCAGCCTTCTGTCCTATTGGTAAATACAGTTTGGAAGAAATCAAAACAGAACAAAGAAGGAAAGGAAGATAGTGTTTGTGAGGGTATCACATGAAGAATTTTTTCCTTCTCTCACTAGATATTGAAATTAAATTAGATAAAGAAGGATTTGTATTACCTTTTACAGTTGATGAAGATGTACACAAAAGATAAAGAAATTGTTCTAATTTTTATAGTAAAAGGCCTGTTGAGGTGAATAGGAAAGGATCATTTTCTTAAAAAGGTGAGAAAAATAGATGATTCCAGAAATTAAAACTACATTTCAGGATATGTTTTCTGGAAATTCCTTGTAATATTTTATAAACAGCATCATTAATTAAGCCAAGTACTTTTTCAGTAGGCTAAAGAGTAACACATTCATGATTGATGTGAGAGTATTGGCCATTAGGAAAAGCCACATTTTGAGTAAATTTTGGCCAAAAAAATAATGTTTTGGATTGTTATAAAAACTAAGTTTAATAGAGGTGCAATGGACACAACCAATCCAATGTCCACATAGAAGAGGTAGCATTGGATTGGGAAAAGTGGACATGGTGGCTGATGGGTATGGGGTAAGGCAGGAAGAGATGAGAGGTGGAGTCGTCTTTGGGACATGGAGCTGCCCTGGATGGTGCTTCAGAGGCAATCACTGGACATTGTATATCCTCACAGGGCCCACTGGATGGAATGGAGGAGAGTATGGGCCATGATGTGGACCATTGACTATGAGGTGCAGAGGTGCCCAAAGATGTACTTACCAAATCCATTGGATGTGTCATGATGATGGGAACGAGTGTTGCTGGGGGCGGGGAGAGGTGGGGTGGGGGGGTGGGGTTGAATGGGACCTCACATATATATTTTTAATGTAATATTATTAGAAAGTCAATAAAAAAATAAAAATAAAATAAAAAATAAAAAAAAAACTAAGTTTATTTCTCTTTGATTTTTTCTTCAGAGTAGCACTATGCATTAATGGCCCCAAAAGAGTTTGTTTTAACAGCAAAAATTTACTAGGAAAAGAGGCTATTAAACAACGGCAACTCCATTTACTTGGTTATCAAGTTGTCCAGGTATGGGTCCATTCCCTCCACCCCCCAAAGTAATCCCTCATTCATACTTGCTTTTTCCAGGGTCCTAAGTAGTCTGCTAGGACAGTGGGCTGAGAATCTTATATCTCTAATTGTAGTACCCACTTTGTTAATTAGGCTTTTCAGTGTACTTGATATTTTTTATAAATCTTTGGCTTATGTTTTGAAATACAGATTTTTCTTTTTTTTTTTTTAAGATTTATCTATTTTATTTATTTCTCTCCCCTCCCAACCCCCACCCCGGTTGTCTGTTCTCCGTGTCTATTTGCTGCATCTTCTTTGTCTGCTTCTGTTGTTGTCAGTGGCATGGGAATCTGTGTCTCTTTTGGTTGCGTCATCCTGTTGTGTCAGCTCTCCGTGTGTGCAGCACCATTCCTGGGAACGCTGCACTTTCTTTTATGCTGGGTTGCTCTCCTTATGGGGCGCACTCCTTGCGTGTGGGGCTCCGCTATGCGGGGAACACCCCTGCATGGCACAGCACTCCTTGTGTGCATCAGCACTGTGCATGGGCCAGCTCCACACGGGTCAAGGAGGCCCGGGGTTTGAACCGTGGACTTCCCATGTGGTAGACAGATGCACTAACCACTGGGCCAAGTCTGCTTCCCTTGAAATACAGAATTTTCTGATCTTCAGTTTTCCAAAAGCAGAATATGCCTATATTCTTCATAAGATATGCTCAACTCTGCTTTTAGAGTTATTAAATTATTGGAATATCTGTTTTAATTTCCCCCTGATGTAAGTGTAAGAATGGACAGGATGACTCACTAAAACCAGTATCTTCATCACTACCTAATGTCTAAGACCTTATTGTTTCCTTTGTAAGTTACTTAATAAGGCATTATGATGATGAGTGACTAGAATGTAGATGAATTTCCCAAGTTCTCTAAGGTATTGGTGCTAGTCTGCTCCCTGGTTTCCTCTCTGGCTTACTCTTGTCCAGTTCATCTTGCACACCTCAGACTAATCTTCTGAAAACCCTCAGCATGCCAGCCTGTGATCATAAACCTTGTTTCTTTCCTATTCATGGGATACAGTAGAACCTCCTCTGCTCTGACTTTTGGGATCCCCTGAGGCTGCACCTTGTTACCTGTCTTCAAGCTGGCGGTCTCTTCCCTCCCACCTAACCCACTCCATTCTCTCTCCCCTTGCTCCTTTGACCAGGTGCCCCCTCTCCCTCCAGACAGCATCTCCTCATGACTAAATTCTGTCCATTCAGCAACACCCCACTCAGGTCTCTTCTTTCCCCACAACCTAAAACCCTGACCTCCTCTGAGGGCTGGAATGTTGATTTTCTTCACACACTCTGCATTGGCTTGTTGCAGACTTCTAGTATTGATTGTGTCTTCGAGGACAGGAATCATCTTTGATCCTTTAAATATCCCTCTTATTTAAGCAACTAATATTTATTGAGCTCTTATTATGTACTAAGCATTGTTCTGGGCTCTGGGAGTACACAAGTAAGATAGCTGTGACTTTGCCCTCGAGGAGCTTCCATTCTTATGTGTGTGCAAGTATTTGTGGGCAGGTTGTTAGAGACAAACAAGTTCAACATGGTAATTTCAATTGTGAAGGATTATACTAGCCAGTTCCTTTTTTTTTTTATTCTTCCCATAACAGATCCATTTTCATGAGGCTGAGATGCTAAAATCAAGGCTTGAATTTGTCAAATCTTTATCAAGAAAATTGTTTTCACAAAACCCCGGGGTTCAGTGCTGACAAGAAGGAATAGTGACTTCAGAACTCAGATCATGAAAGAAGTTGTGTTTTTATGGGTCTCAGCATAAAAAGAGCCTTATTTGTGAATTAGCCATTTTGCAGAATTATGGACTATTTGGTGATCTGAAAAGGATCTGTCTAGATCTTACAGAGACATGGAAGGAGCCTTTATTTTCCCTATACCGTGAATACCAAGTGTCAGTGATTGATTTAAAATTAAAGTTCAATTTAATATTAGTATCATAGATACTTGATTTTATATGTCAAACAGAATCGATCAAGTACAATAAATGAATACAATGAATGACTATTTTTAAATCTGCCATCTTGTAACAGTTATCTGCTCAATGAAAAGAGTATGCTTTTTAGAGACCTTCATTTCCTCCTCCTACAAATATAAGAAATGTTTTTTTTTCCCATTTCCTGATGTACTTTGTTAGCAGATATAATGTATGGTGTGGAGGAGCAATGGGAAAACAGATGACAGCACTTTGGATTACTATGACATTTAAAAATGTAGAATTATACAGAAATAATCCTTTAATAAAATACAGGGAAGTGGATGTGTCTTAAGCAGCTGGACTCGTACCCACACTGTGGTAGATCCCAGGTTCAGTTCCCAGTGCCTCGTAAAGATGATGAGCCAAATAGCAAGCTGACAGGACTAGTTGACTTGGTGAGCTGATGCAACAAGATGACTCAGTTAGTTGATGCAACAAGATGATGCAGTAAGAGACACAGTGAAGAAACACAATGAGACATATGAAATGGAGCAGAGGTGGTTTGAGTAATTAGGTGCCTCCCTCCCACATTGGAGACCCCAGGTTCGGTTCCCAGTGCCTCCTAAAAAGAAGATGAGCAGACAGCAAGTGCAAACAACCAGGGAGAGGGGTAAATTAAAATAAAATCTTTAAGTACATATATATTCAGGAGTATTCTCTTTTTAAATATACAATGAAGTAAAGTAAATTTAGGTAGGGTTGTAAGGGGGCAGGTTTGATTGAGGGAAAATCTAAAATGTAAATCATGTGTGAATGACATTGTATTTAGTGAAGTACAGATGCTTCACTCTCCAATTACGGTCAGGTTAAAGCTTGAGGGGAGAGTGAGACAAGGCAGGCAGATGTGGAAAGGGCCACACAGTTTGGAGACTGGGTTTCTACCTCTGGCTAGCTCCAGGGCCTTGGACAGGGAAAGGAGCTTCCATTTACTTTTCACCCGCTCTGTGCTGAGCTCTATGCTAAGCACTTGAACACAGGCTTGTATGGTTTCCAGGGGTCTTGGACTTGGGCAGTGTTTCCTCTCCAAAGCTCACAGATGGTCAATGCCTGCCTTGGATACAGAACCACGGGTGAAGATGAGACTTGAACCTGGTCTGAGCAGCGATACAGCAGAGGACTGAGAATCTGTTTTCAGGAGTCAGGCACGTGGGGTTGATTTCAACCTCTCTTACAAATTGTATGACCTTGGGCCTCATTTCCAAATGGCTAATCAGAAAATAAGGATGAAATGAGTTAATACAGATAAAAACATTTAGCAAAAGGCCCACCACAAAGTAATCACAGGACATATTAGCTAGTAACGTCTGCATTTCTACCAGTATTAGGATTCTCTGAAGAAACAGCCAACAGGATATGGGTCCATACATAAATAGGGAGGTATTTGTTAGTAGAATTGGCTCAGTGACCCTGGGGATAGGCAAGTTCAGATTTCCTAGGGCAGGCCGTGCATTGGTGACAGCACAGGGGATGACTTCCTTGGGAGAAGCTGGAGAAGGCGAGAAAGGATTTGCCACTGCTGAGGGCCTTGGTGTTGCTTTAAGACCTCCAGCTGCTGGGGTGATGGGACTCCCCTCCTTGCTGAAGGCAGTCGCCCTTGTTTGTGGATGTCATCAGCCATAGCTGCAACTGCCTAATGGTCTAAAGCTACCTACAGAATGCCCTCACACTGGCAGGCCAGGGCTTGCATCATCCAATGACTAGGCACCAACTGGATGGTGATATACCATCGCATGACCCCATCATGCTGTAACATTTTAGATCTCTTTATCTTTACTTTTTAAGGCTTTTTAAGCTTTAGCATAGGTTATTGAAACTCTATGAGTTCTAGAGCTCTAAGTTCACTTTTAAATTTTATGCTTCTTTGCAGAGAAGGAATGAGACAAATAGAAGCAAATGAAAGATTGACCAGGAGAGAGCTGCAATCGATTCGGATGTGTTCATATACCCAAGTGAATTCCCGCTCACCTGGGGGCCAGGCCAAAAGGATTCTCACATCTCTGGGAAACCTGTGAAGTGGTCTCACTTACAGTTCTTAGAGCATTTCATGGCTTTGGGCCTGAGCACCATTCTGGATCATACTATGCCTCGGAAACCCTTCCACAGTCCCTCTTTGCTACCCAGACCAAGCCCAGTGTCACTTCTGCCTTCTGTGAGCTCTCTTGTCCCTCCCTGTCACACCCTATAGCCCCCACCCCCCTCACCCCACTCCAACCCCCATAACAACAATCTCTTCCATCATCATGAGACATTCATTGCATTTGGTGAATACAACTCTGAGTACCGCTGCACCTCATGGTCAATCGTCCACACCATAGCCCACACTCTCCCACAGTCCACCCAGTGCGCCATGGGAGGACATACAATATCCAGTAACTGTCCCTGCAGCAACACCCAGGACAACTCCAAATCCCGAAAATGCCCCCACATTTACATTTCTTCCTCCCACTCCCACCCCCAGCAGCCAACATGGCCACTTTCTCCACACCAATGCCACATTTTCTTCAATTACTAATCACAATAGTTCATGAATAGAAATATCAGTAAGTCCACTCCAATCCATACTCTAGTCCTCCATCCTGTGGACCTTAGAATGGTTGTGTCCATGTGTAAGGTGGTGTAGGAGGAGCACAGACTGGCTTGCTGGGTCATACTTCTAGGGGTGCCATAATTCTAGGGTTCCCTACTGCTAGGTGTGCTGTACTTCTAGGGGTGCCATATTTCTAGGGTGCTCTACTTCTAGGGGTGCCACTGTAAGTGTGTGGTTATTGCTTTTGTTAATTAGCATCAACGACATGGTACTGAAAAATCTCTGAAACCTCTGCCTGAATCAAGGACATACAGGCAAGAAGCCTCCTGAGAGGGGTGCTCGTTGGTCCGGGCCTGAGACCGCCCCCTCCCCTGACTGCCTGTCCACCTGCACTCCCTGCTGCCTACCCCTTCTGAAAGCTGCACCGTCCTTGTCCTCCCTTTCTGCCGCCTGCACATCAATGGGCTCGGCCTCAGGGCCACCACAGATGCTCTTCCCTCTGCCTGGAATGACCCACTGTTCCCCAGATTTCACAAGTCTTGCCCCTCATTATCATTTATGTTTCAAGCCAGTCTTCCTAGAGCTGCCCTGGTTAAAGTATTCCCAAGGCCTGTTTAGTTCTCCTTTTCCTTTTGACTGATACACACACATCCCAGGCTTGAGAGTTAAGCGAATTTTCGACAGAAGGAACACACCTCTTGAACCAGCATTTGACTCAAGAAACAGCAGAGCGCTGCGGAACAGCTCAGTTTTGCCAGATACCACTTGAATGGATTCGATTTGTGCCGCTGCACAACAGCACCTGCCAGTACCGTGAGCGGTGGCCCCTCGTGGTGACCGAGGCACTGAAAACCGACTCGTTGCACGTTGACACGATGCTGCTGCGGACACACTGAGTTAATATACCATGGCAGTGAATTCCACCCGAGTCTTCCACTACTGTTCCGTGGCTCCTGGAGAGTTTCAGATGCCGCGGTGGCGTGGCCTGCACTTCTACCAGACAGCCCGCTTGGAACCCTCCGGGAGCGCAAGGGCAAGGGCAAGGGCAAGCCTGCGCAGGCCCCCAGTCCAGCAGACGCGACTCCTTGTGTCCCAAGTGGGCCCTCCAGGGACCCGCAAGGAGACGGGAGGGCACGGTCCCATCCCCAGCCCAGCTGCGCCCTCCGCCCTGCGCCCCTGGCCCTGCGCCCCAGCCCTGCGCCCGCCGCCCAGCTTTGTGACGCGAGACCGCGGTTCCCCGGCAGCTGCTGAACGCGGGCGCCGGGCAGCCAGGGAGGCGGACTCGGGCGGGGCCCCCGGCCGGGTGCGACCGACATGGCCTGGGCGGAGAAGCTGGACGCGGGCGGCCTGGCGGATGAGGAGGAGATCACCGCCGCCACGCTGCGGGGCACGCCAGGGCCGCCACCCATCTCCGCGCAGTCCGCCTTCAGCTACATCCCGCAGCGGCGCCTGGACCCCAAGGAGCGCAGCTACTTCTATGGCCAGGCCCCGGTGAGGCGGGAGGGGCGACACCGCGTGGCGGGGGTGAGGCAGGGCTGGGGGCAGGGTTCCCCTGCCAGGGAGGGGCTGGGGCAGGGCTGTGCCACCCGGAGCAGGGACTGGACACCCAGCGGCACCGCGTGGAAGGGATCTGGGGGCCAAGCAAGGGCGTGGGGGCGGGACGCGGGCAGGGTGGGGGATGCTTCTGTGGGGGTGGGAGCAGGACATCATAGTGGGAAAGGGCTTACCGGGAAGGTCAAGTCGGGGGCGGGCAAGGAGGGAGTGCTCACCAGGGAGGAAGACTCGATGGGGTGCCTGGGGGTGGTGGGGGCAGGGGCTGCTCGGCAGGGTCGGTGAGATGGGCGCCTGGACCCGAAAGAGCAGAGCTTTTAGTACTGCGAGACACAGAGGCACCCCTCCCCCGGGCTGGATGCGCCTTGCAGCAATCCGGGGGTGCGCGGACAGTCTAGAAAGGGAGCCCCGAGGCTATCCAGTGTGCAGGATGCGGCCCCCTGAGCAGTATGTGCGGTGGTTCCCGCGGCCATGAATAAGCAACCAGGCTGATGGATGGTCCTGGGCCACTGGAACCCTCGAGCCGCCTTTCCACCGACAAGGAGAACCAGGAATAGGTCTGCACCGTCTGGCCCGGCCCCTCTGGGAAGGTGTGCATTGTGGGAAGACCTCGGGGGTCTAAGCAGCCTAAGCCCCCAAGAGAGGGCGGAAGGAAGGAAGAGAAGGGTGTTCAGAGTTGTCCAGGTCACCCATTCCTTTCTTTTCAACATTGTTTCTGTCCATCCCCAGGGTGTTCCTCAGGGCATCTGATTAGATAAAAGCCTTGATTGGGGACCCTCAGCCTGGCAGACAGCTGGGCACCTGGGCTATCCCTCAGGCCTCCTGGAGGGATGGGACTGCCAGAAGAGGGACAGCTCACTTTTCTCAGGCTGCTGTCACAAGTGCCATGAACTGGGTGGCTAAAAACACCAGAAACGGCTCTCTCAGCCCGGCAGGCTGAAGCCGCAAGTGCGTGGGCCGTGCTGGTGTGTCAGTCCTGGCCGCTGGGGCGCCTGTCCCTTGGCCAGCAATCCTTGGGTTTTCATTGCCTCCTCAGTCACCCTATGGCCTGCTCTGTCTCTTTTCCCATGGTGCTCCCGCCCCCCACTTTTTTCTGTGTCCACCCCCCCTCAAAAGACACCAGCCATCCTGGACTAAGGGTCCACCCACTGCAGTCAGCCTCATTCAATTTAAATGATTCTGCTTGCAATAACGCTTTTGCAAAAAGTTCATGTTCCCAGGTACCCAGGATTAGGACTTCAAGGTATCTTTTTGGGGTAAACAGCTCACCCCATAACGTGGAACACAGATTTCATTGGAAAGGAAGTTAATGGTGTATAAAATAATCGCACAAAATGCCTCCTTCCTCTTCTCCTAGCTACCCACAATCAGTGGTGCCCAGGTGAGTCCCCAGTTCAGGTCAACTCTCTCTCGAGTACTGATGGGAGGCCCCTTGAGTCTCATGAGCTTCACTTCACACACAGAAGTGTAGTTTCCAGTTGAAGCAACCATGGCCCTCAGCCTGCCCCCCGGGATGTCTCTTGAATCTGAGGTACCCCTCTGCCTGGCTTCTAGCGTGTGGAAGAACTGGATGGAGGAAGGGGACTTCTGGGGCCGTCTGACAAGGTACCTGTCTCTGCTGGCCATTAAAACAGGAGGGGGGTGGAACGGAAGGGTTCCTGACCTTCTGTAAACACACACCTCATCTGTTTTCTTCCTGTGAGCAATAGCTTTTGAACAACTGTAAATAGTTTCACTACTAAGTGGGGTTTACATTTTGAGTCTACGGTACCTATGATACTGCCAGTGAGTTGATGGCCATCATGAGATAATAGTCAAAAAGCCAAGACTCTTGGTGTATGAAGTTGTTCAAATCTTCTTTATCTAGAGAATATAAATTTCATCTGGATTTTCAGCATAACAAAGACAGTTCACACTACACCGTTTTGTTTGTACCTTTGAGGAGTCCCTTTCCATAAGGTGGACTGTAGACTGCTCCTCGATGGGGTGTCACTGATGGAAGGTACTGCTGAGGACTGCACAGTGGGGCTTGTGGATTCTGAAGCTTAAATGTGGTAGAAATGCAGAGCAGAGCCCCTGCCCCCTGCGGGCCAGGCCCAAGAGGGAGAAGGGCAGAGTGAGCCTGAAGACTCAGTGTCTCCTTCCAGAATTTGGCGGTCTGATAAATGGCCCCGCCTTCCAGGGCTAACTGAACAAGGGCCAGAGAGGGGCCCCGAGGTAAGAAGTGACCAGGGCTCTATCTCTTGGTGGGACATCAGGAATGAGCCATAAGCACACTTTTCTATATGACAGGGTCAGCAAACTAAGGCCTGCAGGCCAAATCTGGCCGCCTGCCTGTTTTGATAAAGTTTTATTAGAACACACTCACACCCATTCATTTCTCTAACGTTCCTGTGCAGGATGTTGGGGTTGAGTGATAACGACAGAGCCCAAAGGGCCAGAAGAGTTCCCCCCTGGCCCTCCAGAAAGAAAGTCGCTGACTGCTGCTCGAATGCCTTATTGCCTCCTGGAAAATGGGAAATGTCTTTATTTATTTATTTTTTGTCTTTATTTTTTTAATATTACATTCAAAAAATATAGGTCCCCATATACCCCCCACTCCCCTCACCCCTCTCCTCCCCCCATAGCAACAATCTCCTCCATCATCATGAGACATTCATTGCATTTGGTGAATACATCTCTGAGCACCGCTGTACCTCATGGTCAATGGTCCCCATTATAGCCCACACTCTCCCACAGTCCACCCAGTGGGCCATGGGAGGACATACAAAGTCTGGTAACTGTCTTTAGAACGCATGCATTCAAATGGGATTTTATGTGTTTAAAGCATTTCAGGGCAGTTTTGGTTAGCTGAGGTTACAGGCAAATTCAAGTCCTGGGGCTTTGTGCATGCCAAAAGGAAATGATGCAACCAATATAAATATTAATCAAAATCTAAAGAAAAGAGCCTTAAAAGCAACAAGAACAGCAAAAGGCATTTCAAAGTCTATTTGAACCATTGTTCACACCATGGTATTGGGATTATGGGCACTGGTGTCTGATCAGCTCCAGGGCTCCAGGAGCGGTTTCTCTGACCTTGGGATCATTGGTCATAAAGAGGGTGAATTCTGTACTACAGCTGATCAAACTCTTTACTGAAGCTGATCAAATTAATTCCTAAATCAATTTCCTTGGAGCACAGTTAACAGTAGTCAGTGTGTTGGTTAGCAGCCCAGGCTGAGGAGTCCTGGGTGGAAGTATCAGCTCTATGGTGACTAGCTGTGGAGCCTTCACAAGTCACAGCCTCTCTGTCTCACTTTGCCATTCTAGGACAGATGAAACAGAACCGACCTCATGGACCACTTAAGAGAATGAATGTGCTTAGTGCATATACAGTGGCTCACAGTAAGCCTGTCGGTGGAGTTCTAATTACTGGTTTGTTTTTATTTTTTTATTTTTTAATTATCTTTTTTCAAAGTAAATAGATCACACAAATCGTTACATTATAAAACATAAGAGGTTCCCATATACCCCACTCCCCACCCCCACCCCTATCAATTTTTTAGTTGTATTTTTTGGATACATAGATCACAAAAAAATGTAACATTCAAAAAATATAAGAGGTTCCCATATACCCCCAACCGCCTCACTCCACTCCTCCCACATCAACAACCTCTTTCATTAGTGTGGCACATTCATTGTATTTGGTGAACACATTTTGGAGCACTGCTGCACCCCATAGACTAATTGGCTTTGGATAGTGATGGTCAGTGCCCTTTGGCTAAGGACTGGGTCCACAGGGCCAAGCCTTTCCTTCCTGATCTGATCACTGTCAGAGAGGCACATGATAGAACCTTCAACCTGGGGGCTTAAATAAGCAGTTCTGGGGCATTGTCAGAATAGCCCTGGCAAAATGAGACAGTGGCTAAAAGTAAAGATAGACTTCCCATGCCAAGGGGTGTGTGTGTGTGTGTGTGTGTGTGTGTGTGTGTGTGTGTGTATGTGGCAGGGAGGCTCTGCTCAGTCCAGTCTCAGGAACCCAGGTGGAGGGAGGGCCACCACTCAGGCTGTTGTCCTTTCAGTGTGAAGTCTCTGGAGCTGCTGGCCATGGGTGCTTACATGCTTCTGCCTGAAGAGTTGCGCATGGCTCCTTGGTCACATGCAAGCACCTAGCAGAGGAGCAGGGACGGTTATTCCTGTGGGTGCCCGGGAGTGCAGGAGAATTGGCTATTGGTGCCATCTACCACTCAGCTGATCCTGAAGAACACACTAGGGTTATGTCTCTGGCTCCACTTCCCACTGTTAGAAAGCCCTTGCTTCTCCTACCAAGTGCCCTTTCAGCCAGCAGCTCTATCTACCTGCAGTAGCAAAGTCTCCTCCGCTGTTACGTCTGTTTCCTACCACCAGCACCAACGACCTCAGCAACCCTCCTTCTGTGTCACCCTGCACTTTGTTCACACCTCAGCTATTTTCTGTGGGAAAACTGATGGTAGACAGCAAGGGCCAAACCAGTATCAGGAAACACTCAATTTCAACAATACTCAAAACACAAAGGGCCAAATGGAACCAAGAGAGAAAAGTAAGTGGGGTTCCTTTTGCTTTCTGTTTTAAAAGCAACATCCTGTGTGAAACAAGAAATCCCTTGAGAAATGGTAATAATGAAATACTAATAAACCCAGAAGCTCCGTTTTGTGGTAGCATGTAAATCTGGGTCGGTTTTATTAATGATATTCTGCTTCAATCCATAAAGTAGTGAAAGAAAAAAAGAGGAAAGAAGAAAAATTGGTGAAACGAATCAAGGAAAAGCAGATTTTTCAGTTTGATTAGTTGTTGGAAATGGATAGTCATGTTACTAACTGAGGCTGGCTGGTGATGAATATTTTTTTCTTTATTTTTCTGTGATAGAAAATTTCATATTGTTCTGCAAAAGTTCTGAATATGCGAAATCCCCATGAGGAAGAGCTGTCTAAGATTCTGATAACATCCACCAGCATTGCTAAGGAAAGTTATTCTGAACTATGATAGGCTCCTGGTAACTAATCCAGGGCTTGGGGGACAGGCATTGCTGTTTACTCATCTTTCTTACTTTAAAGAGAGATTTAGAACTGATTAGGAAAAGAAATGGGCATTTTTCAATAATGTTGCATAGCATACTCAATTATTCTGGTTATCTCTAGCTTAGGGAACAAAATAAAGTGCCATTAGCTCTTACATTCAGTGTAGGATGACTGCATGTTCTGTTCTTGAGTCCATCCTTCCCCTGTAGGATCTTTCTCTCAGAATAAGAACCTTGGGGTTAACTCAGCTCAGAAGGATCAGAGGAAGCACAAGCCCAGCCTTTTCCATGAGGATCTTCTGTTTCCTTGTTCCCCTGCTGTTAGCGCTGCCCCCTGCTGGCTGACATGCTGCCCTGTCCCCTTTGGCACCTGGCTTTCAGGTGTGAGAGTGGAAGGTGCCTCCCACCTCTCCACCAGGTGTCTGGAGGCCTGGTCTATGTGTTGGACCCTGTGGCTCTTCTCCAGCCACACATGTGTTCCACTGGTGGGCTGGCCAGGAAGGACTTAAGCCACAGAATGACCAGGAGCCCAGCTTCCTTCAAAGTCCTTAATTTACTGGGCATATGGAGGTGATGTGAGTGATGGGGACCATGTTATCTTTTTTTCTTTCCAGCTGGCCTCAAGTGGGCTGGGCAGTAACTCTGAAGCTCAGAGGGGAGGGTCTGGATTCCAGAACTTTCCCTGACAGGAGACCAAGTTCCGAATTGACCTTGTATCATGCCAGAAGAGTGGGTGGGATGCTTGGACTTCCTTGGGTTCCTGAAGGGTCTTCTGGTCTGGGGGTTTACCTACAAAGTTTCCTTCAAGAGGACATAACACTGCCAGCTAGAGGTGACTCTCGGCCAATCAACATCCTACGTTATGTATGTTAAAGAGAATGTGATCTCTCCATGGTGTATTACATTTCTTAAAATATTGGATTTTATTTGGTTAATTCAAATATCTTTAATTTTTATATAGTGTAGCCATTTGATACTGTTTATGAATTCCAAACATAGATATAGGATTATGTTTGTAAACTGCTCTCTTCCTATGGGCATAATAGATTGTATTAACTTCAGAGGCTTCACGTTTACTTTATTAAATTATGATCAGGGGTTGAAATGGCCCATGTCAGTAGGACATTGAGTCTTCACCCCCTTGGTGGGCAGGGACTCACCTAGAAAAAGACATGGCAAAGGATGTAGTTGGAGTTTTGATGCTGGATCCCAGGGAAGTAAACACACAGGAGAAGAACACAGAGGAACAGAGATGGCTCCATAGACATGGCAGAGGCCTGGGAAGAAAGAGAACCTGATGGTCTACAGTTGACCTTGTGGCAACACCAGAGCAGCCAAGCCCATAAAGAAACAAGCCCCAGACAGAGAGATAAGCCTTATGCCAGCCTACAGCTGAGACCAGAAGAAGCTGGGACCATGGAGTCTGAAGAAGAAGGCTGAATCCTCACAGAGACCAGCAACCATCTTGCTCCAACATGTGGTAACAGACTTTGGTGAGGAAAATAACTTACACTTTATGGTCTTGCGACTGTAAGCTTCTACCCAAAGTAAACCCCCTTTGTCAATGCAACAGATTTCTTGTACTTTGCATCAGTACCACTTTTGTTGACTAATGCATATAGTCAAAATATTTGATATTTTCTTTTTGATTTCTCCCCATTGCTTTGATGATAAAAAGGCCCTTAGAGCTGTTTTTTCACTTACCTTTTAAAATCCATCCAGAATTTTCTTTTGTCTGCAATGAAGTGGGAAAAACAAGTTTATTTTTAACCCAAAGAGCTATCCAGTTTTCACAGTACCAAACACTGAAAACTTTATCACTGGCCATGGTTTGGGCTTCTTGTTAACCTAGGAGTGTAGAAGCCATACTGGAGGTGATGCTTTCCACAGAAGTAAAGGCCACAGTGGACCAGGGCAACCTGTGTCCTCACCAGAAGCAGACAAGCTTGAAGGCTGCAGTGGGAGGAAGCTCAGGTGTGGGGGGCTTGTACTGGCCAGTGGTGGTGTGTGAGCAGGAGCCCTGAGCCCATACTGGGAGGTTTTCTGTCCTTCCCATCCTGTAAAGTGATTTGGAGCACAGGCACACCAGGATTTCCAGCAGCCATGAGCCAAGTTCTTTTAGCATGGCACCCCTGGAGTTCTTAAGAACTTTAAGACAATACTAAGGATTGCCTTGCTGGCCTTAGCAGGGTGGCTGTGGACAACAACCAGGCTGACTTATCTTCACACCTCCCCCAGAATGACCAGGTGTCTTGCACAGGATGGAAGGTGTGTGAAGGGTCTGTAGAGACTCAATTGAAGCTGCTTTCACCCAGTCTGAGTTCCTGGAGTCAGTGAGCTTGGGGGTTACTGGGTTTTCCAGCATACTCTGCATATGTGCTGCATTCTCTTAACTGTACTTTCTACCTTGTGCCTTGTAGTTGCTAGAAATGCTTCCTTTTGTTACCCACCCAGAGATAAAAAGTAAGGAAAAAAAACAAACTTAGGCAACCTGGCATTAGATTCGAGACCTGATCCTGCCCAAATCCAGCAAGACCAAGTGTTGGAGTTCACTGTCGGGAGGATATAAGCAGCCAAAGTGATATACATGGCTAACCAGGGGAGGATTAAAGAACAGCTAGCAAGTGCATTTCTTCATCTTTTTTAGATAATGAGGCAGACGTACTTTCTCTTTAAGGACAAGCTGGGATGAACAAATGGAGATATTAAAAGATGATAGCTGATGGGTGGGACAAGATGGCACCTGAGTGAATGCACTTCATAATTGTTCCTTCAAAAGGCTGGCTGAGTAGAGTTGGAATCTTGCTGCAGTGGGCTGTTTTGGGGACTTGCAAGGCAGGAAGTGTTTGGACATTGATTTGGAGAGACTGGAACAGAAGTCGTGCGTGCTAAGGGTAGAACTGTGGGTTTCTAACACTGAGGTCAGAAGTTGTGGAGAGGTGGGACTATTCCCCCTAGGGCATTCCTGGACTGTTAGTAGTGTGGCGACATTCCCAAGCCCTGTGTTCCCCAGAAGAATGCTCCCCAGGTCCATGACCCCTAAGCCACCACAGCCCACATTCCACAGACCCACAGACCCCAAGCCGACAATATCCCAGACTTCCCACTCCCAAATCCAGCATTCTCCCAAATCCAGTGCTCCCTGCGGTAAGGGAATACACTAGCCATTCAGTTTTGGAGTGACTCTGAGTTGGAGGCTTTTGGTGGGAGGTGCAAAGGGGCCAAATGAGATGGGGGTTCAATTTTCAGGTCCTGCCACTCCCCCCCTTTTTTTTGAGCTGAGGAGCATTCCAGCTGGCTTGGGGAAAACTGGGGAAGAAAGGAAAGGCAAATCTGCTGAGAAAGCCCAATTTACCTAAAAGTGCTGGGATCAGAAACTTGGTCTGGGAGAAGGTGGAGTCAGAAAATCAACTAGGCAGCAGACTTGGCCCAGTTGTTATAGTGTCTGCCTACCACATGGGAGGTCTGCGGTTCAAACGCCCGGGCCTCCTTGACCTGTGTGGAGCTGGCCCATGCGCAGTTCTGATGCACGCGAAGAGTACCATGCTACGCAGGAGGGTTCCCCATGTAGGGGAGCCCCGTGTGCAAAGAGTGCGCCCTGTAAGGAGAGCCACCCAGCACGAAAGAAAGTGCAGTCTGCCCAGGATTGGTGCCGCACACACGGAGAGCTGACACAACAAGTTGATGCAACAAAAAGAAACACAGATTCCCGTGCCACTGACAACAACAGAAGCAGGACAAAGAAGACACAGCAAATAGACACAGAAAACTGGGGTGGGGGGGAAGGGGAGAGAAATAAATAAATAAATAAATCTTAAAAAAAAAATCAACTAGCCCTCCTGTAGTACACCTAAGGGAGATGGACTGTAAGATGTGTTTTGAAAACTTCCGTTAGCATATTTGGTGTTTCTGGTGATGTGTGGGCATGCTCTCTTTGGAAATTAAGAGACATTGTTTTCTCTGGTGATTTGGTTCACCAAGGACCCACTTGATTCTCCTACTGGACACCTCACACAGCTTTCCTGCTGCCCAGGGAGAGAGAGAAGGGAGAAAGGGGGAAGGTCAGACTCCTAAGCATTTTATTTAAATGCAAGGAGGATTCCTTGCTTGAAATGTTGGTCTTTTTTATTGGTTTATTTTTTTGTTTTTCCTTCCTCTTTATAACCCCACAGCCCTTTCCTCCTCCCCCTCCTCCTTCTCCTCCTCCTCATCCTCTTCCTCTTCATCCCCCTTTTCTTGCTTGAATTTCCACCCCCACTTTCCCCCATTTTTTCGCTTTCTCTTCTTTTTTATATTTTTTATATTAGGTGTGGCAGGGAGTGATTCACATTTGCTGTGTTTCCTCATCCTCTATTTCCACTTTTCTGTGTGTACTGATTTTGGCTACCATTACAAACCCCTTTCCTCTACATCTTTCTATCCTCCATCATTTAGTGCTTCTCTTATGTTCCACTGCTCTTAATTTAGCCCCCAATTTTTATTTCTAATACCTTTGTATTGTTTTCTGTCTTTTATTCACTCTCTATATTATTGTCCTTTCCTTTCTCTTCCCACTTTCCTGACCACACTGGTCTTTTAATTCATACTATATTCCTCACCATATTCAGGTTACTGTCTCATTATAGATACTCCATTTTTCTTACTGTTATAACTCTACACAGCTTATATGAGTCTAATACCCATTCTTCTAGATTTCACATGGTTCTGCTAATATTTACTAACAATACTACTATTATACTTTTTTCTTTTCTTACTCTTTTTGCTTTCACTTACCCTAATATTTTCCTTTAGTTAACTTAGCCAACAGGACAGAAATAGAATAAGAAGAACAAAATGCCAAAGAGAAGACTTAACACACATGAAAAGCACCAACTAATTAAACCCTGACACTAGACAAAGAAGCTAATCAACCTAACAAGATAAAATGATGACCAGACAGCAGCAAAAAACTACAAACCAAACCAATTATCAGGAAAACATGACCCAAAGAAATGAACAAACTAAAAAGTAGGAAGACGAGCAGAACATCAAACACTCAGCTAAGATGGAGTTGAAGAAGGACAACCACCACACCATGGAGCCTAGAGTGATTACAACTGAAAGTGGGAGGATTGCATCCAGCATCCATGTGGAATCTGAGCCTCCTCTTGACATAGAGGTGCAATGGACACAACCAATCCAATGTCCACATAGAAAAGGTGGCATTGGATTGAGAAAAGTGGACATGATGGCTGATGGGTATGGGGAAAGGGAGGAAGAGATGAGAGGTGGAGGCGTCTTTGGGACATGGAGCTGCTCTGCATGGTGCTTCAGGGGCAATCACCGGACATTGTAAATCCTCACAGGGCCCACTGGATGGAATGGGGTAGAGTATGGGCCATGATGTGGACCATTGACCATGAGGTGCAGAGGTGCCCAAAGATGTACTTGCCAAATGCAATGGATATGTCATGATGATGGGAAGGAGTGTTGCTGGGGGGGGGGGGGAGAGGGGGGGTGGGGGTGGTAGGGTTCAAAGGGACCTCATATATATATATTTTTAATGTAATATTATTACAAAATCAAAAAAAAACATTTAATAGGGGCCAATTTATTGAGGTGAAGGAAGAGATAAGACTATGAAGAAAACACTTGGAGAGCATACAGAAGAAATTGCAATCATGCAAAAAAAATACAATGGATATGATGGGGAGTAACAGCACAATCCAAGAAATCAAAAATACTCTCAGCAAGTAACAGCAGATTTGAAGAGGGAGAGAAAAGAATAGTGATGTTCCATTATGGAAGACAGTACATCCTAAATCAAACAGACAGTAGATTTGATAGATAAAAAGAGAGAAAAAATTCAACAGGGACTTTGGGACCTGAATGACAATGCAAAATGTGAAAACATATGCATTATAGGCATCCCAGAATAAGAAGAAAAGGGAAAGGGAACAGAAGGGATTTTGGAGGAAATAATGGTTGAAAACCTCCCAAACCTATTGAGGGAGATGAATGTCCACACCCAGGAAGCAAAATGCACCCTAAATAGCATAAATCCCAACAGGCCTACCCAAAGACATATACTTCTCAAATTATCCAATGCTCAAGACAAAGAGAAAATACTAAAAGCAGCAGGAGAAAAGAGAAACATCACATACAAAGGAGGCTTCATAAAATTAAGTGCTGATTTCTCATCTCAAACCAAGGAGGCAAGAAGGCAGTGGCATGATATAGTCAAAGTGCTAAAAGAAAAGAATTTCCAAAAAATAATACTCTGTCCACCTAAACTGACATTCAATACCATAGAGAGTTCAAATATTCACAGAAAAACAGAAATTAATAGATTATACCAACAAGAATCCTGCCCTTCAAGAAATACTAAAGGAAGGTCTATAGGAGGAAAGAACAGGAGAGACAGAGTTGGAGGAGAGTGTAAGAACAATAAAAAGACAAAAAAAGTTAAAAACCAAACAAAATATAACAAACACAAATCCAAAGAAAATATGGCTAATATAAATAATTCCTTGAAAGTGATAACACTGAATGTCAATGGGTTAAACTCACCTGTCAAGGGACTCAGACTGGAAGATTGGATAAAAAAGTATGATCCATCTATATGTTGTCTACATGAAAATCATCTTAGACCTAGGGATTCAAGGAGGTTGAAAGTGAATGTCTGGAAAACATCTTACAGGCAAATAATAACCAAAAATGCAGGCGTAACTATGTTAATATCAGACAAAATAGACTTTAAATGCAAAATAATTGTGAGAGACAAATATGGACACTACATATTAAAGGGATAATCATTCAAAAAGGAAAGAACAGGTATAAACATTTATGCTCCTGGGAAGCACACTTGGCCCAGTGATTAGGGCATCTGTCTACCACATGGGAGGTCCACGGTTCAAACCCTGGGCCTGCTTGGGGCCTCCTTGACCCATGTGGAGCTGGCCCATGCACAGTGCTGATGCGCACAAGGATTGTTGTGCCACTCAGGGGTGTCCCTGTGTAGGGGAGCCCCAAGGATAAGGAGTGAACCCTGTAAGGAGAGCTGCTCAGTGTGAAAGAAAGTGCAGCCTACTCAGGATTGGCACTGCACACACAGAGAGCTGACACAGCAAGATGATGCAACAAAAAGAAACACACATTCCAGTGCCACTGACAACAGAAGTGGACAAAGAAGATGCAGCAAAAAGACAGAGAACAGACAACTGCTGTGGGGGGAAGGGGAGAGAAATAAATAAATACATCTTTAAAAACAAAAACAAAAACAAAAACAAACAAAAAACATTACACTCCTAACAAGGGTGCCTACATATATGTAAGACAAACACTGGAGAAACTAAGGGAAGGAATTGATGCCTCTACAGTTATAGTGGGGAACTTTAAAACACCACTATCACCTTTGGACAGAACATCTCAAAAGAAAATCAATAAAGAAGAAAAGACGTTGAACAATATATTAGAGGAACTGGACCTAATAGACATATACAGAACATTACACCCAAATAAAGCAGGATACACATTCTTCTCAAGTGCACATGGATCATTCTCCAAGATAGACAACAGGATAGTGCTGAGAAAGTCTCAATGAATTCAGAAAGTTCGAAATCATTTCAAGTCAACATTCTTTATCTAAGTTCTTTATCTAACTTTATCCAAGTTCTTTATCTATCCTTTAAACTCATCACTATATGCCATTCCCTAGTAAGGGACCATGACATTATATTGGGCTTCAAATTTCGGGGAGTTCTGGATCACAGAGTGTTTCAACAATGGCAATGGAGGGATACTGGTATGGGATACCAATGACAGGTGATATATGACTGACAGGGAGCTGTACAGAACATATGTCCAGGGTGCATGGTAATGTTTGGATATACTCATAGTGGCAACAATTAAAAACCACAGTAGGGGGGGTACTGGGTTCCTGGCCAGTGGTGCTCTGTCGTGGTCCCTAGGGGAGCAGCGACAGTCTCCCAGGTACAGTGGTGGGGACCGGGAGGGAGTGAGGGTTCAACAGTGAGCCCCAGATGCTAATGACTATGCTTGTGAGCTGATAAACCCAAAATAAGAACAAGGCCTAGAGCAACTTTGTGCCTGGGAATTTCCTTCTGTCAGCCTTCATGTTACTCAAATGTGGCCAGTCTTGAAGCCAAACTCAGCATGTAAATGCAATGCCTTCCCCCCAGCGTGGGACATGACACCCGGGGATGAGCCTCCCTGGCAACGAGGGACCACTATCAACTACCAACTGATGATGCAACTGGAAAATGACCTTATACGGAAGGTTCAATGCGGATCAGCAGAATATCCATGTCTACATAAAATACCATGACTTTAAAATACTGTTTGACCTAAAATAAGGGGGAAATGGAAAGGAGAAATGAGTTTATATGGCTACGAGTTTCTAAAAAAGAGTCTGGAGGCTGGCAGAAGGTTTGCCCTCATGCACAACTGAGCAGAGTCAGAGAGACAGATAAAGCAGATACAACCCCCAGATATTGGTTCCTTTGAGGGCTAAAGAGACCCATGGGAGTTATGGTCATGGCCGATGGGGTTAACTACCAGGGCAGATGGCCCCTCTTTGGAAATGGTGTTTATGTGTGATGAATCTGGACTCAGATGGGATCTCCCTTCATAAGACTTTCATGCTAATGTGCTGGAGGTGCAGTTAATGTTGGGGTTTAAGATATATTTAGGGGATTTGAATCTCTGGACTGACAATGTGATAGCCAGATCCTGAGCCTCAACAGACTCCAGCACCTACAATCTGATTTATTGGACTTACCACACTCAGCTAAGATGGAGTTGAAGAAGGACAACCACCACACCATGGAGCCTAGAGTGATTACAACTGAAAATGGGAGGATTGCATCCAGCATCCAGGTGGAATCTGACCCTCCTCTTGACATAGAGGTTCAATGGACACAACCAATCCAATGTCCACATAGAAGAGGTGGCATTGGATTGGGAAAAGTGGACATAATGGACAAAGGGTATGGGGAAAGGCAGGAAGAGATGAGAGGTCGAGGCGTCTTCGGGACATGGAGCTGCCCTGGATGGTGCTTCAGAGGTAATCACCGGACATTGTAAATCCTCACAGGGCCCACTTGATGGAATAGAGGAGAGTATGGGCCATGATGTGAACCAATGTATATGAGGTGCAGAGGTGCCCAAAGATGTACTTACCAAATCCAATGGATGTGTCATGATGATGGGAACGAGTGTTGTTGGGGGGGGGGGGGAGAGGGGGGGTGGGGGGTGGGGTTGAATGGGACCTCACATATATTTTTTTAATGTAATATTATTACAAAGTCAACAAAAAATAAAAAAATTTAAAAAAAAAAAAAGAAAGTTCGATATCATACAAAATAATTTCTCTGACTACAGTGGAATGAAGCTGGAAATCTGCAAATGTCAGAGACCCGGATTTGGCAACAAGATATGAAAGTTAAATAACACACTCTTAGAAAAACAGTGGGTCATGGAGGAACTCTCAAAAGAAATCAGTAACTACCATGAAACAAATGAAAATTATAATGCACATATCAAAACTTATGGGATGCAGCAAAAGTGGTACTGAGAGGGCAATTTATAGCCATAAATTCACACGTGATAAAAGAAAAGTTAAAATTGAAGCACTAACTTCACACTTGGAGGATTTAGTAAAAAACCAATGACAAACTAAACCCAAAGGAAAAGGAAAGAAATAACAAAGATCAGAGCAGAACTAAATGAAAAAATAAGAAAGCATTTGAAAAAATAAACAAAACCAAGAGCCAGTTCTTTGACAAGATCTATAAAATTGACAAACCCTTAGCTAGACTAACAAGAAAAAAAAAAAGATGCAAATACAGAAAAAAAAATGAGAAAGGGGATATCACCACTGACCCCACAGAAAAAAGACTATCATAAGAGGATACTTTGAAAAACTATATTCCAACAAAAATGAAAATTCAGAGAAAATGGACAAATTCCTGGAAACACATAAGCAACCTACATTATTGAAAGAGGAAACTGACAATCTCAACAAATCAACCACAGATAAAGATATAGATTCAGTCATCAAAAGCCTCCCAACTAAGAAGAGTTCTGGGAGAGATGGCTTCAGAAGTGAATTCTACCAAACTTTCCATAAAGAACTAACACCAATCTTGCTGAAACTCTTCCAAAAAATTGAAACAGAAGAACATTGCCTAACTTACACTATGATGCCCATATTGCCCTAATATCAAAGCTGAACAAAGACACCACAGGAAAGGAAAATTACAGACCAATCTCTCTAATGAACGTAGATGTGGAAATCCTCAACAAAATACTTACTAATCATATTCAGCAGCACATTAAACGAATTATACATGATGACCAGGAGGAATTCATTCCTCATGTGCAAGGATGGTTCAACATAAGAAAATACATTAATGTAAACACCACATAAACAGATTGAAGTAAAAAAATCACATGATCATATCTATAGATGCAGAAAAAGCATTTGACAAAATACAGCACTATTTCTTAATAAAAACTCTGCAAAAGATTGGGGTAGAGGGAAACTTTCTGAACATGATAAAAGATATGTATGGAAAACCACAGTTAACATCATTTACAATTTTGAAATCTGAAAATCTTTCCCTTTAAGATCAGGAACAAGACAAGGATGCCCATTATTACCCCTTCTATTTAATATTGTGTTAGAAGTACTTGCCTGAGCATTGAGGCAAGAACCAGACATAAAAGGCATTCAAATTGGAAAGGAAGAAGTGAAAATTCCACTATTTGCTGATGATAAGACCCTATACATAGAGAACCCTGAGAAATCTACAACAAAGCTTCTGGAATTTATAAATGAGTTCAGTAATGTCACAGGTTATGAGATCAATGCGCAAAAATCAGTAGCATGTCTGTACAACACTAATGAAAAACCTGAGGAGGAAATCAAGAAAAAATACCATTTACAATAGTAAATTAAAAAATCAAATACCTAGAAATAAATTTAACTAAAGATGTAAAAAATTTATACACAGAAAACTACACAACACTGTTCAAGGAAATCAAAGAAGACTTAAATAAATGGAAGAATACTCCCTGTTCATGGATAAGAAGGCTAAATATTATTAAGATGTCTATCCTACCAAAACTGATCTACACATTCAATGCAATCCCAATGAAAATCAACACAACATTCTTTAATGAACTAGAAAAACTCGCTAAGAAATTTATTTGGAAAGGAAAGAAGCCCCGAATAGCCAAAGACATATTGAAAAAGAAAAAACAAAATTGGAGGAATTACACTACCTTACTTCAAAACATAGTACAGTAGTGAAAACAACATGGTACTGACACAAGGAGAGACACACTGACCAATGGAACCAATTTGAAAATTCTGATATAGCTCCTCATAGATACATTCATATGATATTCATAGGACCATCAAACTCGCTGAAAGAGGATTGCCAACTCACACCTTATTAAAAAATCAACTCAAGATGGATCAAAGACCTGAATATAAGAGCCAAGACCATAAGGACCTTAGAACGCAATGTAGGGAAACACCTACAGGACCTTGTAATAGGAAATGGCTTCATGTACTTCACACCAAAAGCACGAGTAGAAGAACAAATAGATACATGAGACTTCTTCAAAATTAAAGCCTTTTGCACCTCAAAGGGCTTTGTCAAGAAAATGAAAAGAGAGCCTACCCAATGGGTAAAAATATTTGGTAACCATATATCTGATAGGAGACAAATATCCTTCAAATATAAAGAATTCCTATATCTCAACAATAAAAAGACAACCCACCCATTTTAAAAAGTGGCAAGACTTAAATAGAAACTGCGGCAGCTTGCTCGGTCGGAAGAGGTGGTATCTGGCTGCGGACGAGGGGTCGGTCCAGCTCTGGACGAGGGGTCAGTCCCCCTTGGGACGAGGGGTTGGTCCCACCTGGGACGAGGGGTCGGTCCGGCAGTAGACGAGAGATCAGTCTCACAAGGGGTTGCGCGGTTCGGCTGATGGGGTCGCCTGGAGAAGCAGGCGATGAAGGGTCACCCGGAGAAGCAGGTGACGAACTGGGGACAAGGGAGGCCAGGCCCTTGTCGGGGGCTCTCAGGACTGGAGGGCGCACGGCAGAAGAACTACCGCAGAGACAAGGTAAACACGCAAGGCCACTTTACTGAGGGAGAGGCAACAGTTTTATAGGGGCTTCGGAAGCCTGATTGGTCGAAGCCATGCCCTGTTCTGATTGGTTGCTGGCGAAAGTTCAGTGGGCGGCACCAGATGGGGGAGGGGTGGTGGTTAGGGATTCACTGTCGCTGTTGCTGGGGGAAGGGGCAGGGTGTAGGGATTGTTGGCTGCTGTTGCTGGGGTGGAGGGCAGACTGGAGTTTCCCGCCCACGCCTGGCTGTTGCTGCTGTGGGGGGAGGGAAAAGGGCAGACTGGATTTTTCCACCCACACCTGGCTGTTGCTGCTGTCGGGGGAGGGGAAAAGGGCAGACTGGAATTTTCTGCCTTGCGCCTGCTCAGGGAGAAGGAAGAAGGGTGCCGCCCCACAAGGCATCGGGTGGCGCCATCTGGGAGGAGGGGTGGCTGCGGAAGCATGGCTGCCGAGAAGGGGAGACCCGAGGGCACTCTGCGCCCATGCTGAGCTTCCTTCAGGGGTGGCGGTGGGCCCGACCAACCACCCTATTATGGGGGCAGCGGAATTAGGTCTACCGCGGCCGCTCCCCTCACCAGGCCAGCAAACCACACTTCAGTCCGAGGGGTGACCACAAAAAACTTCTCCAAATAAGAAATACAAATGGCTAAAAAGCACATGAAAAATGCTCAAAATCACTAGATATTAGGGAAATGCAAATCAAAAGTACAATGAGATACCATCTTACTCCCATGAGACTGGCAGCTATCAAAAACACAGAAGACTACAAGTACTGGAGAGGATGTGGAGGACTGGGAACACTCACTCATGCTGGTGGAAATGCAGAAGTATACAGCCATTCTGGAGAACAGTTTGGTGGTTTGTCAAAAAAACTAGCTATGGATTTGCCATATGGCCCAGCAATTCCACTGGTGGGTATTTACCCAGTAGAACTGAAAACAAGGATACAAACTGATATATGCACACCAATGTTCATAGCAGCATTATTTACTATTGCCAAAAGTTGGAATCAATGCAAATGCCCATCAATAGATGAGTGGATAAATAAAATGTGGCATATACATACAATGGACTACTACTCAGCTATAAGATGGAATACAGTACAAACACATGTGATAACATGGATGAATCTTGAGAACCTTACGTTGAGTGAAGCAACCCAGGCATTGAAGCACGAATATTACATGATAAGTTGTCTCAGAGAGCTACAGACTGGTTGATAGGCTTAAAGAAAGTTTGGAAGAGAGCTAACACCTACATGGGTGAAATCTATGATAAGCTGTATGTAAGTATTTGTAGAGGGAAGGGATAAAATGGGGGCATAGGGATGCCTTGGGTGGAGCTTTGATGGCTTGAGGGGGTGAGGGATGGGAGGAAGGGTCAGATGGCCCTAGAAATTGGGGGAGGGTGTGGAAATATTTGGACATAGTAGATTGTCAGGTATGTGGTTGAAACTGTAATGTTGAGAAAACTTTTTAGAAAATATAATAAGAAAGTTTACCTGTTTAAGATGCTTAAGCAGGGACATCTTACACAGGTCAGGCTTCCAGGGAGTGTGTGAATGCTCATTTTGTCATAGTGGGTTATATCACTCGGTGGAGATCCATACAATTAGTGTGAAGTTATACCCACATCCTGAGGACTGATGATCTCAAAGAGGGAAATGTGTCTCTCAAGAATACTGGTGGCTCTAAATGTGTTAGGACAGTCGAGTATGTCAAACCATCAACACTGTTGCAAGTATCTCTGAATATGGTCCTTCAAGTAATGAAGACTGATTGTCACAGTGGGTGCTCTGGGGAGGGGGAGAGGGGTATTGAATAGATGGAATCAGGGTAACTGTAGGGTAATGGAAGTGTTCCACAAGATCATGCAATGATGGATATAGGACATGTTAAATTACACCAAAATTGTATAAAAGTCTATAGGTTAAAATGTAAACTATAACGTAAAACATAAGATAACTAAAAATTTAGAAAATTGTATAGTCTAAAATATAGATCCTAATGTAAGCTAACATGGAACCTTGGTTGAAATTTATGTTTCAATATCTGTACATCAAGTGCAGCAAACACAATATGAACATGTAAAACTATCATTGCTAGGGAAGGAACAAAATGTTTGATATTGGATATGTGGGAATACCCTATATTATATATGTGAATTACTGTGATCTAAACATTTTGTGAAGACGAAACAAATAATTAGAAAAAAAGAAAGGATGTAGACACTGAGGAAGAAATGAAATTGCCTTGCCACTGTACATACGGGGCAACACCTATTGCATTAATGAAAGACAAAACATCAAAAATGAAGCATTTTCATTTTTTGATACCCCAATTTATTTTTACTTTATTTAGTTTTTCTAAATTACTATGTATTCTATATCTAACCTTTAAATCCATCACTATCTTCCACTTTATTATTTGTGGAACTTGACAATATATTAGGCTTCATTTTTTAAGAAGTTTTTTTGTGTGTGTGTTGAACAAAATTTTAATATTCTAAATTTAATCAACATCCAGCAGGTTATTTTGACTATATATTGTACATTGGAAGGAAGAATCAATTATTTTCAAAATCACATTTAGATTTCAAAGAGTAAGTATTAAAATAGTCTCAGTGTGAACAGAGAGTTTCAACTCTGGCAGGGGAGGAACACTGTGTGGGATTTTATTGATGGGAGCCACATGGTTGGGAGGGAGTTCTCCAGGCATGTATATAGGGTACATAAAAATGTTTGGATATTTTCATAGTGGTTACAATTAAAAACTTCAAATAAGGGAATGTTGAGTTCCTAAACTAGGGAGCTCTATCACATTCCCCAATGGAACAGCATCAATCCCCAAATGCAATGACAAAGACTAATAAGGATGGTCCAACAATGAGCCCTTTATACTGATGACTATGCTTATGAGCCTGTGTGCCTAAAATATGAACTAGGCCTAGAGGTGCAGTTTGCCTAAGAGTTACCTCCTGAGATCCTCCACGTTGGTCAAATGTGGCCACTCTCTAAGCCAAACTCAGCATGAAAATGCATTACTTTCCCACAGCATGGGACATGACTCCCAGGGATGAGCTTCCCTGGTGCTGAGGGATTACTACCAAGCACCAGCTGATGATGTAACTAGAAGAAGACTTTGAATAAAAGGGTCAACTCAGACCAGCAGAATATCTCAACCTTCACGTAATAATATAATAACAGTTGTTAAAAACTGTTTTTTGACCTTGAATAAAAAGGGGAAATGGAGAGGAGAAATGAGTTTATATGGCTATGAGTTTCCAAAAAGGAGTCAGGGGGTCATCAGAAGGGTCGTGCTTATGCATGCCTCAACAGGGTCCCAGAGACAGCCAAAGTAGATAGAAGCCCGGGTACTAGTTCTCCTGAAGGCTGCAGAGACCCACAGGTTCTATGGTCATGGCAGCTGGCTCTGGAGTTCAGTGCCATATCAGTGGGCCCTACTTTGGAGTTTGTATTCCTGAGTATGATGGAATTTTACTCAGATGTGACCTTTCTGCACATCCCTCATTCATTTTTTTATTTTAGTCACTCAACAACCATTTAGTCATCAAACACATCATGGAAGTTACTAAATAATAATTTGTGAATAAAGAGATGAGTAAAATATTCTTCCACATCTTATAGAGATTATGTGCAAGCAAAAATAGTAGTGACTACATGAAATACCCTGAGATGGCACTGACATCCTGGTGAAGTGGATCTAAAAGTTTATGCTCATTCTGTGGAGACAAGTGAGAGCTTCATAAGGGAGATGACTGCACTGACACTGAAAGTACAGATTGGGGTAACTTCAAGAGGAGAAAGATGTAGAAGCACACCAAGAAGAAACATGAGGGAAACAATCCAATCAATATAACCATATGGTGTGGTGAGGTTTTAAAATTAGTTCTTGCTATCTGATGAACAATGAAGGGGTAGGATGTGAAAAGGGGATGAGCATCCTGACCAGTTTTGCAGTAGCCATAGTATAGAGAGCCTGGTGTTTTGTCCACAAGATGGGTATTTATGTTTTAAATTATTGAGAGTCACGGCAGGTTTATAGAAGGTGATGGTCGTGAAATTACTTGCCATGATGAAAGCTTACTCTCAGTCAACATGACGATCGCTGTTGCCAAAACCCTACAGAGAGGATGAGGAATGGAAATAGCACAATTGTAGTGGGAAGTGAATCTGTGTGGGCTTGGACTACAAAGACAAATATTCATTTTTATCCTAAGCACAATGTCAGGCATTTTGTATTCATTATTTCATTTAATTCAATTATTCCATGAAATTGTTTTTCACTATTCTGATTTAATGGAAGAATAATGTGAGGCAGCAATGCTATATTCTTATCCAAGGTATGTAAATGTAATTGTCATGGATTGAACCTTGGAGTTCAAAGTTTCTAGAATTTTGCACTTCACTAATAATTTATTTATTAATAAAATTAATATTTTAAAACTGTGTTAGATTTACAGAAAAGTTGCAAGGATAGTAGAGAGGATTTTCAAAAACTTCTCACATGCTTTTCCAATATCTTAACACCTCCAAGCCAGAATAGCAAATTATATTTATTTTCAAAAATTCTTAAGCCATTCAGGCAGTGACAACATCTCAGATTTTCTCCTCATGTTTTATGACTTGTATACTTTTGAGGAGTGTAGGTCGGGTATTTTGTAAAGTGCCCCTCACTCTGAATTTGCCTGATATTCTTCTCATGTTTAGACAGGGTTAATTGGATTTTGGAGGAAGATACCAGGATAATGTGTTATTTTCATTGCATCATATCTAGGGTGCATCCTATGAACATGATTTATCACTGTTGATGTTGACCTTGATCAACAGTGTTTGGAGCTTCCCCCAGCTCCCCCAATACTCATCAATTCTCTGCATTTCCATATATGGCTTTTGGAATGAAATCAATACGTGAAGCCCACATTCAGGAGTGTGATGTTTGTGCCACTGCCTTGAGAGAAAAATATCTCCATATATTATGAAATTCATCTTCACAATAAATATGTATCTTTTAAAAATCACTTATTTATATTAGGATTGCCTCATGACATTTATTTCTTACTTTGGGTTGTGATACAGTACTACTTTATTTTGTTTTTCAGTTTATTCCAGTTTTGACCTTTGGAACCCTTTTGGCTATGTCCTGTGTCTATTTGAAATTATCCCCAACATTACCAGTTTTATTTTAACACATACTAACTTTTTGGTACTAAGAGATACTCCAGACTCTTTTTGTATATTTCTTGACCTAGTCCTGCAGGCAGCTATTTCTCCAAGAAAATTCTTATTGCAAAAATGCTTTTAATATCTAAAGTCTGGACAATATATGTGCCTTGCTACTGGGCCATCTCCATGGATATTACAAAAACACACGTGTGTACACAATCCTATGTACATATATATATATATATACATATATATATATATATATATATATATATATCTGCAAATGTTTCTACATGCAACCCTGTGTAGCTATATTTACCTCCACACGAATTCACACCGATGTGTCTGTCTCTAAATCATTAACAGAACAATCTAGCATCCTCCCCTTGCTTATCTGAATCCTTCCACACCATGTTGGGAAGCATATTTCCCATATTCCATTCATTTACTTTATTGCTTAATTCCAGTGTACATGTATACAAGTAAAATTTGTTAACCCATACCCTGATGGGACACAATATCAAATAGGGTAGCATACCTGTGTATAGTGCCCATTGATTTCATATTACAGACACTGTTCATATCCAATATTACTAATTCAGCATCTTTTCCTCCCATACCCCTCAGATAGGGCATTTGATGCATTTACAATACAGTTAGATTATTTTTGAACTTGGACGTTGTCAAGTTCAATGGGTTTTGAAAAATGCATAATGTCAAGTGCCTGCAATCCCAGTATAATAGAGAATAATTTCACTGTTCTGAACATTTCTGAGCTTCACCTATTCAATGTACCTCCCTCTGCCTAAGGCCTGGGCAAACAGTGATCATTCTAATATCTCTGCTGTTTTGTCTTATCCTACTTAAACTGGTTTCTTTTATAAAAAATATTTTTTAAAAATTATTTTATAGGTACTTAGATTACATAAATGTTAAATAAAAAGTGTAGGAATTTCCATATGCCCTGCTCCTCGTAGCTCCCACATTCTCCCACATAAACAACATCTTTCATTAGGGACATACATTCATTGCAATTGATAAACACATTTCAGGATATTGCTACTGAGCATTGATTACAGTTTACATTGTTGCGGCGGCTTGCTCGGTCAGTAGAGGTGGGGTCTGGCTGCGGACGAGGGGTCGGTCCAGCTCTGGACGAGGGGTCGGTCCCACTTGGGAAGAGGGGTCGGTCCCACTTGGGACGAGGGGTCGGTCCGGCAGCAGACGAGGGATCGGTCTCACAAGGGGTTGCGCGGTTTGGCTGACGGGGTCGCCCGGCGAAGCCGGCGACGAAGGGGTCGCCCGGAGAAGCGGGCGACGAACTGGGGACAAGTGAAGCCAGGCCCTTGTCGGGGGCTCTCAAGACTGGAGGGTGCACGGCAGAAGAACTACCGCGGACACAAGGTAAACACGCAAGTCCAACTTTATTGAGGGAGAGGCAACAGTTTTATAGGGGCTGGGGAAGGCTGATTGGTCGAAGCCACGCCCTGTTCTTATTGGTTGCCGGTGAAAGGTCAGTGGGCGGTACTGGATGGGGGAGGGGTGGTGGTTAGGGATTGGCTGTCGCTGTTGCTGGGGGAAGGGGCAGGGTTTAGGGATTGGTGGCTGCTGTTGCTGGGGTGGAGGGCAGACTTGAGTTTCCCGCCCACGCCTGGCTGTTGCTGCTGTCGGGGGAGGGGAAAAGGGCAGACTGGAATTTTCCGCCCTGCACCTGCGCAGGGAGAAAGAAGAAGAAGGGTGCTGCCCCACAGGCATCGGGTGGCGCCATCCGGGAGGAGGGGCGGCCGCGGAAGCATGGCTGCCGAGAAGGGGAGACCCGAGGGCACTCTGCGCCCATGCCGAGCTCCCTTCAGGGGTGGCGGTGAGTCTGACCAGCCACCCTATTATGGGGGCAGTGGCTTGGCCTGCCGCGGCTGCTCCCCCGCCAGGCCAGCAAACCACACTTCAGCCCAAGGGGTGACCGCACATTGTAGTTGACACTCTCTCCCACATAATTTTGTAGGTTATGGGAAGACACATAATGGCCTTTATCTGTCATTGCAAAGCCATTCAGAACAACTCCAAGTCCCCAAAATGCCCCCATGTTACAACTGTTTTTCCCTCTCCTTGCCCTCAGATCCTCCAGCGGTCACTGCCTCCACACCAATGTTATAATTTCTTCCATTGCTAGAATTACAATAAGTAACAATAAGTATAGACAATAAGGCTATAGAAGAATACCAGTAAGTCCACTCTAGTCCATAGTTCTTTCCCATTCTTAAGGATTCTGGGATGGTGATGCCCAATCCACCTCTAATTGAGAGGGGAGTTTGATCCCATATATGGATGGGATGCTCTTGCTGGCAGTTGTAGGCTTTCTTATTTCCTTGGTATAGTGGTTGCCCATCCTCACCTCTTTGTTAATTGCCCTGGGTGGGTCCAATGAACTGGAGAGTAGGTGTTGCAACTCCACTGAGGCTCAGGGCACGGCTGGCACATGGGCAGTCCAAAGATTTAAGTTTCTTGGGTGTACACCTACTAACACCATCACCAAGTATAAGTTCAAATAGAAGGGACAGATGAGCTATGTGTAGGGAAGTCATAACTGAGTCCCAGCTTGTCACAATGGGGAGCACAAACCCCAAGGTAGGCCCACTGGGAAGGCACCAAATTCCTGACCTATCTACCATGACCATAGGACCTAGGTGTCTCCAGAGCTCTCAGGAGACTCAATATTTGGGGTAGTATCTATTTTGGCAGTCTATGAGATCCTGCTGAGATGTGCATAAGTGCTACCTCTGAAATGACCTCCCAATTCACTTTGAAGTCTCTCAGCCTTATGAACTCGTTTGTCTTTGCATTTCCCCCCTTTTCTTTTACATCTTTTTCCAGTTACCCTGCTATTTGATTGGTGATGGTAATCCCTCAGTGTACAGAAGGCTCATCCCTAGGAGTCATGTCCTATTCTGGGGGGAAGACAACGCATTTGTATGCTGAATTTGTCTTAGAAAGAGGCTACATTTGAGCAACAAGGAGGATCTCAAAAGGTAACTTTTAGGCACCCTAAACACAAGGCTAAGTTTCAATTTCAAGAGCAAAGGATCATAAACATAGTCATCAATATCAAGGGTCCATCAATGGGCCATTTTTCTTCACTAGTCATTGCCCCTGTACTTGGGGGATTGCTGCTGTTCCATTAGAGAATGTAGCAGAGCTCTCCAGGATTAGAATTCAATATTCTCTCAGTTATTGTGTGTCTCTCCACCCACTGTGGCAATGCCACATGAATATTTGAAAACATTTATATACCTTATGTGTATTTCCAGGTGAAATTCCTCCCATGTATCCCTCATTACTGACACTCCACACTAATGATTCTCCTCTTCTCCAAATGTAACTCTTCTGTGATCCAAAGCTTCTTCAAAAATGAAGCCAATAAAATAGCCAAATACAATTATTAGGAAAATCAAATAATAATGATAGGTTAAATATTAAAAATAAAATACAAAAAAATTTAAAATAAAATTTAAAATTTGGGATATTACAAAATAATGAAAACTATTATTTTTTTAAAAACTTTTTTCTTTCATCAGTTTAATAGATATTGTACTTTGTGTATACTGACATTTCCTTCCATTTACTCCATTTTGTTTATTCCATTAAACAAAACTATAAAATTTTGTTTTCAAAGAAGTTTTAGGTCACAGAAAAGTCACAAACAGCATATAGGGGACTCCCATATACCCAACATCCTCCCCCATTTTCCCCTTCCCATGTTAATACCGTTTTACATGTGGTTGGTACATTTGTTTCAACTGTTATACAAGCAGTAAATCATAGCTACTAACCACGGTCAATGGTTTATATTGTGGTTTACATTTTACAGCACATACATTTATAAATTTTGATGACATTTCACATGACCAGTGTCCATCATTGTAAGATCATGTAGAACACTTCCATTGCCCAATAAATACCCCTCTTTCATGTACTCTATGTGCTCCCTCTGCCTCCCCTTGGGGCCAATATTGATCATCTGGCTTCACTACTTGGATAAGATTCATAGTTACTTGCAACACTGAAGTCTTGACATTCTGGTTTGTCCTCCCCTCTTAGGAATCACCTATGCCCTCAAATGACTCCTGTCCCATTGTTTGAGAAGATATAGGTTCTCCCCAGGATGGGAGTTCAACAGCTTCCCACTCATTATGTGGGTTTCCACACACCGACCCAAAACATTATGACAAAATGATCTCTCACACTCTCCCTAGAAGCCTGCCCCAGGTGCACCCTGTCCTGAATGCTCCCCATCCAACACCATAAGGCAGTAACCCTCCCTTGTCATATTGCCATAGGAGTGTTCTCAACTTTTTACATCCAGCCACATACCTGACAATTCCCAGCGTTCACATGGTCCATTGCCCAACCCTCCCCCAATTCCATGAGCCGTCCAACCTACCCTCACAACCCCACCCCTGTCAAACCAGCAATGCCTATCCCAATAGTATCACCAATGTTTTGTCTTAGTCCTTCACTACCCAATGACACACTTTCACCTTATCATAGATTTGGTCCATATGGGCATTGGCTCAAAAACTTCTCCCTTTGTATTTCCTCTAAATATCTCTTACAGACAGTAGCTCTCTGAGTCTGCTTGATTTGCTTAATTTATATCCAAAGTCATGTAATATTTGTCCTTCAATGTCTGACTTGCTTCACTCAACATAAGGACCTCAAGGTTCATCCATGTTATTCCATGAGCTAGTTCCGTATTCTTTCTTTTTACTTATTAAATTGTATGTTTCTTAAAGAAACATAGATCACAAAATAAAGTTGTATTAAAAAAATGTAAAAGGTTCTTCCATTTCCCACACACCACCCTCCCGCTCCTCCCACATCAAAAACCTTGTTTATCATTGTGGCATATTATTTGCATTTGGTGACTATATTTTGGAGCGCTGCCAGACCACATGGATTATAGTTTACATTGTAGTTTACACTCTGCCCAGTACATTCAGTGGGTTATGGCAGGATATATAATGTCCAGCATCTGTCCCTGCAATATCATTTAGGACAACCCCAAGTAGCAAAAATGTCCCACATCTCAACTCTTCCTTCTCCCTTCCCTCAGCAACTACCATAGCCACTTTCCCCAGATCAATGCTACAGCTGCTTCCCTTACTATTCAAAATAATTCTACAGTAGAATACCATTAGGCTCACACTATTCCATAATTTATTCCTCCATCCTGTAGACCCTGGGTTGGTGATGTCCATTCCACCTCTATACTGAGAGGGGACTTATATCCAACATGGTTGGTGCATGTGATTCTCTTACTTAAAGTTGTAGGCAATCTCAGTTCCCTGGTGTGGTGGTTAGCCATTTTCACTTTCCTTTTAGCTGGCCGGTGCAAGTTCAACAAACCAGAGAATAGGAGGTTCAAATCTGCTGAGGCTTAGAGCCTAGCTGCCACATGGCCAGTCCATGGCTTCAAGTCTTCTTAGGATACACCAACCCCAGTGAAAAACTACAAATTCAGTAAAAGTGACAAAAGAGGCATGTGTAGAAAGGTCACATCTGAGTCCAACTCCATCACACTCAGGAGCACAATTTCCATAGTAAGGCCCACTCCAGAGGCATCGGCCATGACCGTAGAATCTGTGTGTCTCCATACCTCTCAGGAGCACCAGTACCTGGAGTTGTATCTACGTTGTCTTTCTCTTTTCCCCATTTTTAAAAGGGTTGTTTGTCTTTTGTTTTTAGATATGTTTTCCTTATATATGCTGTATGTTAGGCACCTATCAGATATATAATTACCAAATATTTTCTTCCATCACACCTTTGAGGTGTAAAAGTTTTAATTTTGAGGAGTTCCCATTTATCTATTTTTTCTTTCACTGCTTGGGATTTGGATGTGAAGTTCAAGCCAAACTCAGAATGTAAATGCATTACCTTCCCCCCATCAAGGGACACAACTCCCAGGGATGCCCCTCCCTGGTGCTGAGGAATTACTACCAATCACCAGCTGGTGATGTAACTAGAAAAAGACTTTGAATAAAAGTGTCAACTCAGAAGAGCAGAATACCTCAGCCTATATGTAATATTAGGCATTAAAAACTGCTTTATGATCTTGAATAAAAGGGGGAAATGAAAAGAACAAATGAGTTTATATGGCTATGAGTCTCTAAAAGAGACTCTAAAAGAGAGTCAGGAGATCATCAGAGAGGTTGTGCTTACACACACCTCAGCAAGGTCCCAGAGACAGCCAAAGTAGATACAACTTCAGGTCCTGGTTCTCCTGAGGGCTATAGAGACCCATAGGTTCTATGGTCATGGCAGATGGCTCCGGAGTTCAGTGCCATGTCAGTGAGCCCTACTTTGGAGTTTGTGTTCCTGAGTGTGATGGAGTTGGATTCACATATGACCTTTCTACACATGCCTCTTCTGTCACTTTTACTGGACCTGTGGTTAGCGCTGGAGTTGGTGTATATTCAGGAGACCTGAATCTCTGGACTGTCCATGTGATAGTTAGGTCCTAAGCCTCAGCAGACTTGCAACTTATACTGTCTTGTTTATTGGACTTACCCTGGCCACCTAACAGAGAGGTGAAGAAGGTCAACCACCACACCACAGAGCCAAGAGTGCCTACACCTGCAAGCAGGAAAATTGCATCCTTCATCCATGTGGAACCTAAGCTTCTGCAATATAGAGGTGGAGTGGACATAAACATCCTAGGGTCCACAGGCTGGAGGATTAGAGTATGGATTAGAGTAAACTTACTGATATTCTACTATGGAACTATTGTGATTAGTAATGGAAGAATTTGTAGCATTGATGTGGAGAAAGTGGCCACAGTACCTGCTGAGGTTAGGGAGAGGGAAGAAGAGATATGATGTGGGGGCATTTTCAGGACTTGGAGTTGTCCTCGGTGGTACTGCAAGGAAAGACACTGTGCAATGTATGTCCTGCCATGGCTCACTAGGTGGACTGGGGAAGAGTGTAAACTACAATGTAAACCATTATCCATGTGGTGAAGCAGTGCTCCAAATTATATTCACCAAATGCAATGAATATCCCACAATGATGAAAGAAGTTGTTGATGTGGGAGGAGTGGGGTGAGGGGGGTGGGGAGTATATGGAGGCCTCATATTTTTTTAATGTAACATTAAAAACAATAAAGAGATGAAAAAAATCCCCTATTACAAGGTCCTGTAAATGCTCCACTAGATTATCTTTCAAGGTCTTTATGCTGTTTGCTCTTACATTTAAATCGTTGATCAATCCTGAGTTGATTTTTGTATATGGTGTGGGATGGTGTTTCTTTCAAATTCTTTTGGATATGGATTCCAGTTTTCCAAGCACAATTTGTTGGAGATGTCATTTTCTCCCAGTTGAATGTGTTTGGTAGCCTTTTTGAATATCTGATTCTATATCAGAACTCTCAATTTGGCTCAATTTGTTGGTATGTTTATCCTTGTGTCAATACCATGAAGTTTTGATCACTGTAGCTTTATAGGATGTTTTAAAGTCAAAAAGTGTGATTCCCCCAATTTCATTTTCCTTTTTCAATATATCTTTTGCTATTTGGGGACACTTGCCCTTCCATTTAAATTTCATATTTAGTTTTTCCAATTCAATAAAAAGGATGTGTTGATTTCTATTGAGATTGTTTTAAATGTGTAGATCATTTTCAGTAGGATGGACATCTTAATGAAGTTTAGTCTTCCCATCCATGAAAATGGAATATTCTTCATTTTTAAAAAAGTCTTCTTTGATTTACTTTAACAGGGCTGTGTAGTTTTCTGTGTAGAAATCCTTTACATTTTCGATAAGTTTATTCCTAGGTATTGGATTCATTTATTTGCTCTTGTACATTGGATTTTTGTCATGATTTCCTTCACAGATTGCTCATTACTAGTGTACAGAAATGCTACTGACTTTAGTGCATTAATATTATAACCTGTGACATTACTGAAATAATTTATAAGTTCTACAAGTTTTGGTGTAGATTTCTCAGGGCCTTTCATACACTGGATCATGATATCTGCAAATAGTGAAATTTTGACTTCTTCCTTTCAATTTGGATGCATTTTATATCTTTTTCTTGCCTAAGTGCTTGAGTAAGTAATTCTAACACAATGTTAAATAGAAGCAGTGGCAGTGGAGATCCTTGTCTTGTTCTTGATCTTAGTGGGAAAGGTTTTAGGATTTCACCATTGTACATGTTGTTAGCTGTGGCTTTTTCATATATACTCTAGTTCAAAAAATTTCCTCCTATTACTATCTCTTTTGCAGGATTTTTATCAGGAAAAGGGTGATGTATTTTGGTGAATGCTTTTCTGCATCTGTAGATATGATCATGTGATTTTTTATTTCAATCTGTTTATATGGTGTATTACATTGATTGATTTTCTTTTGTTGGATAATCCTTATATACCTGGGATGAAACTCACTTGGTTGTGGTATATAATTCATTTGATGTGCTTTTGAATATGATTAGCAAGTATTTTTTTGAGGATTTTAGCATCTAAGGACATTGCAGAAATTAGTCTGTAATTTTCCTTTCTTGTGGTGTCTTTGTTTGGCTTTGTTTTTTGGTAATGTTGGCATCATAGAATGAGCTAGGCAATGGTCCTTCTACTTTTGTTTTTTTTTTTTGAAAGAGTTTAAGCAGGATTGGTGTTAGTTCTCTGTGGAATGTTTGGTAGAATTCACCTGTGAAGCTGTCTGATCCTGCACTCTTCTTATTTGGGAGGTTCTGATTCCATATTTACTTATGATTGGTCTGTTGAGTTCATCAAATTCTTTTGTCAATGTAAGCTGTTTGTGTGTTTCTAAGATTTAGTTCATTTCCTTTAAATTATCCTTCTTGTTGGCATATAATTTCTCAAAGTATCCTTTTCTGATACTCTATTTCTGTGGGGTTAATGGTGATATTCCCTTCTTCATTTATTATTTTGTGTATTTACATCTTATCTCCTTTTTTCTTTGTTGATAGAGCTAAGAGTTTTTCAATCTTAATGATCTTCTCAAAGAGCCATGTTTTAGTTTTCTTAATTTTTTCTAGTGATTTCTTATTTTCTATTTCATTTAATTCTACTCTAATCTTTATTTAGTTCTTTCTACTTCATTTGGGGTTAGTTTGTTTTTCTTTTTCTAATTCCTACAGGTGTGGTTAGGTCTTTGATTTTTGCTCTTCTTTTTTTTTTTTTTCATTTATATATTTATGTCTATAAATTTCCCTCTCAGTACAGCTTTGGCTGAATCCAATAAGTTTTGATATGTATTGTTGTCATTTTCATTCTTTTCAAGGCATTTCCTGATTTCTTTTGTAATTTTCTAGTTGACCTAGTGTTTGTTGTAGAGAGTGTTGTTTAATTTCCATATATTTCTGTCTGACCTAGTTTTATGGCCCCTGCTAATTTCAAGCTTCATACCATTATAATCAGAAATTACTTTGTATAATTTCAATCTTTTTTTAATTCTTTGAGTGTTATTCTGTGGCTTAGTATGTGGTGTATATTTGAAATGGTCCATGTGCACTTGAGAAGAAAGTATATCCCACAGTATTTGGGTGTATTGTTCTGTATATGTCAGTTAGGTCCAGATCCTCTAATGTATTATTCAGAGTCTTTGTTTCTTTATTGATTCTTTGTTGAGATGTTCTGTCTAGTCATAATAATTTTGTATTAAATTACCCCACTATACTTGTATAAGCATCTATTTCTCCACTTAATTTTCCCAGTGTTTGCCTCATGTATTTTGAGCCTCGTGCTTAGGTGCATAAATGTTTATTTTTGTTCTTTCTTCCTGAAAGTTTACCCCTTTTACTAATATATGGAACCCATCTTTGGCTCTTAAAATCATTTTGTGAGAAGAGAACCTCTGCTCTTGTGTCCTGGACAGTTCTCTCATGTATGTCTGATGGGAAGAAAAGAGGCAGAAGAAGCTACAGGAAAAAGAAAGCGGCTCTGTGTCGGAAAGTCAGAGGCAAAACTACCAGCACTAGGGGCCACTGTTGGATAAGAATTGTTCCTCCCTCACACTTGCTGGAGGGCAGGGGGCTGAATTCAAAGGCAGGGGGAGAGGGACGGGGCAAGATGGTTGTTGAGTGAGTGCACCTGAGTGTCTCTCCTGCATAGAGGCAACTGGGCAGCATTGGAAATTCTTTGGGACCAGGCTGTTTCAAGATTTTGCAGGGCAGGAGGTGTCTGGACATTGATTTGGTGGGAAGGCAATAGAGAAAATTCATGTATAAGATAAAATTGAGGCTCTCTTACACGGTGGTGGGGGCTGCGTGTGGGACCCTCCTGGGGTGGGCGGAGCTGCAAGAGGCCTTCGCAGACCGATTTGGGGAGACAGACGGGAGTTTTGTGTGAGTTGGGGAAATTTTTTATTTCTGACATGAATAATAGTGCTTCCGGCTAGAGCCCCACTGCCAAGGCTGGCTGCCAATCTGCAGCAGCCTTAAATCGCTCACAAAAAAGAGACATCACCAGGAGGTTGGTTCAGGGGCCTGCAGGGTGGGAGACATCTTGAAGCCGATTAGGGGAATCTTTTGCAAGGCATGGGAATTTCGGGTTCAGACACTGATATCTGCGCTTCCGGCTGGAGCCACGCAAGCTGGGCCTGGCTGCTGATCTCCAGCGTCATTAAATTGGCTGCAGTGTAGAGGGACCCACAGGTGGCTGTTTCAGGTGATTGCAGGACGGGAGCTGTCCTGAAGTCAAATTAGTGATACAGCCACAGAGGAGACACTAGTGAGAGGGTGAATTGTGGGGTTCTGAAGCATAGGTCAAAGTTTGTGGATGTGATCTCCCCCATAGGTCTGGCACTGAGCTGTGGGGATCCCTGAAGCCTGTGTTGCACTGCGGTGCTCCCAGGCTCCCTGTTAACCAGATTTGAGGTTGCCAGGTCTGTGTCCCCTAAACCCTGGTGGCCTACACCCTAAGAATCACACCTCTTGAGTCTGCAATATCACAGACTTTCCATCCTTGAATCCACCACGCCCTGTGGTACATCTGATGTCACTGAATGTCCTAGCCCTCAACATTTGTGTTTTTTCTTTTCTGTTTTTTTGTTTTGTTTTGTTTTAATTTTTTTTTATTTTTTATTGTAGTGATTGCTAACAATGCATTATCTCCTAATCTTTTCTCCCATTGTATCCACCAAGGTCTTTTTTTTCTTCTTTCTCTCTTGTCACTCATTTTCTTTGTATTTTATCTTACTTATACAATAGGTGCTGTAGGGAACACCTCACATTTGCTGGGTTTACTCATCCTCCACTGCCTCATTTCTGTATGAATTGCTTTTGGCTACCTACACTATCTCCTTTCCCCCACATATTGATATCCTCCATCATCTATTGTCTCTCCTATATTCCACCTCCCTTTCTTTGATCCCCAAAATTGTCTAGCTGTTAATTTCTAATACCTTTGTTTTGTTTTCTGTCTTTTATCCACTCTTGAAACTATTGCCTTTCTTTTCTCTTTCCCTCTCTCATGAAAACACTAGCTTTTTAATTCATACCATAGTCCTCCCATATTCAGTCAACTACCTCATTATAGGTACTCTACCTACTGCTATAACTCTACACAACATACATGAATCTAATATCCATTCTCCCAGAATTCATATTGTTGCTCTGTTAACATTTCTTACCAATACTACTTTAAGCATTTTCCTTTCTTACACAATTGCCTTTCCCTGGCCCTATATATACTTTACTTCAAAGTGAACTCACCCAGCAACAAGAAATTAGAATAAGAAGAACAAAGTGACAAAGAGAAGATATAACACTTACACAAAAACAACAGCTAACTAATCCCCAACACTAGACAAAGAAGCTAAGAAACTCATTAACCCATCAAGATAAAATGATGACCAGACAGCAACAAAAAACTACAAAACAAACCAATAATCAGGAAAACATGGCTGAATCCAATCAACAAACTAAAAATCAGGAAGGGGAGCAGAATTTCGCACAAGTAATTAAAGATCTCAGAACATATATCACAGACAAATTTAATGAAGTAAAGGAAGAGGTTAACAATATGAAGTCAACATTTGGAGGGGAAATTGCAGACATATGCAAAAAGATAACAGATATGATGGGAATGAACTCCACCGTTCAAGAAATCAAAAATACACCTGCAGCAAATAGCAGCAGATTAGAAGAGGCAGAGCAGAGAATTAGTGATGTGAAAGACAGTACACCGGAAATCAAAGAGATAGAAAATTGATCGATAAAAAGATAGAAAATATCCAGCTAGGACTTAGAGACCTGAATGACAATGCAAAATGCTCAAACATACATATTATAGGCATCCCAGAAGGAGAAGAGAAGAGAAACGAGTCAGAAGGAGTGTTGCAGGAAATAATGACCAAAAACTTCCCAAATCTACTGAAAGAGACAGATGTACATATCCAAGAAGCACAGTGAACCCCAAACATCATAAACCCCAACAGGCCCACCCCAAGACATATACTTGTCAAATTCTCCAACGCTCAAGACAAAGAGAAAATTCTAAAAGCAGCAAGAGAAAAGAAAACCATCACATACAAGGGAAGCTCCATAAAATTAAGTGCTGATTTCTCATCTGAAACCATGGAGGCAACAAGGCAGTGATATGATATAGTCAATTACAAAAAGAAAAAATTTCCAACCAAGAATACTCTATCCAGCTAAACTAGCATTCAAAAATGATGGAGAGTTCAAAATATTCACAGATAAAAAGAAATTGAAAGAGTATGCCAACAAGAAACTTCCCCTTCAAGAAATTCTAAAGGGAGTTCTGCAGGAAGAAAGGACAAAACAGGACAGGCAGAGTTGGAGGAGAGTGTAAGAGCAACAAAAAAGACAAAAAGAGAAGAAGAAAAAAAACAAAATATGACAAACAGAAGTCCAATCAAAATATGGCTAACATAAATAATACCTTGAAAGTAATAACACTGAATGTCAATGGATTAAAATCACCTATGAGAAGATTCAGACTGGGACATTGGATAAGGAAATATGACCCATCTATATGTTGTCTACAAGAGACACATCTTAGAGCCAGCGATTCATGGAGGCTGGAAATGAATGGTTGGAAAACAATTTTTCAAGCAAACAATAATCAAAAAAAAGGCAGGAGTAGCTATATTAATATCAGGCAAAGTAGATTTTAAATGCAAAACAATTGTGAGAGACAAAGAAGGATACTACATATCAGTGAAAGGGACAATCTGTCAAGAAGAATGAACAATCATGAATATTTATGCTCCTAACAAGGGCTCCTCTAAATACGTGAGGCAAACACCAGAAAAACTAAGTGAAAGAATAGACACATCTACAATTATAGTGGGGGATTTTAATACACCACTATCAACTCTGGACAGAACATCTCAAAACAGAATCACTAAAGAAATGAAATATTTGAACAATTTATTAGAGGAGCTTGTCTAATAGACATATACAGATCATTACACCCAAACACAGCAGGATATACATTTTTCTCAAGTGCACATGGATCATTCTACAAGATAGACCTATGCTAGGCCACAAAGAAAGGACTAATGAATTCAGAAATATTGAAATAATACAAAATAAAATCTTTGACCACAGTGGAGTGAAGCTAGAAATCTGCAAGGGCCAGAGGCCCAGATTTCACACCAAAATAATGAAATTAAACAGAACACTCTTAGAAAAACAGTGGGTCAAAGAGAAATCTCAAAATAAATCAATGACTCCCTTGAAACAAATGATACTTTTAACACAACATACCAAAATTTATGGGATGCAGCAAAAGCCGTACTGACAGTGAAATTTATAGCCATAAATTCATACATCAAAAAAGAAGAAAGAGCAAAAATTGAAGAACTAACTGCGTATTTGGAGGAATTAGAAGAAAAAGAACAAAGTAATCCCACAGGAAAAAGAAGGAAGGAAATAACAAAGATAAGAGCAGAACTAAATGAAATAGAAAATAAGAAAGCACTTGAAAAGATAAACAAGACCAAGAGCTGTTTTTTTTTGTGAAGATGAATAAAATTGACAAACCTTTAGCGAGACTAACAAAGAAAAAAGAGAGAAGATGCAAATACACAAAATATGAAACGAGAAAGGAGATATCACCACTGACCACACAGAAATAAAGACTATCATAAAAAGATACTTTGAAAAGCTATATTCCAACAAAAATGACAATTGAGAGGAAATGGACAAATTCCTAGAAACACAGAAGCAGCCTATATTGATGAAAGAAGAAATTGATGATCTCAACAAACCAATCACAAGTAAAGAGATAGAATCAGTCATTAAAAACCTCGCAGCTAAGAAGAGCCCAGGGCCGAATGGCTTCACAGGTGAATTCTATGAAGCATTCCAGAAAAAAATTAACACCAATCCTGGTGAAGCTCTTCCAAAAAATCGAAACAGAAGTAACATTACCTAACTCCTTCTTTCTTGCCAACATTATCTAGTACAAAAGCCAAACAAAGACACCACAAGAAAGGAAAATTACAGACCAATTTCTCTAATGAACTTAGACGCAAAAATACTTAACAAAATACTTGCTAATCATATTCAACAACACATTAAACGAATTATACACCACGACCAAGTGGGATTCATTCCAGGTATGCAAGGATGGTTCAACATAAGAAAACCAATCAATGTAATACACCATATAAACAGACTGAAGGAAAAAAATCACAGGATTTTATCTATAGATACAGAAAAAGTGTTTGACAAAATACAGCACCCTTTCTTGATAAAAACACTCCAAAAGATTGGAACACAAGGAAAGTTTTTGAACATGATAAAGAGTATAAATGAAAAAACCTACAGGCAACATTGTTTACAATGGAGAAATCCTAAAATCCTTCCCTCTAAAGTCAGGAAAAAGACAAGGATGCCCACTGTCTCCCCTTCTATTAAACATTGTCTTAGAAGTACTTGATCGAGCACTGAGGCAAGAACCAGATATAAAAGGAATTCAAATTACAAAGGAAGAAGTCAAAATTTCGTTATTTGCAGATGACATGATCCTATACATAGAAAACCCCAAGAGGTCTACAACAAAGCTGCTAGAACTCATAAATGAGTTTAGTAAAGTCGCAGGTTACTAGACCAATGCGAAAAATCAGTAGCATTTCTGTACACCAATAATGAGCAAGATCAGGAGGAAATCAAGAAACAAATACCATTCAGAATAGTAAAGAAAAAAATCAAATACTTAGGAATAAATTTAACTAAAGAGGTAAAAAACTTATACACCAAGAACTATACAAGACTGTTCAAGGAAATCAAAGACCTAAATAAATGGAAGAATATTCCCTGCTCATGGATAGGAAGACTAAATATTATTAAGATGTCTATCCTACCAAAGCTGATCTACACATTCAATGCAATCCCCAAAAAAATCCACACAGCCGTCTTTAAGGAACTAGAAAAATTAGCTATGAAATTTATTTGTAAAGGAAAGAGGCCCCGAATAGCCAAAGACATATTGAAAAAGAAAAATCAAAATTGGAGCAATCACACTACCTGACTTCAAAACATACTACAAAGCTACAGAAGTGAAAAGAGCATGGTATGGGCATAAGGAGAGACACACAGACCAATGGAATTGAATTGAAAGTTCTGATATAGAACCTCACATATATAGCCATATAATATTCGATAAAGACACCAAACACTCTCAACTGGGAGAGAATGGCCTATTCAACAAATGGTGCCTGGAGAACTGGATATCCATATGTAGAAGAATGAAAGAGGATTACCATCTCACACCTTATACAAACATCAACTCAAGATGGATCAAAGACCTAAATATAAGAGCCAAAATCATAAAGACCTTGGAAAGCAGTGTAGGGAAACATCTACAAGACCTTGTAATAGGAAATGGGTTCATGAACATCACACCAAAAGCATGAGCAGCAAAAGAACAAATAGTTAAATGGGACTTCTTCAAAATGAAAGCCCTCTACACCTCAAAGTAGTTTGTCAAGGAAGTAAAAAGGGAAGCTACACAATGGGAGAAAATATTTTTCAACCATATATCTGATAAGAGACGAATAACTTGCATATAAAAAGAACTCCTATATCTTGAAAATAAAAAGATAAACAAGCCATTGAAAAAATGGGGGAAAGGTTTAAACAGACACTTCTTCAAAGAAGAAATACAAATGGCTAAAAAGGACATGAAAAAATGCTCCAAATCTTTAGCTATCAGGAAAATGCAAATCAAAACTACAATGAGGTACCATCTTACTCCCTTAAGATTGGTAGCTATGAAAAACACAGAAGAATACAAATGCTGGAGAGGATGTGAAGAAATGGGAATCCTCATCCACTGCTGGTGGGAATGCAGAAGGATCCAACCATTCTGGAAGACAATTTGGTGGTTTCTCAAAAAATTAACCATAGATTTGCCATTTGACCCAGCAATACCACTGCGGGTATATACCCAGCAGAACTGAAAACAAGGACACAAACCGATATATGCCCACGAATGTTCATAGCAGCATTGTTCACTATTGCCAAAAGTTGGAATCAACCCAAATGCCCATTAACAGATGAGTGGATCAATAAAATGTGGTATATATATACAATGGAATACTACTCGGCTTTAAGAACAAATACACTACAAACACACGTGATAAAATGGATGAATCTTGAGAACCTTATTTTGAGTGAAGCAACTCAGGCATTGAAGGACAAATACTACATAACCTCAATGATATGAAATAAGCAAGCTGTCTCAGAGAGCTAGAGACTGGAAGATAGGCTTACAGGAAATCGGGGGATAGAGGAAGGATGTAAGCTGACGTCTGCAGGGGTGGAATCTATGATGATCTGGCGGTAAGTATGAGCACAAAGAAGAGATAAAATGGGGGCAAGGGGTTGCCTTTGGGTGGGGCTTTGCGGGTTTGAGGGGGCCTGGGGATGGGCAGAGGGGTAATATTGCCCAAAAAATTTGGGGAGGGAAGGGCAACATATGAACATATGAGCGTGTCAGGTGTTGGTTGAGAGTAAAATGCAGAGAAAACCGTATCAAAATATAATTAGGAGGGTTACCTGTTTAGGATGCTCAGAGGGAATGGTCTGATGCGGGACAGACTCCTGGGGAATGTCTGAATGCTCATTTTGCCAGGGTGGGTTGTACCATTGGGTAGACCCCCAACTAGTGAGAGTGGGGGTGGACCCACATCCTGGGGAGGACTAATGCCATCAAATAGAGGGAACTGTATCAATCGAGAGAAAGGATGACTCCCAGGGCATTAGGGCAGTTGAGCAAGTCAGGCCCTGAGCACTGTTGCAAGTATATCTGGGCGTGGCTCCTTGGGAAATGGAGATTGGCTGTCGCTGTGGGCCCCAAGGGGAGGGGAAAATGGATGTTGAATGATTGGAACCATGTAAATGTGGGGGCAAGAGAGGAGTTTTGTGAGAGTACACAAGGATGAATATAAAACATGTAATATTACACCAAAAACATATAGGGGACGACAGACTAATAATGTAAACCATAATGTAAAACAAAGGATAACTAAAAAATTTAGAAAACTGTATATCCTAAACTATGGACCACAATGTAAGCACAGATGTCAACTTGTTTGAAAGCTATTGTCTCAGATTCTGTACATCAGTTTAAATAAATATGATATGAATAAGTTGAAAGATTATCACTGTGGAAGGGAAAAGGTTTTATGGTGGATGTGTGGGAGTACTATACATTGTATATATGAGTTACTGTGATCTGGGGCTCCTCTGAAGAGAAGCTGTATAATTAGGAAAAAAGAAAAGAAAAAGATAGGATGTAGCATTTTTCCAAATCAATATGCATTCTACAGCTAACCTTTAAACTCATTGCTATATTCCATTTTACTAGCACGGGAACCTGACATTATATTGGGCTTTACTTTTCAGGAAGTTTGGATCACAGAATGGTTCAACAATGGCAGTGGAGGAATACTGGTATGGGATGTTATTGACAGGCAATATATGATTGACAGGGAGTTATACAGGGCATACATCCAGAGGGTATGGAAATGTTTGGATATACTCATAGTAGAAAAAATTAAATACAACAGCTGGGGGTTACTGAGTTACTGGCCAGTGGGGGCTCTGCTGTTGTCCGGAGGGGAGCAGCGGTAGTACCCCAGGTGCAACGGTAAGGATCAGGAAGGAATGAGGGTCCAACAGTGAGCCCCTGATAATAATGGCTATGCTTGTGAGCCTATATGCCTGAAATAAGAACAAGGCCTAGAGCAGCACTGTGCCTAGGATTTCCCTCCTGACAGCCTCCATGTTACTCAAATGTGGCCAGTCTCAAAGCCAAACTCAGCATGTAAATGCAATGCCTTCCCAACAACGTGGGACATGACACCCGGGGATGAGCCTCCCTGGCACCGAGGGATCACTTCCAAGTACCAGCTGATGATGCAACTAGAAAATGTCCTTGAATTAAAGGTTCAATGCGGACCAGCAGAATATCCCTATCTACATATAATAACAGGAGTTAAAAATTCTGTTTGACCTAAATTAAGGGGGAAATGGAAAGGACAGATGAGTTTATATGGCTATGAGTCTCTAAAAAAGAGTCTGGAGGTTTTCAGAAGGATTGCCCATATGCACACCTGAGAAGAGTCTTAGAGACAGATAAAGTAGATACACCCCCAGATATTGGTCCTTTTGAGGGCTAAAGAGACCCACAGGTTCTATGGTCATGGCAGATGGGGTTCACTGCCATGTCAGTTGGCCCTTCTTTGGAACTGGTGTTTCTGCGTGATGAAGCTGGACTCAGATGGGATCTCTTTTCACAAGCCTTTCATGCTACTTTACTGGAATTGTAGTTGGTGCTGGGGCTTAAGATATATCTTGGGAGTTTGAATTTCTGGACTGACAATATGATAGGCAGGCCCTGCCCTCAACAGACTACAGCTCCTACACTCTGATTTATTGGACTTACTCCACTCAGCTAACATGGAGTTGAAGAATGTCAACCACCACAACATGGAGCCTAGAGTGCCTACAACTGAAAGCAGGAGGATTGCATCCAATATCCATGTGGAATCTAAAACCCCTCTTGACATAGATGTGGAATGGACACAACCAAGCCAAGGTCCAAAGGAAGGAGGTATATAGTAAGGATCAGAGTGGACTTAATGATATTCTATTCATGAGCTATTGTAGTTAATAATCAAGAAAATGTGGCATTGATGAGGAAAAAGTGGCCATGGTGGCTGCTGGGTGCAGGGAAGGCAAGGAAGAGAAGAAATGTGGAGGCATTCTCGGGACTTGGAGTTGTCCTGGGTGGTGCCCCAGGGACAATTGCCAGATGTTGCTTGTCCTCCCATGGCCCACCCGATGGAACATAGGAAAGTGTGGGCTATGGTGTGGAATACGGGATATGGGGTACAGCGATGCCTGGAGATGTACTCGCCAGATGCAATGGATGTGACATGATGATGGGGGAGAGTGTTACTGTGGGAGGAGTGGTGGGGTGGGGGCGGTGGGGGAGAATGTGGACCTCATATTTTTTTTAATGTACTATCTTTTTAAAAAATGAATAAACTGAGTAGAATTTGAAAAAAAAAAAGCAGTCTGCTTTAAAATCATCAAAAGTTGATGATCTTCAGCACGACTGATGAGCAGGGTGGTTTACCAGAGGGCCACCTGTTTTATGACCAACTCTGTGAGCTCACCAAGCCCCTCACAGACTTACTAATGGGGGCTGACTCATATCCCCCAAGACACATTCAAATCCTGGTCCCTAGTGCTGTGGGTGGGAGCTATTTGGAAGAATCTCAAAGATCATTTTAAGATGAAACCAAATTTTGAGCCAGGAGGGCCTTCATCCTACAGGACTGGAGACCTCACAAGGAGGGGATCTAGACAGATGTACCCCTATGCAGAAGTGGAGACCACAGGATTCAGATGGCCATGTGATGAGCAGAGGCTGAGCCAACATCAGGATGCCCCCCTGCAGGACTGTGTGGTTGCTAATCCCTTGATCTGATGTCTAGCCTCCAAACCCTGAGACACTGAATTCAGACTCAGACACAGACAAGGTTAGCATTCCCCACTGTAAAGATGGGGGAATGTAGGCTCAGAGAGATGACAAGACTTACACTAGACCTCAGAGCTAGAAAATGGAGGAGCCAGAATTCTACCCAACCCTGGTGAATGCCAAGCCCCATGCTTTCCTCATGACCTCAGCTGCTTCTCACTTACAGGGTGACAACAGAAAATGCTGGACACCAGGGCCATCCATCCTTCCTAGGGATTTTTGTCCTCGAGTGAACAAAATTCCATTATTTGCAGTTCAGACCACTGGGGAGAAATTGCACTGCTGTATATCTAGAGTTCAGTTGTGCTAAAATGTAACTTTCCTGATACTTCCTCTTGAGGAAAGTAAATTGCAAGCATTGTTTTAGGTACACTAGAGATAATATCAGGCAGTAGTGGCTTCTGTGACTATTAGGAAAATAACTGCACACCCCTCCCAGAACACAAATGCAGAAAGCCCATGAACACAAACCCCAGTCACTTAAGGTGGGGGGATATTTTTAATGTTGTCAAGGTGCCCGCAGTGAATGAGTCACCAGCATCACTTAATCTGAAATAGTCTCATGTAAAAATCCACCTGCTGGATGTGCCTACATTCTAAAGGTGTCTGCCAGGTTCTTAACCAGGGCCCCTTAGGGAAGCTGCTTGTTGTTCATTGTCCCCACCATAAGGCCAAATGGGGAATCTCTGCAGTTTCAAGATGTCAGCACAATGAGGATTTAAGGCCCCAGGTGTCCCTCCTCCCCCATGAAAGGAGCTCCTGGGCCTTTGGGGCCTGGGCTGACCCTCACGCTGGAGAAAAGTACCTAAAGCCAGGAGCCTTGATCCTGGGGATGTTGTTCTTCCTGTAGAAGTCAGCCCTCTCATGGTTGGCGCGGCCATGGTGGTGGTTCAGTGGCTTGATGGGCTGGTGGATGTGCTTCCTAAAGGTGGAAGACTTCAGCACCTCAATAGACCATTCATGCTCCTGTGGGGGATCATCGAGATGCTCCCATTAGCAGGGGTCTGCTGCTGTAACTGCCTGACTCCCAACAAGGGGCAGAAGTTAGGAGCTTGGGTTTGTAGAAGTCAAAATAAGATGTCACTGGTTAAGCAAGCATGAGGGCATAATTCTAACAAGTTCATTTTCTAGTGTCACTTAAAAATCCATCACACTTCTGGAATGAATTAATTAGTGCTGGATGTTCATGATTTTTTTCATTAGAAGTAGGAAAATTGAAACATAACTGATTGGAATGCTTTTAATTTCAGGTGAAGAATCATGTCTGGACAGACTGAGTCTAGCACAACTGACACAACTGTACTTATCCTCAGTTCTAGAATATCCTTTCTATAAGGTAAAAACAAAAAGTGTATGGCATTATTTCACTAAGGGCAAACAGTTTTCTTGTGCCCCTTCTGAAAACTAAGTCGCTTCTCTTTTAACTCATCTCCATAGCTTTATTAAAAGGGAAAACTTTCATTTACTTGGAGCTATGTGAAATAGCTGGCCTTTTCTTTGGTAAATTGACCCCATTTCTGTCTTGTCCTATAGGACCAGTTCCTGCTGTATGAGATTTCTAGATGGTTTCAAGTGTTGAAGGTGTATGAATCTTAGTATTCCTTGATTCACTTCAAGGGTTTTAAAGGGTTTAACACGCACAATAGCCATTTGATTAAAAAGTCTGAATCTCTGAACTCTACAAATCCTAATTATTTCTGAGTGCATTTTTAAACCAAGTCAGAAATTTCACTCTTCTCTGGGAGACTTTAGTTTAGGTGGTATCTGAGCTATAAAGATTCCCTCTCATAAATTTCACAGCACACCTTTTTTGTGTGATTGGAAATAGTCTCAACAGACTTCAACACCTTCTGCTTTGTCCTTCAAACTTGACTCAGGATCATATTCTGGTAAAAGCTAAATATATGAAAAGTCATTACTCTTTTCTTTTAAAAAAGTTTAACAATGCCAAGGCCTATAAAGATAAACACTTAAATTAGTTAACCCCAACCACCTCGATTCCCTGAAATAACAAATTTGTAACTGTGCTTTCTACGCCAAACATACACAAATATGGAAACCAATTTTCTTTTGTCTTTGTTATGTCCATTGTATCATATAATTTACCTTTATGTCCAGTATACATAGACCTTCCTCAAGACCAATATGTGTGGATCAAATACGTTCTTTTTCGAAGTGGTGTAGTATTTTATGGGACTTACTCACCAGTTCCCCAGGTTATAATCTTTCAGGTTCTTTCCATCTTTGGTCTCTATCCACAATGCTGTAGTAAACATCCTTGCATGTCATTCTACTGGGGCCCATGCTCCTTCAAGCGGCAGACTAGAATGCTAAGAGTGGGACTACTAGTGTAATGTCAGTAGATAGTGATTCTGAATGGTAGATGTCACACCTCCCCAGCAGAGAGTGAAGGTGGCTGTGTCACCCCCACCTCCACTGTACAGTTTTTTTTTGTCCTGTTAGCTTTTGCCACGCAATTCAGTGGAAAAGGGTGTCTTGTCATGTATTTAAATTGCATTTGAATGAGCAATAATGAAGTTGAGCATTTTGTCAAATGTTTATTGACCATTTGTATTTTCTAGGAATTGCCTTCCTGCTCCCTAATTCATCTTTCTATTGCCTTGTGTTTTTAAGATTTGTGTGGCCAAATCTACATGTCATTTAATGGTTCCTGACTTTCCCATCATGCATAAGATTATTTCACTAAATATGTGTTAGTGCAAATATTTTACTAATTTTTCCCCATTGGATCTTTAATCCTCCTGGGATTTATTATATAGGTATACCTCAGAGATTTGGCAGGTTCAGTTCCAGACCACCATAATAAAGTGAGTTACATGCATGTTTTGGTTTCCCAGTGCACATATACTCTAGTCTTTTAAGTATGCTATAACATTATTTTTTATTTTTAAATACATATACCTCAATTAAAATGTGACACAGATGAAGCGAGCACATGTTGTTGGAAAACGGGCAAAATAAAATGTGACACTGATGAAGCGAGCACACGTTGTTGGAAAACTGGCACTGATAGACTTGCTTGACACAGGATTGCCACAAACCCTCAGTTTATTTAAAAAAACAAACAAACACAATATCTGCAAAGTGCAATAAAGCAAAAGTCAGTAAAAGGAGATATGCCCATAGTCTGATGTTTGGTAGGATTTTAACTGTTCTTTTCTAGACAGATAACCAATTTTCCATCACTATTTGTTCCATTGCAATCCTTTATTTATTGAATTGAGATGTCAGTTTTATCATTTCTTCTTGGATTAAAAATTTAACTGAGTGTCCTTCAGGTCCTTAAAGCAATTCTGAGAGTTTCAGAGATGTTTCTTGAACTTGACAGAATTGTCGTGACGTTTATTGTTCTTTTTTCAGTGACTACTTTTAAAACACATTTTAAAGATATTTTGAGCTATTAGACTTGAACTATAACGAGGATATTTTTCATTGCTGTGTTAAGAAAGGTATCAGTCCTAAGTCCTGGAAAAGCATCATTTATTAAAGGAATTTTGTATCAAACTTTTATACATAGGTAACTCACTACCTTCACTTTATTCTCTGGTTTTGTATCTTGTTTATCTCTCTCATGTTTGTATATATAATTTTTAGGGTCCCAAACTTCTTCCTAAATATCAAGTGAAATCATTTCTTATTCCATACCATTCCCTGGAGACCCCTGTGGATTTTCACTTTCATAAATCTTTAGTGATTGGATTGGTTGACCTTTTAGGAGCAAGATCCTACTTTGCTTCCAAAACGTAACACCGTATTGGTATACAAAAGGTAAGTACCAGGGGGTTTGTTTACAGAACCTTAGTGGTTGTTATCTCTTTGGGAGACAGGTGGAGCTTAGTAGCCACAGAATGCAAAAAGGAATCTTCCTTGCCCCACATGAGGCTCTAGAGTGTAGATGGTAGAATATAGTATATAGATTGTATTTGATTCCAGCTTGCCACAGATCAGCAGAATGTCTTTGCACAGTGTATTTACCCTTCTTAACCTTTTTCTCTTTACTTCCTCATCTGTAAAATGTGAGTAAGAAGAATATTGACCTCAAACACATATGGCAAGAGGGTATAAATGAGGGAATAACACAAGAAGTGCTCATGTCTGCTTAGCTGCTCTTATAGTTTAGGCCTGTGCTGTTCACTATAGTAGCCACTAGTGCAGATGGCTACTTAAATTTAAATTAAACATAAGTAATATTTAAAATTCATTTCCCTAGTCATATATCACATTTCAAGTGCTCCAAGGCCTCCCATTGCTGGTGGCTACCAATTTAGCACAGATGTAAGCACATGAATCATCCCGGAAATAGCTACTGGACTATGGTGACTTCAAGTCCAAGTCCTTCCTTTCATCAATTAAAAAGTCATCTCAAAGAGGACCATTTCTGATAGGCTTCATGTCACATGTTCCACCTCTGCTGCTCTCATGGTCCTTTCTACAGAAGGAATGGCATATACCAGAGGGCTGGGAAGGGAACTCCAGCCACTCCCCTTGGCCACATGTTGCAGTGATGGGGTGCCGCGGTCATGGGCTGCATTAGCTGCCAGGAGGCATGGAAGAGATGGATGTGTTGAGCTGCTTAGGTGTCTAACTTTGCTGAACTTAGAAGATTTTCTTCACTGTCTGAATTGAGAGTGTGCCACCATTTGTAAGAAGAAGGAGAGAGTGGGTGGTTCCTACTGCTCCTGGCTAATTTCAGGACCTACTCCTTGCTTTAGCCCAGGAAGCCTCCCTAATTTCAGGTTATAGGCTTGTTCTTGAAGCTGAGTGAGTGAACATCCTCATTTGGTTGTGGTCATTGCTTTGCAGCCTTCTGTCCTATTGATAAATAGTTTGGAAGAAATCAAAATAGAACAAAGAAGTAAAGGAAGATAGTGTTTGTGAGGGTATCACATGAAGACTTTTTTCCTTCTCTCACCAGATATTGAAATTAAATTAGATAAAGAAGGATTTGTATTACCTTTTACAGTTGATGAAGATGTACACAAAAGGTAAAGAAACTGTTGTGGTTTTTACGTTACATGGCCTGTTGAAGTGAATAGGCAAGGATCATTTCTTAAAAGGGTGAGAAAAATAGATGATTTCAGAAATTAAAACTACTTTTCATGATATGTTTTCTTTTTAAATTCCTTATAATATTTTATAAATAGCATCATTAATAAAGCCAAGTACTTTTTCAGTAGACTAAAGTGTAACAGATTTGTGATTGATGTGAAAGTACTGGCCATTAGGAAAAGCCAAATCTTGAGTAAACTTTGGCCAAAAAATATTAAGAATGTTTTGGATTGTTATAAAAAATATGTTTATTTTTCTATTTTTTTTCAGAGTAGCACTACTCATTAATGGCCCCAAAAGATTTTAACAGCAAACATTTACTAGGAAAAGAGGCTATTAAACAATGGCACTTCCAGTTACTTGATTATCAAGTTGTCCAGGTATGGTTCCATTTCCCCCACCCCCAAAGTAATCCCTAATTCAAACTTGATTTTTCCAGGGTCCTAAGTAGTCTGCTAGCCCAGTGAACTAAGAATCCCATATCTCTAATTTAAGTACCCACTTTGTTAATTAGGCTTTTCTGGGTACTGGATATTTTTTATAAATCTTTGGGTTCTCTTTTGAAATATGGAATTTTCTTACCTTCAGTTTTCCAAAAGCAGAACATGCCTATATTCTTCATAAGCTATGCTCAACTCTGTTTTTAGAGTTATTAAATTATTGGAATATCTGTTTTAATTTCCCCCTGGTATAAGGGAAAGAATGGACAAGATGACTCACTAAAACCAATATCTTCTTCACTCCCTAATGCCTAAGACTTTATTGTTTCCTTTGTAAGTTACTTAATAAGGCATTATGATGATGAGTGGCTAGAATGTAGATGAGTTTCCCAAGTTCTCTAAGGTATTGGTGCTAGTCTGCTCTCCGGTTTCCTCTCTAGCTTACTCTTGTCCAGTTCGTCTTGCACACCCCAGACTAATCTTCTGAAAACTCTCAGCATGCCAGCCTGTGATCAAAAATCTTTTCTCTTTCCTACTCACAGGATACAGTAGAACCTCCTCTGCTGACTTTTGTGACCCCTGCAGGCTGCACCTTGCAGGACGAGCTGACTTGGTGAGCAGATGCAACAAGGTGACACAGTGAGCTGATGCAACCAGATGATGCAGTGAGTGATGTAACTAAGAGACACAGTGAAGAAACACAATGAGACATATCAAATGAAGCAGAGGTGGTTTGAGTAATTAGGTGCCTCCCTCCCACATGGGAGGCCCCAGGTTCTGTTCCCAGTGCCTCCTAAAAAGAAGATGAGCAGACAGCAAGTGCAAACAACTGGGGGAGTCAATTAAAATAAAATCTTAAATATATATGTATTCAGGAGCTTTTATTTTAAATGTACAATGAAGTAAAGTAAATTTAGGGAGGGTTGTGAGGGGGCAGATTTGATTGTGGGGGAAATCTTCTAAAATGTAAATCATGAGTGAATTACATTGTATTTAGTGAAGTACAGATGCCCATTACGCTCAGGTTAAAGCTTAAGGGGAGAGTGAGACAAGGCAGGCAGGTGTGGAAAGGGCTGCAGAGTTACGAGACTGGGTTTCTACCTCCGGCTATTTCTGGGACCTTGAACAGGGAAGTAGCTGCCATTTACTTTTCACCTGCTCTGTGCCGAGCTCCATGCTAAGCACTTGAACACAGGCCTGTATGACTTCCAGGGGCCTTGGACTTGGGCAGTGTTCCCTCTCCAAAGCTCAGAGATGGTCAATGCGTGCCTTGGGTACAGAACCACGGGTGAAGATGAGACTTGAACCTGGTCTGAGCAGCGATGCAGCAGAGGACTGAGAATCTGTGTTCAGGAGTCAGGAACGTGGGGTTGATTTCAACCTCTCTTGCAAACTGTATAACCTCGGGCCTCATTTCCAAATGGCTAATCAGAAAATAAGGATGAAATGAGTTAATACACATAAAAACATTTAGCAAAAGGCCCACCACAAAGTAATCACAGGACATATTAGCTAGTAATGTCTGCATTTCTACCAGTATTAGGGTTCTCTGAAGAAACAGCCAATAGGATATGGGGCCATATGTAAATAGGAAGGGATTTGTTAGTAGAATTGGCTTAGTGACCCTAGGGATAGGCAAGTTCAGATTTCCTAGGGCAGGCCATGCATTGGAAACAGCACAGGAGATGACTTCCTCGGGAGAAGCTGGAGAAGTAGAGAAAGGAGTTGTGACTGCTGAGAGACTTGGTGTTGCTTTAAGACCTCCAGCTGCTGGGGTGATGGGACTCCCCTCCTTGCTGAAGGCAGTCACCCTTGTTTGTGGATGTAACCAGCCTTAGATGCAACCAACTGTCTAATAATCTAAAGTCACCGACAGAATGTTCTCACAGTGGCAGGCCAGGGCTTGCATCATCCAATGACTCGGCACCAATTGGATGGTGATTAACCATCACATGTAACTTTTTAGATCTCTTTATCTTTACTTTTTAAGGTTTTTTTTTTATCTTTAGCATAGGTTATTGAAACTCTATGAGTTCTAGAGCTCTAAGTTCCCTTTAAAATGTTATGCTTCTTTGCAGAGAAGGAATGAGACATATAGAAGCAAATTAAAGATTGACCGGGAGAGAGATGCAATCGATTCGGATGTGTTCATATGCCCAAGTGAATTGCCACTCACCTGGGGGCCAGGCTGAAAGGACTCTCACATCTTGGAAACATGTGAAGTGGTCTGGTCTCATTTACAGTTCTTAGCAGTACTTACTTACAGTTCATGCAGTTCATGGCTTTGGGCCTGAGCCCTGTTCTGGATCATTCTATGCCTCAGAAACCCTTCCACAGTCCCTCTTTGCTACCGAGACCAAGCCCAGTGTCACTTCTGTCTTCTGTGAGCTCTCTTGTCCTTCTCTGCCCCACCTTGCAGCCCTCCCCCACCAACCCACAACTCTAGTCCATCCTCCTTGTTTCTCAGCTCACCCTTGGTATGAAAGTAAACCCTGAGTTTAGAGTTTAAAGAGGGGAGACCTGATTACATTGCCATGCACATTGGTAATGTGGTTGTGAATAATGTGAAGAAAACGTGCAGCCTAGAACATTCTTCCACCCTCTCCACTCAGGTCCTCATCCATCATGGCCTTTTCCTGCATTGCTCTTTCAGTTCCCTCCTCCATGGAGCCCTTGCCTCATCTGGCCTACCCCTGCCCACTTCACATATCTATCATATAAGGGATTCCCACTTGCAGGTGTTGTGCTAAGTGCTCTAGGGTAAAGGAGAAAAGATCCCCTGTGCTTGCCTTAGCAGTTGTGTGGGACAAAGAGATAAGTGAGTCCACATTCCAGTGATGTGCAGCCAGCATTCTGGAAGCATGTGCAAACCTCTGCGGGAGTGCAGGAGACTTCTGGCCAGCCCAGGGAGTGAGAGGAGGCCCTTGGGTGGGTTCCTGAGTTGCAGGCTGCCATGGATGGGGAGCATCTGAGACATGGCGCCGGCTGCAGCACACTGTGCAAAGCATGAAGCAAAGTCAATCCACGGGGCTGGCGCTCCCTCTGCAACTGCTTAAAATGTTTCATCCTGCAAGAATGCATGTGCTTGTTATGAAAAATTTAAGCTACTGAGTACATGACTGCTGCGTTCACTAACCATCCCACTACAAGAGCAGGGATTTGACAAGTTGTTAGATTTCAAAGTCCAGTCCTTACGACCCGAATCCTCATGTATATCTAATTCTAATGTTTCTATAGACACAAGCCAAATGGGCGATAATGCTGGGGCCATCTGACTTCCTCATATACTCTGCCCACCAACTCTGTAGTGGTGTTAGACAAAGCAGGTGACATCTAGTAGCAAGTGAAACCAAGATTCAAACCATTTTAGTATTCACTGCGTAGCACTGGTCTCTGATGATGACCCTGAAGAATTTGAGGTGACATTCACATAAATGGTTAGAGATTAGCAAAACATTTCCCAGTGTCCCTGTTGGAAGTATTGGAGCCATGCATTTGAAGATAATTTTGAACACAGCATCTTCTTGCCATTAGTCTTCAAAATTAAAGCAGAGAAAGGAAAATGATTAAAAAGAGCTGTACTTGTGAGCATCACCTCTTAAGCAATGGAGGTATTCTCCGGTCAGTAGGGGGCAGCAAAACTTAGTAGATTTATTGGCCACCCTTGAAACTCTGGATGGTCCCTGGATCCTGTAATTGCTGGGCAGAGCAGTATCTGCAGAAAGGTACAGTGACAATTCCAGCTGAGCAAAAGGGGAGTAGTTTCTCTTGCACTGCTTACCTTCCTCCCAGTGAAGAAGCACTTTGCCTGAGCCAGGCCTGGAAGCAGAGGGATGGTGCTGCTGGGAGAGGTGCCTGTGGAGTGTGTGGTCCTAAAGTTGCTGCCTTCCAAGCCTTCGTAGGCTGGTGCATAGGGAACTTGGGGAATGCTTGTCAGATGGAAGGAAGACTAGGGAGGAGCAGAAATCAGTGTAGTTGAGATAGTCCTGGGGAAGAAGAGCAGTCAGTTCCCTCCAAAAATACTCCATACCACAAGGGCTTCGGCCACAAATCCAGAAGGGATTTTGGCTCATTGGTGAACTGAGCACCTCTGGAGGCTGAGATATCCCCAAAATTTCCAACAAGTGTAGTCTAAATATTGTAGGAGAGTCAATGAAACATGCCATGGAATTGCTTAGGGCAGCACCTGGCAAACAGTGAAGGGAATGCTTAGTCAATGGCAGGTGCTATAATCGCTTCTCATAGAGGTGCTAGGGTGCTTTCTTTTCCAGTCAAATTTTATTGACACAGCTTTTGGTGAGGGTACATGTAAGGAAGGGTAGGAGAAGCACAGACTGGCTTGCTCGGTCATACTTCTAGGGGTGCCATAATTCTAGGGTTCCCTTCTGCTAGTGTGCTGTACTTCTAGGGGTACCATACTTCTAGGGTCCTCTACTTCTAGGGGTGCCACTGTGAATGTGTGGTTACTGTTTTTGTTAATTAGCATCAAGGACATGGTACTGAAAAATCTCTAAAACCTCTGCCTGAATCAAGGACCTGCAGGCAAGAAGCCCCTTGAGAGCGGTGCTCGTTGGTCCTGGCCTGAGAGCTACCCCTCCCCTGCCTGCCTGTCCACTTGCACTCCCTGCTGCCTACCCCTTCTCCTCCCTTTCTGCCGCCTGCACATCAATGGGCTCGGCCTCAGGGCCACCACAGATGCTCTTCCCTCTGCCTGGAATGACCCACTGTTCCCCAGATTTCACAAGTCTGGCTCCTCATTATCATTTATGTTTCAAGCCGGTCTTCGTAGAGCCGCCCTGGTTAAAGTATTCCCAAGGCCAGTTTTGTTCCCCTTTTCCTTTTTACTGATACACACACACACATTCGAGGCTTTAGAATTAAGTGAATTTTCGACAAAAGGAACGCACCTCTTGAACCAGCATTTGACTCAAGAAACAGCAGAGCGCTGCTGAACAGCTCAGTTTTCCCAGATATTACTTGGCTGGATTCGATTCGTGCGCACCTGCCAGTACCGTGAGCGGTGACCCCTCGTGGTGACCGAGGCGCTGAAAACTGATTCGTTGCACGTTGACACGATGCTGCTGCGGACACAGAGTTAATATACGATGGCAATGAATTCCACCTGTTTCTTCCACTACTGTTCCGCGGCTCCTGGAGGGTTTCAGAGGCAGCGCGCGGGTGGCCTGCACTTCTTCCAGACAGCCGGCTTGGGACCCTCCCGGAGCTCAAGGGCAAGGGCAAGGGCAAGCCGGCGCAGGCCGCCAGTCCAGCAGACGCGGCTCCTCGCGTCCCAAGTGGGCGCTCCAGGGACCCGCAAGGAGACGGGAGGGCACGGTCCCATCCCCATCCCGCCTGCGCCCTCGGCCCTGCGCCCCAGCCCTGCGCTCCCCGCCCAGCTTTGTGACGTGAGGATGCGGTTTCCCGGCAACTGCCGAACGCGGGCGCCGGGAAGCCGGGCAGGCGAACTCGGGCGGGGCCCCTGGCCGGGTGGGACCGACCTGGCCTGGGCGGAGAAGCTGGATGGGGGCGGCCTGGGGGACGAGGAGATCGCCGCCGCCACGCTGCGGGGCAAGCCCCGGCCGCCGCCCACCTCGGCGCTGTCCGCCTTCAGCTACTTCCCGTCGCGGCGCCTGGACCCCGAGGAGCGCAGCTACTTCTCCCGCCAGGCCAGGGTGAGACGGGAGGGGCCGCATCGAGCGGCTGGGGTGAGGCGGGGCTGGGGGCAGGGGTCCCCTGCCAGGGAGGGGCTGGGGCGGGGCTGTGTCACCCGGAGCGGGGACTGGACACCCAGCGGCACCGCGTGGAAGGGGTCTGGGGGCCAGGCAGGGCGTGAGTGCGGGGCCCGGGCAGGGTGCGGGATGCTTCTGTGGGGGTGGGAGCAGGACATCATAGTGGGAAAGGGCTACCGGGGAGGTTAAGTGACGGTGGGGGGGTGGGGGGCAAGGAGGGAGTGCTCACCAGGAAGACTCCATGGGGCGCCCGGGGGTGGAGGGGGCAGGGGCTGCTTGGCGGGGTCGCTGGGAGGGGCACCTGGACCCGAAAGAGCAGAGCTTCTAGTACTGAGAGACACAGAGGCACCCCTTCCCCCCAGAGCTGGAGGGGCCCCGCGGCAATCCGGGGGTGCTCGAAGAGTCTAGAAAGGGAGCGTTCAGGATGCATCCCCCTGAGCAGTATGTGCGGTGGTTCCCGGGGCTGTGAATAAGCAGCCAGGCTAATGGACGGTCCTGTGCCACCACGGGAACCCTCGGGCCGCCTTCCCACCCACCAACAACCAGGAATAGGTCTGCACCGTCTGGCCCGGCCCCTTTGGGAAGGTGTGCGTGGTGGGAAGAGCTCAGGGGTCTAAGCAGCCGAAGCACCCAAGAGAGGGTGGAAGGAAGGAAGAGAAGGGTGTTCAGAGTTGTCCAGGTCACCCATTCCTTTCTTTTCAACATTGTTTCTGTCTTTCCCCAGGGCGTTCCTCAGGGCATCTGATTAGATAAAAGCCTTGGTTGGAGACTCTCAGCCTGGAGGACAGCTGGGCACCTGGGCTATCCCTCAGCCCTCCTGGAGGGATGGGACTGCCAGAAGAGGGACACCTCACTTTTCTCAGGCTGCTGTCACAAGTGCCACGAACTAGGTGGCTAAAAACACCAGGAACCGCTCTCTCAGCCCTGCAGACTGATGCTTCAAGTGCATGGGCCGTGCTGGTGTGTCAGTCCTGGCCTCTGGGGCACCTGTCCCTTGGCCAGCAAGCCTTGGGTTTTCAGTGCCTCCTCATTCACCCTATGGCCTGCTCAGTCTCTCTTCCCATTGCGCCCTCCCCTTCTATCTGTGCCCACACCCCCCTTCTAAAGACACCAGCCATCCTGGACTAAAGGTCCACCCACTGCAGTCGGCCTCATTCAGTTTAAATGATTCTGCTTGCAATAATGCTTTTGCAAAAAGTTCATGTTCCCAGGTACCTGGGATTAGGACTTCAAGGTATCTTTTTGGGGTACACAGCTCAACCCATAATGTGGAACACAGATTCCCTTGGAAAGGAAGTTAATGGTGTGTAAAATAATCCCAAAAAATGCCTCCTTCCTCTTCTCCTAGCCACCCAATATCAGTGGTGCCCAGGTGAGTCCCCAGTTCTGGTCAACTCTCGCTGGAGTACTAGTGGGAGGCCTCTTGAGTCTCATGAGCTTCACTTCACACATAGAAGCATAGTTTCCAGTTGAAGCAACCATGGCCCTCAGCCTGCCCCCCGGGATGTCTCTTGAATCCGAGGTACCCCTCTGCCTGGCTTCTAGCATGTGGAAGGACTGGATGGAGGAAGGAAGGAAGGGGACTTCTGGGACCATCTGACAAGGTACCTGTCTCTGCTGGCCATTGAAACAGGAGAGGGGTGGAACGGAAGGGTTCCCGACCTTCTGCCAACACACACTTCATTTATTTTCTTCCTGTAAGCAATAGGTTTTGAACAACTGTAAATAGTTTCACTTATTAAGTGGGGTTTACATTTTGAGTCCATGGTACCTATGATACTGCCAGTGAGTTGATGGCCATCATGTGATAATAGTGAAAAAGCCAGGACTCTTGGTGTCTGAAGTTGTTCAATGCTTCTTTATCGAGAGAATATAAAATTCATCTGGATTTTCAGAATAAGTAAGAGAGTTCATGCTACACCATTTTGTTTGTACCTTTGAGGAGTCCCTTTCCATAGCACCCTAAGGTGGATTGTAGATTGCTCCTTGATAGGGTGTCACTGATGGAAAGTACCGCTGAGGACTGCACAGTGGGGCTTGTACCTTCTGAATCTCGAATGTGGTGAAGAGCAGAGCAGAACCCCTGGCCCTGCGGGCCAGGCCCAAGACAGAGAAGGGCAGAGTGAGCCAGAAGACTCAGTGTCTCCTTTTTGAATTTGCCGGTCTGATAAGCAGTCCCACCTTCCAGGGCTGACTGAACAAGGGCCGGAGAGGGGCCTGGAGGTAGGAAGTGACTGGGGCTCTGCCCCTTGGAGGGAAATCAAGAATGAGCCATAAGCACGCCTTTCTATATGACACTGTCGGCACACTAAACCCGTGGGCCAAATCTGGCCCCCAGCCAGTTTTGATAAAGTTTTATTAGAACATAGCCACACCCATTCATTTCTCTAGCCTCCCTGTGTAGGATGTTGGGGTTGAGTGATAGTGGCAGAGCCCCTGGGACAGGAGAGTTCCCACCTGGCCCTTCACAGAGAAAGTCGCTGACTCCTCCTCTAATGCCTTACTGCCGCCTGGAAAATGGGAATTGTCCTTAGAATACATTCATTCAAATGGGATTATATGTGTTTAAAGCATTTCATGGCCGTTTTGATTAGCTGGGGTTACAGGCAAATTCAAGTCCTGGAGCTTTGTGTATGCCAAAAGGAAATGATGCAACTGAAATAAATATTAATTAAAATCTAAAGAAAAGAACCTTAAAAACAACAAGAACAGCAAAAGGCATTTCAAAGTCCTTTTGTACCAATGCTCACACCATGGTACTGGGATTATGGGCACTGGTATCTGATCAACTCCAGGGCTCCAGGAGCAGTTTCTCCGACCTTGGGATCATTGGTCATAAAGAGGGTGTATTATGTACTACAGGTTTACTGAAGGACCAAACTGCCCCAAAATTCATTGCAGGTACGTTCAGCCCCTAACAAAGCTGATCAAATTACTTCCTAAGTCAATTTCCTTGGAGCACAGTTAACAGTAGTCAGTGTGTTGGTTAGCATCCCAGGCTGAGGAGTCCTGGGTGGAAGTATCAGCTCTATGGTGACTAGCTGTGGAGCCTTCACAAGTCACAGCCTCTCTGTCTCACTTTGCCATTCTAGGACAGATCAAACAGAACCGACCTCATGGACCACTTATGAGAATGAATGTAATTAGCATGCATACAGTGGCTCACAGTAAGCCCTGGGTCAGTGGAGCTCTAATTACTGTTTTGTTTTTAATTTTTAATTTTTTAATTATCTTTTTTTAAAGTTAATAAATCACACAAAAAGTTACATTAAAAAACATAAGAGGTTCCCATATACTCCACTTCCCACTCCCATCAATTTTTTAGTTGTATTTTTTAAAGATACATAGATCACAAAAAATGTGACATTAAAAAAATATAAGAGGTTCCCATATACCCCCACCCCCCTCACCCCACTCCTCCCACATCATCAACCTCTTTCATTAGTGTGGCACATTCATTCGATTTGGTGAATACATTTTGGAGCACTGCTGCACCCCATAGACTAATTGTCTTTGGCTAGTGATGGTCAGTGCCCGTTTGCTAAGGACTGGGTCCACTGGGCCAAGCCTTTCCTTCCTGATCTGATCACTGTCAGAGAGGCACATGCTAGAACCTTCAACCTGGGGGCTTAAATAAGCAGTTCTGGGGCATTGTCAGACTAGCCCTGGCAAACTGAGACAGTGGCTAAAAGTAAAGATAGACTTCCCATGCCAAGGGGTGTGTGTGTGTGTGTGTGTGTGTGTGTGTGTGTGTGTGTGTGTGTGTGTGGCAGGGAGGCCCTGCTCAGTCCAGTCTCAGGAACCCAGGTGGAGGGAGGGCCACCACTCAGGCTGTTGTCCTTTCAGTGTGAAGTCTTTGGAGCTCCTGGCCATGGGTGCTTACATGCTTCTGCCTGAAGAGTCACACATGGCTCCTTGATCACATGCAAGCACCTAGCAGAGGAGCAGGGACGGTTATTCCTGTGGGTGGCCGGGAGTGCAGGAGAATTGGCTATTGGTGCCATCTACCACTCAGCTGATCCTGAAGTGCCCTCCAGGGTTGGGTCTCTGGCTCCATTTCCCACTGCTAGAAAGCCCTTGCTTCTCCTACCAAGTGCCCTTTCTCAGCCAGCAGCTCTATCTGCAGTACCAAGGTCTCCTCTACTGTCACTTCCATTTCCTACCCCTAGCACCACCAACATCAGCAACCCTCCTTCTGTGTCACCCTGCACTTTGTTCACACCTCAGCTATTTCCTGAGGGAAAACTGATGGTACACAACAAGGGCCAAACCAGTATCAGGAAACACTGAATTTCAACAATACTCAAAACACAAAGGGCCAAATGGATATCAAGAGAGAAAGGTAAATGGAGTTTGTTTTGTTTTGTGTTTTTATTTTTTTAATTCATTTTTTAAAATATTACATTAAAAAAATATGAGGTCTGCATGTACCCCCCATCCCCCTAACCCCACTACTCCCCCCATAGCAACATTCTCCTCCATCATCATGACACATTCATTGCATTTGGTGAATACATCTCTGAGCATCGCTGCACCTCATGGTCAATGGTCCACATCATAGCCCACACTCTCCCACGTTCCATCCAGTGGACCATGGGAAGATCTACAATGTCCAGTAATTGTCCCTGCAGCACCACCCAGGACAACTCCAAGTCCTGAGAATGCCTCCACATCTCATCTCTTACTCCCATTCCCCACACCCAGCAGCCACCATGTCCATTTTTTCCATACCAATGCCACATTTTCTTTGAATACTAACCACAATAGTTCATGAATAGAATATCAGTAAATCCACTCTAATCCATATTCTATCCCTCCATCCTGTGGACCTTAGATTGGTTGCGTCCATTCCACATCTATGTCAACAGGGGGCTCAGAATCCACATGGATGCTGGATGCATTCCTCCTGCTTTCAGTTGTAGGTACTCTAGGCTCCATGGTGTGGTGATTGACCTTCTTCATCTCCATGTTATCTGAGTGGGGTAAGTCCAATAAACCAGAGTGTAGGAGCTGAAGTCTGTTGAGGCTCAGGGCCCGACTATCACGTAGTCAGTCCAGAGATTTAGATGCCCTAGAAATATCTTAAACCCCAGCACCAACTACAATTCTGATAAAGTAACAGGAAAGGCTTGTGAAAAGAGATCACGTCTGAGTCCAGCTCTATCACACAGAAACACAAACTCCAAAGAAGGGCCAACTGACATGGCACTGAACTCCATCTGCCATGACCATAAGACCTGTGGGTCTCTGTAGCCCTCAGAAGAACCAATACCTGGGGTTGTATCTACTGTATCTGTCTCTGAGACTCTGCTCAGGTGTGCATAATGGCAAAATCTCTGATAACCTCCAGGCTCTTTTTTAGAGACTCATAGCCATATAAACTCATTTGTCCTTTCCATTTCCCCCTTGATTTAGGCCAAAAAGCATTTTTAACTCCTGTTATTATATGTAGACAGGGATATTCTGCTGGTCCGAGTTGAACCATTTATTCAAGGTCATTGTCTAGTTACATCATCAGCTGGTACTCGGTAGTGATCCCTCAGCACCAGGGAGGCTCATCCCCAGGAGTCATGTCCCATGCTGGGGGTGGGGGGGTGGGGAAGGCAATGCATTTACATGCTGAGTTTGGCTTCGAGACTTGCCATATTTGAGCAACACAGAGGCTCTCAGGAGGTAACTCTTAGGCACACTACTGCTTTAGGCCTTGCTCTTATTTCAGGTGCACAGACTCACAAGCATAGTCATTAGTATCAGAGGCTCATTGTTGGAACTTCATTCCTTTTTTGTCTTTGCCGTTGCACTTGGGGGATTGTTGCTGTTCCCTTAGGGACTGTGATAGAGCTCCATTGTTAGGAATTCAGCACTCCCTCAGTTGTTATTTTTCATTGTTTCCACTAAGAAAATATCCAAACATATATGCCCTGTAGAACTCCCTGTCAACCATATGTCCCCTGTCAATAACATACCACACCAGTATTCCTCTGCTGCCATTGTTGAACTACTCTGTGATCCAAAACTTCCTGAAAAGTGAAGCCCAATATATTGCCAGGTTCCCTTAATAGTAAAATGGAATATAGCAATGAGTTTAAAGGTTAGATATAGAGTACATACTAATTTGGAAAAATTCAACATCCTATCTTTTTCTTTTCTTTTTTCTAATTATTAAGCTTATCTTCACAAGAGTTTTAGATCACAGTAATTCATGTATACAATATACAGAACTCCCACATATCCAACAGAAAACCTTTTTCCTTCCACAGCAATAATCTTTTAACATAGTCATACCATATTTACTGAAACTGATGTACAGACATTGAGACAATAGCTTTCAAACAAGGTAACATTTGTGTTTACATTGTGGTGTATACTTTAGGCTATACGATTTTCTAAATTTATAGTTATCTTATGTTTTACATTATGATTTACATTTTAGGCTATCAGCCCCTATGTATTTTTGGTGTAATTTTACATGTCTTATATCCATCCTTGCGTACTCTTATGAAACACTTCTATTGCCCTCACAGTTATGTTGGTTCCATCTATTCAATACCTATTTCCCCCTCCCCTTAGGGCCTACAGTGACAGTCCATCTTCATTTCTTGAAGAGCCATGTTCAGAGATACTTGCAACAGTGTTGAGGGCTTGACATGCTCAACTGCCCTAATGCCCTGGGAGCCACCATTTCTCTTGAGAGATACAGTTCCCTCTATTTGATGGCATCAGTCCTCCCCAGGATGTGGGTATACCTTCACTCTCATTATATGGGTCTCTACCCAGTGATATAAACCTCTCTGGCAAAATGAGAATTCACATATTCCCTAGGAGTCTGTCCTGCATCAGATTATCCCCTTTACGGAAGTTAAACAGGTAACTTTCCTTATTATATTTTTGAAAAGGTTTTCTCAGCATTATACTCTCAACCAAATACCTGACAATCTTCTATGTTCATATGTTGCCCCAAACTCCCCCCAATTTCTTGGCAATATTACCCATTTGCCTATCCCTAGCCCCCCTAAAGCCCACAAAGCCCCACACAAAGGTAACCCTATGCCCCAATTTTATCCCTTCTGGGTACACATATTTACCTCCAGCTTATCACAGATTTCACCCATGTAGATGTCAGCTTACATCCTTCCTCTACACCACGATTTCCTGTAAGCCTATCATCCAGTCTCTAGCTCTCTAAGGCACCTTGTGTTTACTTATTTCATATCATTAATGTCATGTAGTATTTGTCCTTCAATTACTGGGTTGCTTCACACAATTTAAGGTTCTCAAGATTCATCCATGTTATCACATGTGTTTGTAGTGTATTTGTTCTTAAAGCCAAGTAGTATTCCATTGTATGTATATACCACATTTTCTTGATCCATTCATCTGTTGATGGGCACTTGGGTTGATTCCAACTTTTGGCAATTGTGAACAATGCTGCTATGAACATTGGTGTGCATCTATCAGTTTGTGTCCTTGTTTTCAGTTCTGCTGCGTATATACCCAGCAGCGGAATTGCTGGGTCATATGGCAAATCTATGGTTAGTTTTGAGCAACAGCCAAAATGTCCTCCAGAATGGTTGGATCCTTATGCATTTCCACCAGCAGTGGATGACTGTTCCCATTCCTCCACATCCTCTCCAGCATTTGTACTCTTCTGTTTTTTTCATAGCTGCCAATTTTATGGGAGTAAGATGGTATCTCATTGTAGTTTTGATTTGCATTTCCCTGATAGCTAGAGATTTGGGGCATTTTTTCATGTCCTTTTTAGCCATTTGTATTTCTTCTTTGGAGAAGTGTCTGTTTAAACCTTTCCCCCATTTTTTCAATGGGTTGTTTATCTTTTTATTTTCAAGATATAGGATTTCTTTATATATGCAAGTTATAAGTCTCCTATCTGATATATGTTTACCAAATATTTTCTCCCATTGTGTAGGCTCCCTTTTTACTTTCTTGACAAACTCCTTTGAGGTCCAGAAGGCTTTAATTTTCAGGAAGTCCCATTTATCTATTTGTTCTTTTGCTGCGTGTGCTTTTGGTGTGAAGTTCATGAAGCCATTTCCTATTACTTGACTCTTATATTTAGGTCTTTGATCCATCTTGAGTTGATCTTTGTATAAGGTGTGAGATGGTAATCCTCTTTCATTCTTTTACATATGGATATCCAGTTCTCCAGGCACTATTTGTTGAATAGGCCATTCTCTCCCTGTTGAGAGTGTATGGTGGCTTTATCAAATATTGTATGGCTATGTATATGAGAATCTATGTCAGAACTCTCAGTTCGGTTCCATTGGTCTGTGTGTCTCTCCTTATGCCAATACCATGCTGTTTTCACTACTGTAGCTTTGTAGTATGTTTTGAAGTCAGGTAGTGTGATTCCTCCAATTATATTTTTCTTTTTCAATATGTCTTTGGCTATTCCGGGTCTCTTTCCTTTCCAAATAAATTTCACAATTACTTTTTTCTAGTTCCTTAAAGAATGCTGTGTTGATTTTTATTGCGATTGCATTGAATGTGTAGATCAGTTTTGGTAGGATAGACATCTTAATAATATTTAGTCTTCCTATCCATGAACAGGGAATATTCTTCCATTTATTTAGGTCTTTTTTGATTTCCTTGAACAATCTTGTGTAGTTCTGTGTGTATAAGTTCTTTACCTCTTTAGTTAAGTTTATTCCTAGGTATTTGATTTTTTTATTGACTATTGTAAATGGTATTTGTTTCTTGATTTCCTCCTGAGCTTGCTCATTATTGTTGTACAGAAATGCTACTGATTTTTGCACATTGATATTATAACCTGCGACTTTACTAAACTCATGAGTTCGAGAAGCATTCTTGGAGACCTCTCAGGGTTTTCTATGTATAGGATCATGTCATCTGCAAATAATGAAATTTTTACTTCCTCGTTTCCAATTTGAATGCCTTTTATATCTGGTTCTTGCCTCAGTCCTTGAGCAAGTACTTCTAAGACAATGTTTAATAGAAGACGTGATAGTGGACATCCTTGTCTTGTTCCTGATCTTAGAGGAAGAATTTTAGGTTTCACCATTGTAAACGATGTTGGTTGTAGGTTTTTCATATATACTCTTTATCATGTTCAAAAAATTTCCTTGTATTCCAATCTTTTGCAGTGTTTTTATCATGAAAGGGTGCTGTATTTTGTCAAATGCTTTTCCTGCATCTATAAATATAATCACGTCATTTTTTTCATTCAATCTGTTTAGATGGTGTATTACTTTCATTGATTTTCTTATGTTGAACCATCCTTGCATACCTGGAATGAATCCCAATTGGTCATGGTGTATAATTCGTTTAATGTGTTGTTGAATATGGTTATCAAGTATTTGTTAGGTATTTTTGCGTCTAAGTTCATTAGAGAAATTGATCTGTATTTTTCCTTTTGTGGTGTCTTTGTTTGGCTTTGGTACTAGGGTATTGTTTATTGTTGGCATCATAGAATGAGTTTGAAAATGTTCCTTCTGTTTCAGTTTTTTGGAAGAGTTTTAGCAAGATTGGTGTTAGTTCTTTCTGGAATGTTTTGTAGAATTCACCTGTGAAGCCATCTGGCCCTGGGCTCTTCCTAGTTGGGAGGTTTTTAAAGACTGATTCTATCTCTTTACTTGTGATTGGTTTGTTGAGATCAGTAATTTCTTCTTTTGTCAGTATAGGCTGCTTATGTGTTTCTATGAATTTCTCCATTTCCTCTGAATTGTCATTTTTGTTGGAACATACTTTTTCAAAGTATCCTCTTATGATAGTCTTTATTTCCATTACACAGATGGGGCTCACTGCCATGTCAGATGGCCCTTCTTTGGAGTTGGTGTTTCTGCATGATGGAACTGGACTCAGAGGGGATCTCTTTTCACAAGACTCGCATGCTACTTTACTGGAATTGTAGTTGGTGCTGGGGTTTGAAATATATTTGGGGGATTTGAATCTCTGGACTGACAATATGATAGCCAGGCCCTGAGCCTCAACAGACTTCAACTCCTACACTCTGATTTATTAGACTTACCCCACTCAGCTAACATGGAATTGAAGAAGGTCAACCACCACACCATGGAGCCTAGAGTGTCTACAACTGAAATCTGGAGGAGTGCATCCAGTATCCATGTGGAATCCAAGCCCCCACTTGACATAGATGTGCAATGGACACAACCAATCCAATGTCCACAGAGAAAATGTGACATGGGCGTGAGAAGGGTGGCCATGGTGGCTGCTGGGTGCGGGAAATGGGAGGAAGAGATGAGATGGGGAGGCGTTTTTGGGACATGGAGTTGTCCTGGGTGGTGCTTCATGGACAATTACAGGACATTGTAGATCCCCCCAGGGCCCAGTGGATGGAACGTGGGAGAGTGTGCCTATGATGTGGACCATTGACTATGGGGTGCAGTGATGCTCAGGGATGTACTTACCAGGTGCAATGGATGTGTCATGATGATGGGAGAGAGTGTTGCTGTGGGGGGAGTGGGGGGTGGGGGCGGTGGGGTTGAATGGGACCTCAAATATTTTGAATGTAATATTAAAAAAAAAAAAAGTCTCCCATTATAGTCGTAGAGGCATCTATTCTTTCCCTTAGTTTTTCCAGTGTTCGCCTCACGTATTTGGAGGCGCCCTAGTTAGGAGCATAAATATTTATGATTGTTCATTCTTCTTGAGAGATTGTCCCTTTCACTAATATGTAGTATCCTTCTTTGTCTCTCACAATTGTTTTGCAATTAAAGTCCATTTTGTCTGATAAAAATATAGCTACTGCTGCTTTTTTTGTTTTGTTTTTGTTATTGTTTGCTTGTAAGATTGTTTTCCAACTATTCACTTTCAGCCTCCATGAATCCCTGGGTCTAAGATGTGTTTCTTGTAGACAGCATATAGATGGGTGATATTTCCTTATCCAATGTCTCAGTCTGAATCTTTTGATAGGTGAGCTTAATCCATTGACATTCAGTGTTATTACTTTCAAGGAATTATTTATGTTAGCCATATTTTGATTGGACTTGTGTTTGTCATATTTTGTTTGCTTTTTCCTTCTCTTTTTGTCTTTTTTGTTGCTCTTACACTCTCCTCAAACTCTGTCTCTCCTGTATTTTCCTTTCTTCTTGCAGAGCTCCCTTTAGTATTTCTTGAAGGGGAGGTTTCTTGTTGGCATACTCTTTCAATTTCTGTTTATCTGTGAATATTTTGAACTCTCCATCATTTTTGAATGCTAGTTTAGCTTGGTAGAGTATTCTGGGTTGGAATTTTTGCTTTTAGTACGTTGACTATAGCATACCACTGCCTTCTTGCCTCCATGGTTTCAGATGAGAAATCAGCACTTAATCTTATGGACCCTCCTTGTATGTGATCATTTTCTTTTCTCTTAATGCTTTTAGAATTTTCTCTTTGTCTTGAGCATTGGATAATATGACAAGTATATGTCCTGGGGTGGGCCTGTTGGGATTTATGATGTTTGGGGTGCATTGTGCTTCCTGGATATGTACATCTGTCTCTCTCAGTAGATTTGGGAAATTTTCAGCCATTATTTCCTGCAACACCCCTTCTGACCCCTCTCCCTTCTCTACTCCTTCTGGGATGTCTATAATACCTATGTTTGTGCATTTTGCATTGTCATTCAGGTCGCTAAGTCCTAGCTGGATTTTTTCTATCTTTTTATTGATGAATTCTAATATCTGTTTGATTTCCGATGTACTGCCTTCCACGTTGCTAATTCTCTCCTCTGCCTCTTCTAATCTGCTATTTGCTGCGTGTGTATTTTTGATTTCTTGAACTGTGGTGTTCATTCCCATCATATCTGTTATCTTTTTGTGTATGTCTGCAATTTCCTCTCCAAGTGCTTTCTTCATATTTTTAAACTCTTCCTTTACTTCATTAAGTTGGTCTCTAATATATGTTCTGAGGTATCTTTAATTACTTGTCCAATATTCTGCCCCTTCCTGCTTTTTAGTTTGTTCATTGGATTCAGGATGTTTACCTGATTATTCTTTTGGTTTGTAGCTTTTTTTCGCTGTCTGGCCATCGTTTTATCTTCATGAGTTTAATCATCCTTAGTTTCTTTGTCTAGTCTAGGGGATTAATTAGTTGATGTTCTTGTATAAGTGTCATATTTTCTCTTTGTAACTTTGTTCTTCTTATTCTAATTTCTTATTGCTGGATGAGTTCACTTTGAAGGAAAATATTAGGGCCAGGGAAAGGAAATTGTATAAGAAGAGAAAATGTTTAAAGTAGTATTGGTAATAAATGTTAACAGAGCAACAATATGAGATCTGGGAGAATGGATATTAGATTCATGTAAGTTGTGTAGAGTTATAGCAGTAATTAAAGTATCTGTAATGAGACAGTCAACTGATTATGGGGAGAATATAGTATGAATTAAAAGGCCAGTGTTTTCATGAGAGAGGAAAGAGAAAAGAAAGACAATAGTATCAAGAGTGGATAAAAGACAGAAAACAGAACAAAGGTATTAGAAAATAAAAGTTAGACAATTTGGGGACCAAAGAAATGGAGGTGGAATGTAAGAAAAACAGTAGATGGTGGTGGATAGAAAGATGTGGGGGAAAGAGGTTAGTATAGGTGACGAAAATCAATTCACACAGAACTGAGTAAATGGAGGATGAGGAAACACAGCAAATGTGAGGTGCTCCCTGCAGCACCTATTGTATAAATAAAATAATATAAAATAGGAAGAAAAAGAGAGAAAAGAAAAAAAAGAGAAGGAAAAAAGGGGGTGGGCAAAGAAAAGAGAGGGAAACAAGCAAGAAAAAGAAAAGAAGAAAGAAATAAAAACCCAATAAACAAAAAAGGACCTTGGGGGATACAATGGGAGAAAAGACCAGGAGATAATGCAATATTAGCAACCAAGAAAGTTAAAAAAAAAAAAAGGAAAAAACAAACCACAAATGCCAAGGGCTAGGACAGTCAAGGACCTTGATGGCCCTCAGGGCATGGAGGATTCAGGGATAGGAAGTCTGTGATATTGCAGACTCAAGAGGTGTGAGTCTCTGGGGTTTAAGCCACCAGGGTTTAGGGGGCACAGACCTGGGAACCACAAATCCAGTTAACAGGGAGCCTGGGAGCACCACAGTGCAACACAGCCTTCAGGGATCCCCACAGCTGGGCACCAGCCCTATGGGGAGGGGTCACGCCCACAAACTCTGACCTCTATGTCAGAAACCCAAAATTCCCCCTCTCACAAGAGTCTCTTCTGTCACTGTCTCACCAAGTCCACTTCAGGACACCTCCTGCCCTGCAAGACCCTGAAACAGCCTGCTGGGGATGCCACTGTACTATAGACAATTCAGGGACTGCTGCAGATGGGCCGCCAGCCCTAAGAGAAGGGGCTCTAGCCAGAAGCTCTGAGCTCCATCTCAGAAATCCAAAATTCCACATCTCGCAAAAATCTCCATCTTTGTCTAATTGGCTTCCAGACACCTCCCATCCTGCAAGTCCCTGAAACAGCCTGCTGGGGGCACCGCTGTACTACAAGCAGTTTGGGGATGCGGTAGATGGGCTGTCTGCTCTAGTGGGAGGGGCTCTAGCTGGAAGCTCTGATCTCTGTGTCAGAAACCAAAAATTCCACGTCTCGCAAGAATGCCTCCATCTCTGTCTCACCAAATCGACTTCCAGACACCTCCCACCCTGCAAGCCCCCAAATAGCCCACTCAGGTCTTGGGAATTCCCTGGTTCAGCAAAGTCTCCAGGACTGCCCACCCCAGGGGGAAGCTTCATATGAGCAGCTCCAATCTCCATGAAAGAGACCCAAAATTCTACATTATACACGAATCTTCTTTTTCACCGTGCCACTAATTTGATATCCAGACACCTCCTGCCCTGCAAATGCCTGAAACAGCCCAGTCCAGCAAAATTCCAACCCTATTCAGCTGCTTCTTTGCAGGAGAGGTTATAAGGTGCACTCACTCAGATGCCGTCTTGCCTGAGTATAGCCTTGCTTTGTGTTTTAAAAGCACATCCTGTGTGAAACAAGAACTCCCTAGAGAAATGGAAATAATGAAATACCAATAAACCCAGAAGCTCCGTTTTGTGGTAGCATCTAAATTTGGATCAGTTTTATTAATGACATTCTGCTTCAATCCATAAAGTAGTGAAAGAAAAAAAAAGAGGAAAGAAGAAAAATTGATGACACAAATCAAGGAAAAGCAGATTTTTCAGTTTGATTAGTTGTTGGAAATGGATAACCATGTTATTAACTGAGATTGACTGGTGATGAATATTATTTTCTTTATTTTCCTGTGATAAAAAAATTTCATTTTGTTCTGCAAAAGTTCTGAAGACACGAAATCCCCACAAAGAAGAGCTGTCTAAGATTCTGATAACATCCACCAGCATTGTTAAGGAACGTTATTCTGAGCTATGATAGGCTCCTGGTAACTAATCCAGGGTTTGGGAGGCAGGCATTGCTGCTTTCTTATCATTCGTACATTAAAGAGAGTTTTAGAACTAATCAGGAGAAGAAATGGGCATTTTTCTGTCATGTTGCATATCATACTCTATTAGGCTGATTTTCTCCAGCTTAGGGAACAAAATAAAGTGCCATTTGCTCTCACATTTAGTTTACGGTGATTGCATGTTCTGTTCTTGAGTCCCTTCTTCCCCTTTAGGATCTTCCCCTCAGAATAAGAACTCTAGGGACTTACTCAGCCTAGAAGGATCAGAGGAAAGCACAAGCCCAGCCTCTTCCATGAGGATCTTCCCTTTCCCTGTTCCCCTGCTGTTAGTGCTGCCCCCAGCTGGCTGACCTACTGCCCTATCCACTTTGGCACCAGGCTTTCAGGTGTGAGAGAGGAAGGTGCCACCCACCTCTCCACCAGGTGTCTGGAGGCCTGGTCTATGTGTTCTCCAGCCACATATGTGTTCCACGGGTGGGCTGGCCAGGAGTGACTTAAACCACAGAATGACCAGGAACCCAGCTCCCTTCTAAGTCCTTAATTTACTGGGCATATGGAAGTGGTGTGAGTGATGGAGAGCATGTTATCTTTCTTTCTTGCCAGCTGGCCTCAAGTGGGCTGGGCAGTAACTCTGAACCTCTGGATTCCAGAACTTTGCCTGACAGGAGACCAAGTTCCTTCTTTGGAGAATTGACCTTCCATCATCCCAGGAGTGTGGGTGGGTGCTTGGGCTTCCTTGGGTTCCTGAAGGGCCTTCTGGTCTAGGGGCTTACCTACAAAGTTTCCTTCTAGAGGACATAACACTGCTAGCTAGAGGTGACTCTCGGCCAATCAACATCCTACGTTATGTATGTTAAAGATAATGTGATCTCTCCATGGTGCATTACGTTTTTTAAACTGTTGGATTTTATTTGATTTAATTCAAATATCTTTAATTTTTATATAGTGTAGCCATTTGATATTGTTTATGAATTCCAAACATAGATATTGGATTATGTTTGTAAACTGATCTGTTCCTCTGGGCATGATAGATTGTATTAACTTCATAGGTTTCATTTTTACGTATTAAATTATGATCAGGGGTTTGAATGGCCCATGTCAGTAGGACATTGAGTATTCACCCCCTTGGTGGGCAGGGACTCAGCAAGAAAAAGACATGGCAAAGGAAGTAGTTGGAGTTTTGATGCTGGAACTTGGGGAAGTAAACACACAGGAGAAGAACACAGAGAAATAGAGATGGCTCCTTAGACATGGCAGAGGCCTGGGAAGAGAGATAACCTGAGGGTCTACAGCTGACCTTGTGGAGAGACCAGAGAAGCCAAGCCCATAAAGTAACAAGTGCCAGACAGAGAAACAAGCCTTATGCCAGTCTACATCTGAGACCAGAAGAAGCTGGGACCATGGAGTGTGAAGAAGAAGCCTGAATCCTCACAGAGACCAGCAGCCATCTTGCTCCAACATGTGGCAACAGACTTTGGTAAGGAAAGTAACTTACACTTTATGATCATATGACTGTAAGTTTCTACCCAAAATAAACCCTCTTTGTAAATACCAACAGCTTTCTGGTACTTTGCATCAGTACCCCTTTAGTTGACTAATACATATAGTCAAAGTGGTTGATATTTTTTTGTGATTTCTCCCCATTGCTTTGATGATTAGAAGACTCTCAGAGCTGTTTTTCACCTTTTAAAATCCATCCAGAATTTTCTTTTTTCTACAATGAAGTGAGAAGATACAAGTTTATTTTTAACCTAAAGAGCTATCCAACTTTCACAGTACCAAACACTGAAAACTTTATCACTGGCCATTGTTTGGGCTTCTTGTTAACCTAGGAGTGTAGGAGCCATACTGGAGGTGATGCTTTCCACAGAAGTGAAGGCCACAGTGGACCAGGGCACCCTGTGACCATCCCAGAAGTGGACAAGCTTGAAGGCAGCTGTGGAAGGAAGCTCGGGTATGGTGGGCTGGTTCTGGCTAGCCGTGGTGTGGGAGCAGGAGCCCTGATCCCATGCTGGGAGGTTTTCTGTCCTCCCCGTCCTGTAAAGTGACTTGGAGCACAGGCACACCAGGATTTCCAAGCAGCCGTGGGACAAGTTCCTTTAGTATGGCACCCCTGGAATTCTCAAGAACTTTAAGACAATACTAAGGATTGCCTTGTTGGCCTTAACAGGTGGCTGTGGACAACAACCAGGCTGACTTATCTTCACACCGCTCCCAGAATGACCAGGTGTCTTGCACAGGATGGAAGGTGTGTGAAGGGTCTGTAGAGACTCAATTGAAGCTGCTTTCACCCAATCTGAGTTCCTGGAGTCAGTGAGCATGGGGGTTACTGGGTTTTCCAACATACTCTGCATATGTGCTGCATTCTCTTCACTGTACTTTCTGCCTTGTGCCTTGCAGTTGGTAGAAATGCTTCCTAGCATTACTACCCAGAGGAAAAAAGTAATGCAAAAACAAACTTAGGTAACCTGGCCTCGAGACCTGATACTTCCCAAATCCAGCAAGAACAAGTGTCTGAGTTCACTGTTGGGAGTATCTAAGCAGCCAGAGTGATATACATGGCTAACCAGGAGAGGATTAAAGAACAGCTAGCATATGCATTTCTTCATCTTTTATTAGATAATGAGGCAGATGTACTTTCCCTTTAAGGACAAGCTGGGGTGAACAAATGGATATATTAAAAGATGATAGCTGATGGGTGGGGCAAGATGGCATCTGAGTGAATGCACTTCATAATTGCGCCCTCAGAAGAGCAGCTGAGTAGGGTTGGAATTTTGCTGCAGTGGGCTGTTTTGGGAACTTGCAAGGCAGGAGGTGTTTGGACATTGATTTGGAGAGACAGAAATCATGCTTGCTAAGGTAGAATTGTAGGTTTCTAGCACCGAGGTCGGAAATTGTGGAGAGGTGGGACTCTTCCCCCTTAGGCATTCCCTGGACTGTCAGTAGTGTGGTGGCATTCCTAGGCCCTGTGTTCCCCAGAAGCATGGTCTCCAGATCCATGTCCCCTAAGCCACCACAGCGGACGTTCCACAGACCTACATACCCTAAGTCTACAATATCCCAGACTTCCCACTCCCAAATCCAGAGCTCCCTGCAGTAAAAGAATACACTAGCCATTCAGTTTTGGACTGACTCTGTGAGTTGGAGGGTTTGGGTGGGAGATGCAGAGGGGCAAAATGAGTGCGGGTTCATTTTCAGGTCCTGACCCCCCTTTTTTTTTTTGAACTTGGAGGAGCATACCAGCTGACTTGGGGAAAGCTGGGGAAGAAAGGAGAGCAAATCTGCCGAGAAAGCCCTATTTACCTAAAAATGCTGGGTTAGGAAACTTGGTCTGGAAGAAGGTGGAGTCAGAAAATCAACTGCCCCTCCTATAGCACACCTAAGGGAGATAGCTGTAAGATGTGTTTTGAAAACTTCCATTAGCATATTTGGGGTTCCTGGTGAGGTGGGGGCACTCTGTCTTTGGAAATTAAGACACATTGTTTTCTCTGGTGATTTGGTACACCAAGGACCCACTTGAATCTCCTACTGGACACCTCACACAGCTTCCCTGCTGCCCTGGGAGAGAGGGAAGTGAGAAAGGGAGAAAGGGGGAAGGTCAGACTCCTAAGCATTTTATTTTAATACAGAAAGGATTCCTTGCTTGAAATTTTGGTCTTTTTTATTGGTTTATTTTCTTATTTTTTCCTTCCTCTTTATACCCCCACAGCCCTTTCCTCCTCCTCCTCCTCCTCTTCTTTTTCTTCGTCTTCCTGTTTTTCTTGCTTGCATTTCCACCCCCGTTTCCCCCCCTTCCCTCCATTTTTTCCTTCTCTTCTTTTTTTAATATTAGGTGTTCCAGGAAGTGATTCACATTTGCTGTGTTTCCTCATCCTCGATTTCCTCTTTTCTGTGTGTACTGATTTTGGCTACCAATGCTAACCCCTTTCCTCTACATCTTTTTATCCTCCATCATTTAGTGTCTCTCTTACATTCCACTGCTCTTAAATTAGCCCTCAATTTTCATTTCTAATACCATTGTGTGGTTTTGTCTTTCATACGCTCTCCATATTATTGTCTTTTCCTTTCTCTTTCCCACTTTCCTGACCACACTGGTCTTTTAATTCATACTATATTCCTCCCCATATTCAGTTTACTGTCTCATTATAGATACTCCATTTTTCTTACTGTTCTAACTCTACACAGCTTACATTAGTCTAATACCCATTGTCCTAGATCTCACATGGTTCTTCTGCTAACATTTACTATCAATACTACTATTCTACTTTTTTCTTTTCTTACTTGTTTTGCTTTCACTTGCCCTAATATTTTACTTCAAGGGAACTTAGACAACAGCAAGGAAATAGAATAAGAACAAAGTGGCAAAGAGAAGACTTAACACACACGCAAAAACAACTAGTTATCCCTGAGACTAGACAAAGAAGTTAATCAAGCCAGGAAGATAAAATGATGACCAGACAGCAACAAGAAACTATAAGCCAAACCAATAATCAGGAAAACATGACCCAATCCAGTGAACAAACTAAAATTAGGAAGAAGAGCAGAACATCAAGCAAGTAATTAAGCCTCTCAAAACATTTAATAGGGGCCAATTTAATGAGGTGAAGTAAGAGATAAGAATATGAAGAAAACACTTGGAGAGCATGCAGAAGAAATTGCAATCATGCAAAAAAAAAAAAGACAACTGATATGATGGGAAGGAACAGCATAATCCAAGAAATCAAAAATACACTCTCAGCAAATAACAGTACATTTGAAGAGGGAGAGGAACTAGTGATGTGGAAGACAGTACATCTGAAATCAAACAGTTAGTAGAATTGATAGATAAAAAGAGAGAAAAAATTCACCAGGGACTTTGGGACCTGAATGACAATGCAAAATGTGAAAACATATGCATTATAAGCATCCCAGAAAAAGAAGAGAAGGGAAAGGGAACAGAAGGGGTGTTGGAGGAAATAATGGATAAAATCTTCCCACGCCTAGTGAGGGAGATGCACATCCACATCCAGGAAGCACAATGCACCCTAAATAGCATAAAGCCCAACAGGCCTACCCAAAGACATATACTTGTCAAATTATCCAATGCTCAAGACAAAGAGAAAATTCTAAAAGCAGCAAGAGAAAAAAACCACACATACAAAGGAGGATTCATAAGATTGAGTGCTGATTTCTAATCTGAAACCATGGAGGCAAGAAGGCAGTCTTACGACATAGTCAAGATACTAAATGGAAAAAAAATTTCTGAAAAAGAATACTCTTTCCAGCTAAACTAACAATCAAATATGATAGAGAGTTCAAATACTCACAGATAAACAGAAATTAATAGAGTATGCCAACAAGAATCCTGCCCTTCAAGAAATACTAAAGGAAATTCTATAGGAGGAAAGAAAAAAACAGGAGAGACAGAGTTGGAGGAGAGTGTAAGAACAACTAAAAAGACTAAAAAAATGAACATAATATAACAAACACAAATCCAAAGAAAAAATTGCTAATATAAATAATTCCTTGAAAGTGATAACACTGAATGTCAATGAATTAAACTCACCTGTCCAGAGTCTCAGACTGGAAAATTGGATAAGAAAGTATGATCCATCTATATGTTGGCTACATGAAAAACATCTTAGACCCAGGCATTCAAGGAGGTTGAAAATGAATGGCTGGAAAAGAATCTTACAAGCAAATAATAACCAAAAAAGGGCAGGAGTAACTATGTTAATATCAGACAAAATAGACTTTAAATGCAAAACATTTGTGAGAGACAAATATGGACACTACATAGTAGTGAAAGGGATAATCACTCAAAAAGAAAGAACAGTTATAAACATTTATGCTCCTAACAAGGGTACCTCCAAATATCTGAGGCAAACACTGGAGAAACTAAGGGAAGGAATAGATGTCTCTACAATTATAGTGGGGGACTTTAATACACCACTATCAAGCTGAAAATCTGCAAGGGCCAGAGGCCCAGATTTCACACCAAGATATGGAAATTAAACAGCACACTCTTAGAAATACAGTGGGTCAAAGAGGAAATCTCAAAAGAAATTAATAACTGCCTTGAAACTAATGAAAATGATAACACAACATACCAAAACTTGCTGCAAAGCAGTACTGAGAGTGAAACTTATAACCATAAATTCATACATCAAAAAAGAAGAAAGACAGGAAACGGACTTTGGCCCAGTGGTTAGGGCGTACGTCTACCACGTGGGAGGTCCGCGGTTCAAACCCCGGGCCTCCTTGACCCGTGTGGAGCTGGCCATGCGCAGCGCTGATGCGCGCAAGGAGTGCCGTGCCACACAAGGGTGTCCCCCGCGTGGGGGAGCCCCACGCGCAAGGAGTGCGCCCGTGAGGAAAGCCGCCCAGCGTGAAAAGAAAGAGCAGCCTGCCCAGGAATGGCGCCGCCCACACTTCCCGTTCCGCTGACGACAACAGAAGCGGACAAAGAAACAAGACGCAGCAAATAGACACCAAGAACAGACAACCAGGGGAGGAGGGGAAATTAAATAAATAAATAAATCTTTAAAAAAAAAAAAAAAAAAAAAAAGAAGAAAGAGGAAAAATTGAGGAACTAACTGCACATTTGGAGGAATTAGGAAAAAAACAACAAAGTAACCCTGCCAGAAGAAGAAAGAAAGAAATAACAAAGATAAGAGCAGAACTAAGTGAAATAGAAAATAAGAAAACACTTGAAAAGATAAACAAAACCAAGAGATGGGTCTTTGAGAAGATCAATAAAATTGACAAACCCTTAGCTAGACTAACAAAGAAAAAAATAGAGAAGATGCAAATACACAAAATAAGAAATAACAAAGGAGATATCACCACTGGCCCCACAGAAATAAAGACTATCATAAGAGGATACTTTGAAAAACTATATTCCAAAAAATGACAATTCAGAGGAAATGGACAAATTTCTAGAAATACATAACCAGCCTATATTGATGAAAGAAGAAATTGATGATCTCAACAAACTAATCACAAGTAAAGAGATAGAATCAGTCATTAAAAACCTCCCAACTAAGAGCCCTGGGCCAAATGGCTTCACAGGTGAATTCTACCAAACTTTCCATAAAGAACTAACACGAATCTTGCTGAAACTCTTCCAAAAATTTGAAACAGAAGAACATTGCATAACTCATACTATGATGCCAAAATTACCCTAATATGAAAGCCAAACAAAGACACCACAGGAAAGGAAAATTACAGACCAATCTCTCTAATGAACATAGATGTGGAAATCCTCAACAAAATACTTACTAATCATATTCAACAGCACCATAAATCAATTATACTCCATGACCAGGTGGAATTCATTCCTGGTGTGCAAGGATTGTTCACCATAAGAAAATACATTAATGTAAAAACCACATAAACAGATTGAAGGAAAAAAATCACATGATCATATCTATACATGCAGAAACAGCATTTGACAAAATACAGCACTATTTCTTAATAAAAACACTGCAAAAATTGGAGTAGAGGGAAACTGTCTGAACCTAATAAAAGATATATATGAAAACCTCCAGTTAACATCATTTACAATTTTGAAATCTGAAAATTTTTCCCTCTAAAATCAGGGACAAGGAAGGAACCCATTATCACCTCTTCTATTTAATATTTGTTAGAAGTACTTGGGTGAGCATTGAAGCAAGAATCAGACATAAAAGGCATTCAAATTGGAAAGGAAGAAGTCAAAATTTACTATTTGCAGATGATATGATCCTATACATAGAAAACCCTGAGAAGTCTACAACGAAACTTCTAAAACTTATATATGAGTTCAGTAATGTTGAAGGTTATAAAATCAATGCGCAAAAATCAGTAGCATGTCTGTACACCAATAATGAAAAATGTGAGGAGGCAATCAAGAAAAAAATACCATTTACAATAGTAAATTTAAAAATCAAATACCTAGGATTAAATTTAACTAAAGATGTAAAAAATTTATACACAGAAAACTACACAACACTATTCAACGAAACCAAAGAAAACTTAAACAAGAGGAAGAATACTCCCCGATCATGGATAGGAAGGCTAAATATTCGTATGATGTCTATCCGACCAAAACTGATCTACACATTCAATACAATCCCAATAAAAATCAACACAGCATTCTTTAAGGAACTAGAAAAACTAGCTATGAAATTTATTTGATAATGAAAGAGGCCACGAATATCCAAAGATATATTGAAAAAGAAAAATGAATTTGGAGGAATCACACTACCTGACTTCAAAACATAGTACACTAGTGAAAACAGCATGGTATTGGCACAAGGAGAGGTACACTGATCAATGGAACCAATTTGAAAATTCTGATATAGATCCTCATAGATACAGACACATGATATTCCGAAGGCCACCAAACACACTGAAAGGGAATTACCAACTCACACCTTATACAAAAACCAACTCAAGGTGAATCAAAGACCTAAATATAAGAGCCAAGACTATAAGGACCTTAGAAAGCAATGTAGGGAAACATCTACAGGACCTTGTAATAGGAAATGACTTCATGAATTTCACACCCAAAACACGAGCAGCAAAAGAACAAATAGATAAATGAGACTTCTTCAAAATTAGAGCCTTTTGAACCTCAAAAGACTTTGTCAAGAAAATGAAAAGAGAGCCTACCCAATGGGAAAAAATATTTGGTAACCATGTATATGATAGGAGACTAATATCCTTCAAATATAAAGAACTTGAATATCTCAAAAAATAAAAAGACAACCTACACATCTTAAAAAGTGGCAAGACTTAAACAGACACTTCTCCAAATAAAAAATACAAATGGCTAAAAAGCATATGAAAAATACTCAAAATCACTAGATGTTAAGGAAACGCAAATCAAAATTACAATGAGATATCGTCTTACTCCCATGAGACTGGCAGCTACCAAAAACACAGAGGACTACAAGTGCTGGAGAGGATGTGGAGGAATGGGAACACTCAGCCATTGCAGGTGGAAATGGAGAAGGATCCAACCATTCTGGAGAACAGTTTGGCAGTTTCTCAAAAAACCAGCTATAGATTTGCCATATGACCCAGCAATTCCACTGCTGGGTATATACCCAGTAGAACTGAAAACAAGGACACAAACCGATATATGCACACCAATGTTCATAGCAGCATTGTTCACTATTGCCAAAAGTTGGAATCAACCCAAATGCCCACCAACAGATGAATGGATAAATAAATAAATAAAATGTGGTATATCCATACAATGGAATACTACTCAGTTTTAAGAATGAATACACTACAAACACAAGTGATAACATGGATGAATCTTGAGACCCTTATACTGAGTGAAACAACCCAAGCATTGAAGGACAAATACTACATGATCTCAATGATATGAAATAAGTAAACCAAGCTGCCTCAGAGAGCTAGAGACTGGATGATAGGTTTAAAGAATATTGGGGGGTAAAGGAAAGATGTAAGCTGACACCTACATGGGAGAAATCTATATAAGCTGAAGGTATTTGCACAAAGAAGGGGTAAAATGGGACATAGGGCTAAATTTGGGTAGGGCTTTGTGGACTTGAGGGGGCTAGCAATGGGAGGATGGGTAATATTGCCCAAGAAATTAGGAGGACGGTGGGGGAACATAGGAACATAGGAGATTCTCAGGTATTTGGTTGAGAATACAATGCTGAGAAAACTTTTTCAAAAATATAAGGAAAGTTACCTATTTAAGATGCTCAAAGGTAATAATCTGATGCAGAACAGGCTTCTAGGGAGTGTGTGAGTGCTCATTTTGCCATAGCGGGTTATATAATTGGATAGAGACCCATATAATGAGAGCAAAGTTATACCCATTTCCTGGGGAGGACTGATGTTCTCAATTAGAGGAAATTGTATCTCTTGAGAGAAATGGTGGCACCCAATGCATTAGGGCAGTTGACCATGTCAAGCCCTCAACACTGTTGCAAGTATCTCTGTACATGGCCCTTCAAGCAGTGAAGATTGGCTGTCACTGTGGGCCCTGATGGGAGTGGGAAAGAAGTATTGAATAGATGGAACCAATATAACTGTGTGGGCAATAGAAGTGTTCCACAAGGTTTTGCAAGGATGGATATAAGACATGTTAACTTACACCAAAAATGTATAGGGGCTGATAGGCTAAAATGTAAATCATAATGTAAAACATAAGATAACTAAAAATTTAGAAAATTGTATAGTCTAAAATATAAACCACAATGTAAACGGAAATGTTACCTTGTTTGAAAGCTATTGTGTCAATATCTGTACATCAGTTTCAGTAAATATAGTATGAATATGTAAAAAAATTATTGCTGTGGAAGGGAAAAGAGTTTAATGTTGGATATGTGAGAGTACTGTATATTGTATATGTGAATTACAGTGCCCTAAAACTTTTGTGAAGGTAAGCTTAATAATTAGGAAATAAAAAAAAAAAAGGACATAGACAGTGAGGAAAAGACGGAAGAAGTTGCCTTGCCAATGTGCATACAGGGCAACATTTATTGCAGTAATGGAAGACAGAGCATCAAAAACAAAGCTTTGAATTTTTTAATTTTTTGATTCCCCAATTTATTTGTACGTTATTTTTTCTAAATTAATATGTATTCTATATCTAACCTTTACACTCATCACTATGTTCCTTTTTACTATTAATGGACCTGGCAATATATTTGACTTCATTTTTGAAGAAGTTTTGGATCACAGAGAAGCTCAACAATGGCAGGGTAGGAATACTGGTGTGGGATGTTATGGACAGGTGATGCACGTTTGGGAAGGAGTTTTCTAGGGCATATATCCAGGGTACATAAAAATGTTTGGATATTTTCATAGTGGTTACAATTAAAAACAACTAAGGGAGTTCTGAGTTCCTAGCCAGGGGAGCTCTATCACAATCCTGAAACGAACAGCAACAATCCCCCAAGTGCAATGGCAAAGACCAGAAAAGAAGGAAGGTCCAACAATGAGCCCTTGAAACTAATAACTATGCTCTTAAGCCTGTGCACCTGAAATAAAAACAAGGCCTAGAGCTGCAGGGTGCCTAAGAGTTACCTCCTGAGAGCCTCCGTGTTGCTACAATGTGGCCAGTCTCAAAGCCAAACTCAGCACGTAAATGTGTTGTCTTCCCCCCAGTGTGGGAAATGACTCCTGGCGATGAGCCTTCCTGGCACCGCGGGATTACTACCAAGTACCAGCTGATGATGTAACTAGAAAATGACCTTGAATAAAAGGGTCAACTCAGACCAGCAGAATATCTCAGTCTACATAGAATACCAGGAGTTAAAATGTTTTTTGACCTGAATAAAAGGGGAAAATGGAAAGGACAAATGAGTTTATATGGCTTTGAGTCTCCAAAATAGCTGAGAGCTTATTAGAGGGGTTGCCCTTACGCACACCTCAGCAGAGTCCCAGAGACAGATAAAGTAGATACAACCCCAGGTATTGGTTCTTCTGAGGGCTACAGAGACCCACAGGTTTTATGGTAATGGCAGATGGAGTTCAGTGCCATGTCAGATGGCCCTACTTTGGAGTTTGTGTTTCTGTGTGATGGAGCTGAACTCAGATGTGTTCTTTGTCCACAAGCCTCTCCTGTTGCTTTTACTGGATCTGTAGTTGGTGCTAGGGTTTAGTGTATACCCAGAGGACCTGAATCTCTGGACTGATGATCTGAAAGCCAGGCCCTGAGCCCAAACAGACTTGCAACCCCTGTACTCTGGTTTATTGGACTTACCCCACTCAGATAACATGAAGGTCAAGAAGGTCAACCACCACACCAGGTAGCCAAGAGACCCTACAACTGAAAGCAGGAGAAGTGCATCCGGCATCTATGTAGAATCTAAGACCCCTCTTGATATATATGTGGAGTGGACACAACCATTCTAAGGTCCACAGGATGGAGGAATAGAGTATGGATTAGAGTGGACTTACTGATATTCTATTCATGAACTATTGTGATTAGTAATCGAAGAAAATATGGCATTGGTGTGGAGAAAGTAGCCATGGTGGCTTCTGGGGGTAGGGAGTGGGAGGAGATGAGATGTGGGGGCGATTTTTGGGCTTGGAGTTGTCCTGGATGGTGCTGCAGGGACAGTTACCAGACATTGTATGTCCTCCCATTGCCCACTGGGTGGAATGTGGGAGTGTGCGCTATGGTGTGGACCACTGACCATGAGGTGCAGTGGTGCTCAGAGATGTATTCTTCAAATGCAATGAATGTCTCATGATGATGGAGGAGATTGTTGTTATGGGGGGAGGAGTGTGGTGAGGGTGTGGGGGGTATATGGAGACCTCATATAGAGGGGGTATATGAGGACCTCATATAACGAAAACAAAAATGAAAATTTTTATAAATTTTTTTTAAGGTTTTGCCTTTTATCACTCTAATAGGTGTTGTCTTGTATATATAGTGGTAAGGCAATCTCTTTCATTTCTTCCTCAGTGTCTTGCCTTTTTTATTTTTCATTATATCTTCAAAAAATTTTAAGGTCACAGTAAAATCATGCACAGAATATAGGTATCTCCCATATACCCAACATCATACCTCTTCCTCACCAATGATGTTTTTACTTGTGGATGTTACATTTGCTACAACTGATGTACAAATATTGGATAGCTACCAACCATGCTCAGTAGTACACAATATGGTTTACAATTTAGACCATACACTTTTATAAATTTTTGTTGAAATTTATCATGGCCTGTATCCATCATTGAAAGATCATACAGAACACTTCCATTTACCCCCATTTACACCCTCTTCCATCTATTTTCTCTCTCTCTCCCTCTCCTTGGGGCCCACATTGGCAACCAAGCTTCATTGCTTGAAGGACAAGATTCATAGATACTTGCAACAATGCTGAGGGCTTGACAAACTGGCCTATCCTCTCCCATTAGGAGCAAGCCTTGCTCTTGAGAGATACTCTGCCCTCTATTTGAGAACATCTAAGTGTCCTCTCCATTATCGGTGTACAACAATTCTTGCTCATTGTATTGCTCTACACTCACGAGTATAACACACTGGGTCAGATGGTCCATGGAATTGTGGGTATGTTCGGTGTGGAAAGGTGAACACGCAGGATTGATGTGTGCGTGGTTGAAATTATAATGTTGAGAAAACTTTTTTTTTCACTATAATCCTGATTCTGCATCTTTATTTTATTTTCACTTTTTTGGTCTTTATTCATTTTTTTAATATTACATTCAAAAAATACGAGGTCCCCATATATCCGCTACTCCCCTCACCCCACTATTCCCCCCATAGCAACATTCTCCTCCATCATCATGACACGTTCATTGCATTTGGTGAATACATGTCTGAGCATCGCTGCACCTCATGGGGAATGGTCCACATCATAGCCCACACACTCCAATGTTCCATCCAGTGGGCCATGGGAGGACCTACAATGCCCACTAATTGTCCCTGCAGCACCACCCAGGACAACTCCAAGTCCCCAAAAACGCCTCCACAGCTCATCTCTTCATCCCATTCCCCACACCCAGCAGCCACCATGGCCAATTTCTCCACACCAATGCCACATTTTCTTCGATTACTAATCACAATAGTTCATGAGTAGAATATCAGTAAGTCCACTCTAATCCATATTCTATTCCTACATCCTGTGGACCTTGGATTGGTTGTGGCCATTCCACATCTATGTCAACAGGGGGCTTAGATTCCACATGGATGCTGGATGCAATTCTCCTGCTTTCAGTTGTAGGCACTCTTGACTCCATGGTGTGGTGGTTGACCTTCTTCAACTCCATGTTCTCTGAGTGGGGTAAGTCCAATAAACCAGTGTAGGAGCTGAAGTCTGTTGAGGCTCAGGGCCTGGCTATCATATGGTCAGTCCAGAGATTCAGATTCCCTGGGTATATATTAATCCCCATCACCAACTACAATTCTGGTAAAGTAACAGGAAAGACTTATGAAAAGTGATCACATCTGAGTCCAGCTCCATCACACAGAAACACAAACTCCAAAGAAGGGCCAACTGACATGGCACTGAACTCCATCTGCCATGACCATAAAACCTGTGGGTCTCTGTAGCCCTCAGAAGAACAAATACCTGGGGTTCTATCTACTTTATCTGTCTCTAAGACTCTGCTGAGTTGTGCATAAGGGCAACCCCTCTGATAAACTCCCAGCACTTTTTTGGACTCAGCCATATAAACTCATTTGCCCTTTCCATTTGCCCCTTGATTTAGGTCAAAAAGCATTTTTAACTCCTGTTATTATATGTAGACAGAGATATTCTGCTGGTCTGAGTTGAACCTTTTATTCAAGGTCATTTTCTAGTTACATCATCAGCTGGTACTTGGTATTAATCCCTCAGCACCAGGGAGGCTTATCCCTGGGATTCATGTCCCATGCTGGGGGGAAGGCAACAAATTTACATGCTGAGTTTGGCTTCGAGACTGGCCATATTTGCGTAACACGGAGGCTCTCAGGAGGTAACTTTTAGGCACATTGCTGCTCTAGCCCTTGTTCTTATTTCAGGTGCACAGGCTCACAAGCATAGACATTAGTATCAGGGGCTCATTGTTGGACCTTCATTCTTATTTGTCTTTGTTGTTGCACTTGGGGGATTGTTGCTATTCCTTAAGGGACTGTGATAGAGCTTCCCTGGCTAGGAACTCAGCACTCCCTCAGTTGTTTTTAATTGTTTCCACTATGAAAATATCCAAACATTTTTATGTACCTTGGATATATGCCCTGTAGAACTCCCTGTCAACCATGTGTCCCCTGTCAATAACATCCCACACCAGTATTCCTCCCCTGCCATTGTTGAACCTCTCTGTGATCCAAAACTTCCTGAAAAGTGAAGCCCAGTATATTGCCAGGTTCCCTTAATAGTAAAATGAAATATATTGATGAGTTTAAAGGTTAGATATACAGTACATATTAATTTGGAAAAATTCAACATCCTATCTTTTCCTTTTCTTTTTTCTAATTATTAAGCTTATCTTCACAAGAGTTTTAGATCACAGTAATTCATATATACAATATACAGTAATCTCACATATCCAACATAATATCTTTTCCCTTCCACAGCAGTAATCTTTTAACATATTCATACCATATTTACTAAAACTGATGTACAGATATGAGACAATAGCTTTCAAATAAGGTAACATTTGTGTTTACATTGTGGTTTATTTTTTAGACTATACAATTTTCTATATTTTTAGTTATCTTATGTTTTACATTATGATTTATATTTAGCCTATCAGCCGCTGTATATTTTTTGTGTAATTTTAAATGTCTTATATCCATCCTTGAGAAAACACTGTTGATGATATAATAAGGAAGGGTTACTGTTTTAGGGTATTGGATGGTGGACATCTGGCACAAGGTGCACCAGGGGCAATCTTCTAGAGAGTGTGTGAGTGCTCATTTCTTGGCTTTTTAAAACTGTGAACAGTTTGTTAGGAAACACAGTACCTTTGTCTTCTCTTCATTCCCAGAATGTACTTTAGGATTTACCATACAGTATTGCTGAATAAATATTGTTGAATGACTAGGAAACCAGATGGTTGTGTGGGTTGAACAGATATTGCTAATTATGGGGGAGAAAGGAGAAGCAGTGAGACAAGAGGAAATTCACTTGTGAGTGGGTGTCTCCATTCATGACAGCCAACTCCAGAGGAGAAAAATTGGGAAATAAGATAGTTTATTGTATTCAGAATCTTACTCCAGAAGCAACAAGAGGGAAATCAGTATGGGAAACCTGACAAGACTAGAGCCCACACCTTAATAAGGGTGACCTCCTCCTGGGAGGTAGGTGTCCACAGGGATAAGAGATGAACATGGAGCTCCACAGCGGTCACAAGGGACTAAACTGGTGCAAATTTGCATTGTGTTTTCCTTTCTTATCTCCAGAGAAATAATTATCTCAGGGAGATTGATACAAAAGAATACTTCATTAATGTGGTTCATGGGAATGGAATCCCTAATTGCTCAGATACTCTATGTGCTTCTCCTTCACTGTATCAAAGAAAACACAATTTGTCTTCTACAGACCTTATGACTCATTCCATATCACTTCACTTCTTGGGAACAGAGTTTCCAACTTCATTCATCTGTCAAGGAAGAACCTGCATTGGTGAACTTAGACCCTGACTTGATAATTTCAGGTACTTCACAGGTACTGGGGGAATATATTTTTGACTCCATGGACACCTTTTATTGGTAGAAGCTTTAAGGAAATCAGCAGATTATGACCACAGAGAAAACTTAAAACACAAAGTTCTGTCTTATTAAAAAACCTGAGTGAAAATAGCAGATAAACTAAAATAGATTTTTTTTCCCAATCTGCTTCCTCTGATCTCTTACTCTTGGGTCTTCCTCTCTCAGAAGCATTGTTTCCTTGTTTCACTCATTCTTCTTTCTCTATACTTGTAGAAATTATCTGTTTACCTGTGTTTATTCATTTTTTTTTCTTTTAGTCATTCAATATATGTGGCTCTGGAATTCTGGTGAAGTGGATCAGAAATTACCGACTCATCCTGGGGAGGTTAGTAAAGGCATCACAAGGGAGATTTTAATTGCAATAAGGCTTGAAGGAGGATTTAGAGTAATTTCAGAAGGAGAAAAGGCTAGAAGTACATGAAGAAGAGATGACATGGACACAAATATGGAGTCAATAATTATATGGTGTGGTGAGGTTTTAAAAATAGTTCTTTTTAAAAAAGAAATCACCTTTATTGATACATATTAAAAAGCATACAATTCCTGTGACATGTAAAATTTGTTGTATTTGCCTTAATGACATAATTGTGCATTTATTACTTCAGTCATTATTAGAGTATGTTCACTGAGATGTAAAGATTTTTCTTGTTTGTTTTTATAAATTCGCTATGAGATTTCTTTAGCAAAAATTATTATGGTCTTCTTTTTTTAAGATACATAGGTCACACTAAATTTTACATTTTTGCGATGGTTTGCTCGGTCGGTAGAGGTGGGGTCTGGCTCTGGATGAGGGGTCGGTCCAGCTCTGGATGAGGGTTTGGTCCCGCTTGGGATGAGGGGTCGGTCCCACTTGGGACGAGGGGTCGGTCTGGCAGCAGATGAGGGATCGGTCTCACAAGGGGTTGCGCGGTTTGGCTGACGGGGTCGCCCGGCGAAGCCGGTTACGAAGGGGTCACCCGGAAAAGCAGGCGACGAAGGGTTCGCCTGGAGAAGCAGGCGACAAACTGGGGACAAGGGAGGCCAGGCCCTTGTCGGGGGCTCTCAGGACTGGAGGGTGCACGGCAGAAGAACTACCGCGGAGACAAGGTAAACACGCAAGTCCACTTTATTGAGGGAGAGGCAACAGTTTATAGGGGCTGGGGAAGGCTGATTGGTCGAAGCTACGCCCTGTTCTGATTGGTTGCTGGCGAAAGGTCAGTGGGTGGTACCGGAGGGGGGAGGGGTGGTGGTTAGGGATTGGCTGTCGCTGTTGCTGGGGGAAGGGGCAGGGTTTAGGGATTGGTGGCTGCTGTTGCTGGGGTGGAGGGCAGACTTGAGTTTCCCGCCCACGCCTGGTGTTGCTGCTGTCGGGGGAGGGGAAAAGGGCAGACTGGATTTTTCCGCCCATGCCTGGCTGTTGCTGCTGTCGGGGGAGGGGAAAAGGGCAGACTGGAATTTTCCGCCCTGCGCCTGCACAGGGAGAAAGAAGAAGAAGGGTGCTGCCCTACAGGCATCGTGTGGCGCCATCTGGGAGGAGGGGCTGCCGTGGAAGCATGGCTGCCGAGAAGGGGAGACCCGAGGGCACTCTGCGCCCATGCCGAGCTTCCTTCAGGGGTGGTGGTGAGTCCGACCAGCCACCCTATTATGGGGGCAGCGGCTTGGCCTGCCGCGACCGCTCCCCCGCCAGGCCAGCAAACCACACTTCAGCCCGAGGGGTGACCACACATTTTAAAAAATGACATTCCCATATACCCCACTCCCTAAATTCCCCATCCTCCCACATTAACAACCTTTCATCAGTGTGGCACATTCCTTTTATTTAATGAATACATTTTGGATCATTGCTACAAAGCTTGGATTATTGTTTACATGTTAGTTTACACTCTCTTCCAGTTCATTCAGTGTGATATGGTAGGATATATAATATCCTGCATCTGTCCATGAGATATAGTTCAGGACAACTCCAAGTCCCCAAAAAAGCCACCATATCACACCCTCTTCTTCCCTCTCCCTGCACTCAACAACTCCAGTGGTCCCTGTCTCCATGACAGTGACACAATTTCTTCCATTGCTAGAGTCACAATAAGTCTATAGTAGATACCACTAAGCCCACTCTAATTCTTATTTTATTCCTCTATCTTGAGGATCTTGGGATGGTGATGACCACTCCACCTCTAAATCAAGAGGGGCCTTAGATCCCACATGTTTGATGGATGGAATTATGCTTGCAATTGTGGACTCTCTCTGTTCCCTGGTGTGGTGGTTGACCAACATTTTGTTTGCTTTCAGATTTGGAGTTTAAAAATATAGCTGCTGTAAACGTTCATGTGTGGACTTTTGTGTGGACTCTAATTTTCATATCATATATATATATATATGATATGGTGTATATATATATACCTAAAAGCAAAACTGCTGGATTGTATGGTAAGACAATGTTTAGTTTTAAAAGAAACTGTCTTCTGGATGAACCATTTTGTGTTCTCACTAGCAGTGAATAAGAGATGTATTGCTCCATATACTCAACAGCAATTGGTATTCTCAGTTTTTAGGTTTTTATCTCTTCTAATAAACATGTGGTCATATATTATTGTGTTCATAGTCTTCCAAGTCCCTATTGACAGATGATGTTTAATTTTTAAAAGAGTTTTAATGAGTTTAATTATTCATTTATTTATTTAAATTTTTAAAATTTTAAAACAGGTTTAGATTACATAAATGTTACATAAAATATAGAGGGGACCCATATGCCCCACCCCTTCACCCTCCCACTCTTTCCCATAGTAACAACAACTTTATTAGTATAGTACATTTGCTACAATTGATGAATGCATATAGAAACAATGCTGCTAACCATGAATTATAGTTTATATTATAGTTAAGAGCCTGTCCTGCACAATTTTAGGTAATGATAAAACATATAATGCCTGTATCCGTCATTGCAATGTCATGCAGAACAATCCCAATGTCCTGAAAATGCCCTGATATTACACCTATTCTGCCTGCTCCCTCCTCTCAGAATCTCTGGTGGCCATGGCCTTTATATCAATGATAAACATTCTTCCATTGCTAGAATAGTAAGTCTATAATATAAAAATAATGTCTACTTTAGTCCATTGTTCATTCCCCAATCTTCAGGATTTTGTGATGGTGATGCCCACTGTTTCTAATTGAGAGGGGGCTTAGATCCCTTGGGATATATGGGTGGAACTAGCTTGCTTAGAGGTGCAGCCATTCTTTGCTCCTTGGGATAGGTGTTGTCCATTACCATCTCCTTATTAGTTGTTCTACATAGGTCCAATGAACTGGAGAGTAAGTGTTGAAACTCTGCTTAGATTAAGGGTTCAACTGGCACATGAACAGACCAAAAACATAATGCTCTGGCTCATGTATTTAACAAGGATAGTGCCAACACATGGCTTTATGTAAATAACATTTAGAGAAGAGCCACATGTTGGGAATCTACAAATGAGGCTAACTCTTTTACACTGGGGAGCATAAATTCCAAAGTAAGGTCTACTGACAGGGTGCCAAATTCCTGAGATTCCCTGCACTATTTACAGTGTCTAGATATCTCTAGAACCATCAGGATCCCTACTGTTTGAGGCACTGTTTACTGTAACATATAGTGAGAGTCTGCTGAGATGAGCATAAGCATAACCTCTGGAATGACCACCAAACTCACTTTAAAATCTCTTAATCATAAAATTTCATCTGCACTGAATATTTCCCCTTTTTGGCCAAGGTCTTTTTCAGAGACATTGCTAGTTGGCATTTGGTCATAATACCTAGGTGCCAGTGAAGTTGAATTTCTTTTTATATATTGTATTTTGTATTTGTATTTTGAATTTCTTCCTAAGTAAGGATTCTGTTTATATCTTTTGCAGATTTTTAAATTCAGCTTATGCTTTCTTATTTTGTGGTGTTAATATTAATTTCTACATTTGTATACAAATATTTTATCAGATGTGTTTTGTAAGTATTTTTCCAAATCTGCATGTTTTTTTACAACCCCTTATCAATGTCTTTCACAGAGTAGATATTTTACATTTGAATAAAAACTGACTTATAAATTTTAATCTCTCATGAATCATGCTTCCATTACTATATCTAAAACCTCTTTTCCAACCTATGGGCCCTTAGATTTTCTTCACATTTTAGTCTAGCACTTTCACAATGCATTTTACTTTAAAATGGTATGATTCATTTTGATTTAATTTTTGTGAAATGAATTCAATCAGTGCCTAAGTTCCTTTTTTATTTGGCATGAGTGCATCCTATTGTTACCATATTCTAACTAAGTTCTTGGCTATGCTGCAGAAGTGAATTTCAAGAACACGCCAGGTGAGTTTGGCCAGTAATTAATTCAGGTAGGAAGGGAAGAGAAATGGGAGAAAATAACAGAGCATGCCCCAGCAGGTAGTGAGGAAGGGGCTGAAAAGGGATGAAGAGGGCTAATTTACAAGCTACAATTCCCCATTATAGATTATAAGTCCCGAGGGTAACTTGCATGGCCACATGGCAGAGGAAAAATGATGAAAGTGACATGCAGAAGGCAAGACGGGTCAATAGGCAAAAAGCTAGGCAAGAGCAAGCTCAAACCTCATGGTTTGCTTTTAAACTGCTAGTTATCCATCCCTTTGCTAATGGCAGGGGAGGGGGTTTCAGCTGTTTGCTCTTTGGATTGATTACCCTGCCCATCAATTCCTTAGTGAGGACCCAGTGATAAAGTTCCTAGGGAAGATCCAGGCTTTTCCATATTCTCAGGAAGGAGGCTTTGTTCTGGTTAGCAAATCCCAGGGGGAGATTCCTCCAGCAGCCATCATTAGGGGGTTTTGATGTCCATGTGGACTCTGTCAGGTTCTAGATCCATCTATTCCCTATCTTACTAGCCTGCTTCACTTTTGTTCCAACACCACTTCTTGAAAAGATCATACTTTCTACACTGAATTACCCTTGTCCTCTGTGAAACATCAGTGGAACACATTTGTGTGGGGTCATTTGTCCATTTCACCAAAAAGATTTTTTAAATTATTGTGTTTTTATAATAACTGTTACAACCAAATAACATGGTTCCTACTACTTTGTTCTTCTTTTCTATTTTGTTACAGGGTACAAAAACATGGTCATAATGTTTGTTGCTTAAAATAAAGTCTGAGAGAATTTATCATGGAAATTATTGCCTTGGCAAAGTGTATTCTATTATGACCAAGGGTTTCTAGCCATCACAACTATCAAGGAGAAGCAGGAACATATGTTTTCCCTATTTTCAGAAAAGGGTACTAGATCTCTATAAAATCCATAAAAATATTAACTTAATGTAATTACAATACAAACAGTACCATTTATTATATTTTTCTGATTATGGCTTGAGGCTAAATTGCATTGTATTGAATATCTCCTCAGGAAATTCATCATCCACATGGAAACAGAAAACCAAACATATGCTTTAGAATTCATCCTCCTGGGGCTCTCAGAAAATACAGAGGTGCAGTCCCTCCTCTTTGGAATGTTCCTGTCCATGTACCTGGTTACATTCATTGGCAGCCTGCTCATCATCCTGGCGATCATCTTGGACTCCCATCTCCACACACCCATGTACTTCTTCCTCTCCAACCTGTCTTTTACTGATATCTGTTTCACCTCCACCACGAAACCAAAGATGCTGCTGAACATTCAGACAGGCAACAAAATCATAACTTTTGAAAACCGTCTCACCCAGATGTATTTTTTCATGCTTTTTGGACAATTAGATAACTCCTTCTTGACTGCAATGGCCTATGGCCGCTTCGTGGCCATCTGTCACCCCCTGCACTACACAGTCATCATGAACCCCTGGCTCTGTGGCCTCCTACTGCTTGTATCCTGTTTATTGAGTGTTTTGGACTCTCTTTTGCATAACTTAATGGTTTTACAATTGTCTTTTTGTACAGAGATGGAAATGCCACACTTTTTCTGTGAACTTAATCTGGTAGTCAGACATGCTTGTTCTGACACCTTCCTCAATGACCTTGTGATGTATTTTGCAGGTGGACTTCTGGGGGTTATACCACTCACTGGGATCTTTTTCTCTTACTATAAAATTATATCCTCAATTTTGAGAATCTCAACAGCTCGTGGTAAATATAAAGCATTTTATAATTGTGGATCTCACCTCTCACTAGTGACCTTGTTTTATGGTAGGTATTGGAGTGTATCTTAGCTCTGCTGCTACCAAAAACTCAAAGGCAAATGCAATAGCCCCAGTGATGTACACAGTGATTACTCCCATGTTGAACCCCTTTATTTACATTCTTAGAAACAAGGACATAAAGCAGGCCTTTAAAAAGCTGGGAAACATTCTGTCTATAAAAGGATACTTTGTCTCAAGTTTACAAAAGTGCTCATGATTAACAGAGATCAAACACTAGAAGATTCTTTTTTTAAAAATGAAATATTTTGTTGTCTTTTTTGAAGATACATAGATAACGCAAAACGTAACATTAAAAATATGAGGTTCCCATATATACCACTCCCCACCCCACCCCCACTCCTCTCACACCAACAACTTCTGGTTGTGTGGATTATCATTTGCATTGTAGTTTGCAACTCCCCACAGTCCATTCAATGGCTTATGGCATGATATGTAATGTCCTTCATCTATCCGTACTATATCATTCAGGACAACTTCAAGTCCTAAAAATGCCTCCATATCACACATCTTCCCTCTCCCAGCACTCAGCAACTCCCACAGCCACTGTCTCCAGACAGACTAGTGTGTCAAATCCTCAGCACTGTTGCAAGTATCTGTGAATCGTGTCTTTCAGGCAGTGAAGCTTGGTTGTCACTGTGGGCCCCAAGGGATGGGGGAGAGAGGAATAGAATAGATGGAAGATGGGACAACTGGGGGCAGTGGAAGTGTTCCACAAGATTATGCAGTGATGGATATAGGCCTTGTTAAATTTCACCAAAAAATTAAATGTAAACCATAGTACAACCAAATTTTTATAAAATTGTACAATCTAAAATATAAACCATAATGTAAACCATAGTGAAACCATGGTTTGTATCTATGTTTCAATATCTGTTCATCAGCTATAGCAAATATACGCACATTAAAAAGATAATTGCAGGGGGAAGAGAGAAAAGTGTTTGATATTGGCATATCAGATTCCCTTATATTGTATATGTGACTTTATTGTGATCTAAAACTTTTTTGAAGACATTATAATTTTTTTTAAACAAAGGATGAAGACCCTGAGAAAAGAATGGGAGAGAGCGCTTTTCTACTGTACATACACAGCAACACCTATTACAGTGATGAAGGCAAAATGTAAAATATATTTTATGATATTTTGCATTTTAATACCCTGATTTATTTTTTACTTTCAGTTTTTCTTAAATATAGAATAAATATATTCTATTTTTTATCTTTAAACCTATCACTAATATTTCATTTTCCTGTTAATTGAGTTTAGAAATATATTAGCATATAGTTTTGAAGAAGTTTTGGATCACAGAGTGTTTCAACAATTGCAGGGCAGGAGCACTGGTGTGGGATGTCATTGATGGGGGATGCATGGGCAGGGGGCAGTTCTCCAGGGCATTCATGCAGGGTATATAAATATATTTTGGATATTAATTGTCATATTAGGTAGAGTTTGACATGACAACTGAGGAAGTGCTGAGTTCCTATTCTGGGAAACTATGTTGCACTCCCCAGTTGAGGAGCAACTATCCCCCAAGTGCAAGAACAAAGACCAGTGAAGAAGGATGGTCCAATGATGGGCCCTTGATACTGATGACAATGCTTATGAGCCTGTGTGCTTGAAATTTCAACTAGGTCTAGAGATGCAAGGTGCCTAAGAGTAACCTCCTGAGAGCCTCCATGTTGCTCAAATGTGGCCACTCCCTAAGTCAACTCAACATTACCTTCCCTCCAGCATGGGACATATCCCCTGGGTTGAGAATCCCTCATGCTGAGAAATTACTACCAAGCACCAGCTGGTGATACAATTAGAAAAATAACTTGAATAAAAAGGGGAAATGGGAAAGACAAATTAGTTCATATGGCTAAGAGACTTCAAAATGAGTCAGATCTTCAGATGAGTTGGACTTATGCATCTTTCAGCAGGATCTCAGAGACAGCCTAAGTAGGTACTACCCCAGGTAGTGGTTCTCCTGAGGACTACAGAGACACCTCATTCCTATGGTCATGGCAGATGATTCTGGAGTTCGGTGCCTTGCCAGAAGATACTACTTTGGAATTTGTACCCTGAAGTGTGATGGAGTTGGACTCAGATGTGATCTTTCTACATGTGCCTCTCTGTCACTTTTACTCAACCTTTTGTTGGTGCTGGGGTTGTTGTATGGTCAGGAGACTTGAATGAGCTTCAGGAGAGTTGCAACACCTGCTCTCAAATTCATTGGATTTGCCAGTGTCAGCTAACAGGGAGGTGAGGATGGTCAACCACCATACCAGGGAACCGAGAGAGTCTACAAGTGCAAGCAGGAGAATTCCACCCATCAGCCATGTGGGATCTAAGCCAACTTTCAATTTAGAGGTGGAGTGGACATCACCATCCCAGGGTACACAAGGTGGAGGAATAAAATATGGATTAGAGGAGATCTTAATCTAGGTACTTTGTAAGTGTATAGAGAGATAATCTTGCATTTGCCTAATAACAACTTACATTTGTTTCATTTTGGTATATCACGGATTCCTATTTCTTTTGTATTATTTTACATCATGTGTTCCCTCATTGTATTCCTGGATTCAGGATTGAAGATAGAAACTGCTGCCTGGATTTTCAGCAGTAAAATATTTCATTCAGTTTATTCTGTATATATAAAATTATAGCAGGTGCTGGAGGGATGAAAGTGTATTGCAGTCACTCCCAGATGAAAGAAACTGCTTGTGTTTTATGGTGTTAGTGAAAAATAAGCTCTCCTAGCAAAGGCTCTGTACCACCTACCAGGGCTTGTTCATTAGTTCCTGAAAGAGGTCACATCCTGAACTGGAGATGTCATCTGACTGCTTTATAGTAATCCACATTCCATCTCCAATATGTGACTTTCTCCTGCACCTTCAAAATCATAATTCAAGCGAGGTTGTAATCAACAACACAAACCCTGATTCTTCAAACAATGATGGTTTCAATAATTTCTATCATTCTTCCAGCGATGTAAGTTTGCCCTTTTAAAAAATATTTCCATATTGAAGGATATTTTCTGGAAATTTCTTTCAGCACTCCCTACAATAATAGTCCTCATTTATGGGTCATAAAAAGCAAATATGTGTTTTTCTGCCTTTCCTACTATATCTTATTCTTATATTAAACCCAGATATTAAGACATAATTTCAGACTTTTATGTAAGCTTGCTGTTTTCTTCTGGGTAGACTAAGGTTAATGCTTCGTTCATCAACTGATTTCCTTGCCATCACTACAAATGGCAAACCAGAGTGGCATTTTGGAGGTAATGATTTCTCTGAGCTAATGGTCATATTTGAAGATGTTAATAATTGCTTACATATTTGTATTCACTTCAAATTCTTTGGCAAAGCTGTGAATTCATTTTCACTTGTAATTTATTGACACACAGGTTCAGTCTCTGATGTGAGTCATATACTTATCAGAACTGAAATTTTCAGGAAAAGATATTTCATTCATGCAGTTTTATAAAATGTCTATGTTTTGATTACACCTTAATCTGAAAATTAAAAATCCTCAGCTTGTCACTTTTTTCTGGAATTCTCTCCAGTGCAAGTAAGAGCCCCACCTTATTCCACATTAACTTGAATTAGGATTCTCAGTAAAATCATTTTTCACATAAACCAGTTTGTCAATACCTTTCCTACGTGCTTTCTTTAAATGTTACTGCAAACAATATATTGTGAATCATTTTTTCCAAGCTATACAAGAGCAATTATGTACATTTACCACATGGAAATATTGTCAGTGGTCTTCTCACTCCCAACAATTTGATGTATCAGTTCCCAATTGCTACCCTGCAAGACTGCTATTTTGTAATCAGTTCTGGTACAAAATAGTTTACATAAAAGGCTTATTTTTGAGCAGAAATCTCTTTCCAAATAAAAGCTTTTAAGAATTTTTACTTTAGTCCATTGTAATTATAATAACTAGATATTATTGTTCTATTATAGATGTGTTATTATAGTAATTAAAGAATTTTATCATTGAAATAAAGGCATTGGCCACCAGAGGTTCTGAGGGGAGGGAAGGGAAGAATAAGGAGTAATATGGAGACATTTTGGAGACATAAGAATTCTCCTACATGACCTTCCAATGATGGAAACAAGGCCATTATACATTTTGTCACAGCCTATAAAATTGTCTGAGACTGAGGGTAAACTATAATCTACAGTGTAGTCCATGGTTAGCAATGCTTCAATATGTGTCCTTCAATGTTAACAAATGTACAACTCTAATGAAACAAGTTGTTAATGTGGTAAAGTGTGGGATCTTGAGGGGCTAGAGCATATGGGAATCTCCTGTATTTTTAATGTAACATTTATGTAATCTAAAGCTTCTTTCAAATTAAAAACATTAAGAAAATTTTGAAAAAGAATCTTGAGAAAAAACGTGGTAGTCATGAACACTCATGTTACTGAAGAAACTAGAGTTATGTCTTTCAATATTTGGAAGTATGGAAAAGAGTGAAAAACAGTCCAGCTAAGAAAGGTGATACTTCTGTTATAATCAGGAACACTGTATAATCAAGAAGACTCCACTGGAATTATTGACCACACAAATATGCCCCCTTTCTGCAGTCAGGGAGAAGGAGGCTCATGTCTTCAGTATTGATTAAATAGGCACCACCACCTGCAGTTTCCCCATCTGGAGGACAGGAACAAAAGCCAGAAAGTAGGAGAAAAGCCTGCTAAGAATCACCTACCCTACTGAAGTCACACCCTAAGAAGACTCAGTTGTGGATGCCAAACTTACTTACACTTTGATTGTATTTATGAAGAGAGGGTGATTGGTATCTTTCAAAATCCCCTAAGAAACTTCCTGTTTCCTTTCTAAATATTTAGATGGTACACTGATTCATAAGGTAACATTTTTATTAAGCAAATATCATATGTGAGTGATGGAGACCTTTTCAACTCTATTATATTCTCCTCGAACTTATGTTATTACAAAGATCTTTTCTTATTTCCCCATTCCTGCATCTTCTCTTTTCCTTTAAAATAAAAAAGTATTCCTGGTTTTGTCAGTAGAATTTTATTCTTCTCCAGGATCCTAAAATATGTGAAAACAATGATTCACTCTATACTGAGGGTAAAATTTGTTCTCATGTAAAACAAAGTTTATTCCTTAAGAGTCTATAAATGGCTATAAGGGGAAAAAAGCATCATATTGTCTTTTATCAGTGAAACTTAAGTACAGTTAGGTTTTTTTAAAAAGGGAAACCTTGCAGAGAGTTCCTAAAATATAGATTTCATCGAAAGACACTTCCATAATTTCAGTGAGAGATAAACACCAAGTTACAGAGGGAAAAACTGTTTTTTTTCCTGGATAAGTGGGGGATTTATTTGCTGTCTGAAAACCATGAAATATATGTTACATAGAAGGAGGGCAAGATACATTTTGAGTGATCTGTGTTCTGTTTAATTGAGTGTTTTATGAGTAGAATAAATACTTTGGGACCCTAACATGAGAAATTTAGAAAAGATGAATACTGCCAATTGAAGATTTACTGTCCAGAGTGGGGAAGTGAGAATAAACACACCCAGGTCCAAGGAACATCATTTAAACCAAGAGAAAGTAGAAAACTGTAACAGAACGCTTACCTATTATAATGCATTGTAATAAGGTAGCCCATGCCTAAGTGAGTATATTTCAAACATAGGAGCAATTACTCCTCCCTCCACTGCCAAGAACTGAGTTTGCAAGAGAAGCAAATTCTCGAGTAACAGTATTGAATGAGAAAGTCCTGGATTTCACATTCTAATGTCTTTCTCCAATGTCACACTTCCCATTTCTCCTCATTTCCAGATCATCCCTCTCAGAAGAATTGGAAGCACCTGCATATTAATAGCTCTGAGATACATCAACCTAAGTGTGGTTATATATATATATATATATATATATTTTTCATTTCCTGAATGAAAATATTTTGTATTTATTTATTATCCAAGAAGGAAAACATCAGTGGAACAATAAATCACTGTAATCAACCTGTAGGTCTGTTTCACTGTGCAAAGAAAATATGAAAGGGAATGTTTTACTGGCAGTAAATGGAGGGACATGGATAAAATGTCAAGTGTAGTAGGTCCACAGATATAAATTTGGTTTATATTCCATTTCTGTTTCAGGATTAGTGGGTCTTTAATTCCCATGGTAGATAAATTTCTCCCATTCCTACTTGGAAATTTTACATTTTCATCATTGTACATTTTAGCTTCAGAGGTTCTATTTATTTAATTATTGAAATATACCATTTAATATAATTGCAATATTCTTTTTAATCTTCTAAAATTCACTAAAAAGTGTTGTTTCATATTCTCTGAATATTTTCAAAATCTGAAAAACTTAAAAGCTTCTATTCCTATTGTCTGTCTTTTTTTCTGTCTTTTAGTCATGATAACTTGCTTTCTTAGGGTCTGTATATATATTTTTAATTTTTGAAAAGATACTTAGATTACACAAATATCATATGAAAAAGATAGGGGATTCTAATATGCCCCACTCCCCACACTTCCCACATTTTCCCACATGAACAACATCTTTCATTAGTGAGGTACATTCATTGCAATTGATGAACAAACTGTGGAGCATTGCCACTAAGCATGGACAAATGTTTACATTGTAGTTTACTCTCTCTTCGACATAATTACATAGGTTATGGCAAGATATATAATGGTTTGCATCTGTTATTGCAATGTCTTTTAGGACAATTCCCAATTCCAAAAAATGCCCCTGTTTTATAACACTTTTTACTGTTTCCTACCCTCAGAACCTCCAGTGACCACTACCTTCAGATGACCTACATGTGGCTTTTCTGTCCTTTCATTTGTACTTGTAATTAGTACTAGAGTTTGTAGATTTATGTACAAGTGACTTAAGTTTGGGGGCTGCCCATGTGCCAGCTGGGCCCTGAACCTCAATAGATTTGCAACACTTACTCTCCAGTTCATTGCTTTCCCCCACGACAACAGGCAAGGGGGTGATGATGGACAACTACATACCAAGTAACAGAGAAAGCCTAAAACTACAAGCAACATAGTCCCATCCATCAGCTCTAAAGGATCACAGCCCCTCTCTATTAGATGTGGAGTAGACATCACCATCCCAGAATCCTCTGGTTTGGGGAATGAAATTTGGACTAAAGTAGACTTACTGGTATCTTACTATGGACTTATTGTGATTCTAGCAATGTAAGAATTTATCCATTGATATACTGAGTTTTAAAATTCTGCTGTTTAATTTGAGGACATATTTGTGTGAATTCTTGGAGGTCTCAGTGGAAAAGAGAGGATTCACGTTTTACATTATTTGGAAATTAGCAAGCTAAAACAATTTAATGTTAAGTTGTGCACCTTGAGCCTTTAAGGTCACAAAGCTTCTGTGATTTCAGACTGCATGATGGATCCTCATTCAGAGAGCTTTGGCACTTGTAGCACCATGGTCAGGAGAAGTGTGTCTCTTCATACACATACTTGATTAATGTATTTATACTTTGTTAACCTTTACAATGCAACTATAATTCTAAGGATCCATCTTTTATACAGGAATCTCTTACCAGAGTTCCCACTTAGGATAATTTTCTAATTCATTTTCATATAGAACATATTTAGTAATATGGAATCTCAAATTCCTTAATGTGGACAGTCTCTCAAAACTGCAGCTGGCAAATGAAATCCACTACACATCACAGTCCATTTTATTATATATTTTGTGGCTAAACTAATTCATTCTGTTAGTCCAGATTTGGGATGAATTTGAAATATTCAAGGAAATTTGTAGGTGTGAATCCTCATATTTTAAAAAATAACACATCAAAAACCTATCTACAGGGAAGCAGACTTGGCCCAGTGGATAGGGCATCTGTCTACCACATGGGAGGTCCCCATGGGAGGTCTGCGGTTCAAATCAGGGCCTCCTTGACCTGTGTCCAGTTGGCCACGCACAGTGCTATTGCATGCAAGGAGTACCATTCCACGCAGGGGTGTCCCTGCATAGGGGAGCCCCATGCGCAAGTAGTGCACCCCATAAAGAGAACCACCCAGTGTGAAAGAAAGTTCACCCCGCCCAGGAATGGCACCGCACACACGGAGAGCTCACGCAGCAAGATGACACAACAAAAAAGAAACACAGATTCCCATGCTGCTGACAACAACAGAAGCGGACAAAGAACATGCTGCAAATAGACACAGAGAACAGACAACTGGGGGTGGGGGCAGGGTGGAAGGGGAGAGAAAATTTTTTTTAAAAAGCCTAACTACAGATTTGTGGGAAATAGAAAAAGAAGGGCAAACTGTACCTAAATCTAGAAGAAGGAGAAAAACAATATAGATTTCAATGAAGAGAAATGAACTAGAGTATAGAAAAAAAAATTGTGTGAACCAATGAAATTGTTTCTTGGAAAAGATCAATAAAATAGAAAAGGTTTATTTAGATTGAAAAAGAAACAAGAAAGAGGATGTAAATTACCAAAATAAAAAATGTAATCAGGAATGTTGCTAAATATTGCTGACATTAAAGGGATTATGAATTAAATCTATGAATAATTGTCTACCAAAATCTAGAAAATAGAAGAAATGGACCAATTCCTAAAAACATGCAATTTATCTAAATTGACTGAAAAGAAATAGATCTCAACAAAAACATAATGAGTAAAGAAATTCAATTAGTTATCAAAAACTTCTCAAAACTAGAAGTCTAGGATCAGACATCTTCCAAAATGAAATCTATGAAATATTCAAAGAATTAATGACAATATTTTTCATAACCTTCCAACTTGAAGTCAAGATACATATAGCTTCCAAACTCATTCTATGAGACTAAAGTTATTTTGATGCCAAAACTACATAAAGCATATCAAAGAAAGTAAAGCAAGGAGCAATTTCTCTCATAAATATAGATGCAAAGCACTTAACAAATACTAGCATGTCAAATCCAAGAGAATATTACAAGAATTACCCACTAAGACAAAATGGGATTCAAAATGAATGTTCAACTTAAGAAAATCAATGTAATATACCCATTAACCTAATGAAAAGGAAATCACATGAAAATCTAAATTGATGCAGAAAATGTGAATGATAAATTCCAACACCTTTTCATGATAAAAATACTTAGAAAAATAAGAATATAAATAACTCCCTAAACAGAATAAACAAAATATATAAGAAAACACATGTAATCTTATCCTCAATCCTGAAAGAGTGGAAGTTATCTGTTTGAGATCTGGAACAAAACAAGGATGACTGCTTTCACTATTGCTATTCAGTATTGTACTGGAAGTTAAGAAATTAGGTCATTAAACTAAATAAAGTCTACCCAATTTAGAAAGAAAAAGTAAAATCATCTGTTTTAAGAAATGTGGTGATCCTTATCTATATCATGACAAGCTGCCCCAAGAAAACCCTAGAGATCATAAATGAATTCAACCAAATGAAACCTATCAGGTTTACATGAAAAAAAAAGTTTTATATTATACAACAGAAAGAACATTCTTAAATGGACAATAAAAAAATCCACTCACCATACCATCTAAAAGAAGAAAATGCATAGGAATAACTTTAACTAAAAAGGATGCACAATGAAAACTTCAAAAAAAGAGTTGAATGAAATAATAAAAGAACTAAGTAAATGGCAAGGTATTCTGTGTTCATGAATAGGGAGAATTAATATTGTTAAGATGTCAGTACTACCCAAAGTTATCTACAGCTTCGATGTAATTCCCATCTAAGTCCTAAGAGCCTTTTTAGCAGAAATGGAAAAGCTGATCCTGATATATGGAAATATACTCCAGGAGGATTCCAGTACCATCTTATTATGTTGCATTTACTTATTTGCTTATCTCATGCCTTCTAAAGTCTGTGAGCTGTTTGAGCAGAAGCAAAATATCTCACTCTTCTATTCATTCCCAGAATATACCTTACTATTTACCATACAGTATTGTTGAATAAATATTTGTCAAATGATTAAGAAATAAATGATTGAGTGATTTGCACATATATTGCTAAGTTTTGGGGAGAATGGAGAAGAAGTGAGAGAAAAGGAAATCTTGTTGAGAGAGGGAAGTCCCATGACTCCAAAGGAGACAGATTGGAGACAAGATATTTTAGTGTACCCAGAATCTTTTTTACTATCAGTGATAGAGAAACCATTTTGGGAAACCTTGTAATATTAGAGTTCACATCTACAGAAAGGTGACTTCCTACAGGGAAGGAAGGTGTTCAGTGGGATAAGAGATGGACATGATTCTCCTTATCTGTCTTCTGAGGTTCAAAACTGGCACGAGTTTGCTTTGTGGTTTTTTCTTCCCTCCAGAGAAGTATGTATCTTATCAAGAAGAGAGACAAAAGAATAATTCATTCATGAGTTTCATGGGAATGAAATCCCTAAAGGTCTCTGTGGCAGGTTGATACTATTTATGAATTCCAAGAAGAGATTTCAATTATGTTTGTAAACTGGTCTGTTCCTCTGTATATGATACCCTTTGATTGATTTAAATTCATTTTTTTTACATTTACTTAATTAAATCAAGATTAGAGCTTTGATTTGATCATATCACTGGCGGTACTCATGGTTGAGTCCCTGCCCCCTTGGTGTCCTATATAAATGAACACTCACTCATGAAGATACACTGGAGAAGACACACAGTGGAACATAATTTCATAGATAGAGATTTTTCTTTCACTGCTTTTTCTTTTTCTAAAATTTTGGGAAGAATCCGGTTCAACACATGACATTTAGTCATCAAACAATATGAAGAACTAAATATGAATTTGGGAATGAAGAATTGAGCGACACATTGTTTCTTTTATAAAAGATTATATCTAAACAATTTAAGAGACATAGAAATTAGTACACGCAATATCCTGAGCTGGCTCTGAATTCATAGTGAAGAGGGTCTAGAACTTTGGACTCATCCTGTGTTGTGCGAGTTAATGAAGGCATCATATGGGACCTCATGATTGAACTGAGCCTTGAAGGAGGAATTGTAATAATTCCATGAGGATGTGGAGGTAGAAGCACAACAAAAAGAGATAAGAGGGACACAAATGTGAGTTCAGTATAACCATAGGATGTGGTGCAGTTTTAGAAATAATTCTGAATATCTGATGAACAATGATGGGCATTCATGAAAAGTTGAAAATGAGCCTTGTAAATGAGAGCCTTGTATTCTGTCCACAAATTGGATCTTTATGTTTGAGGTTATTGGAGTCTGTCTATGGTTTAGAGAGAGTGATGTTCATGAAAACCCTTGCCAAGTAGAAAGATTTCTCTGGGTTAATATGACTCTATCTGTTGTAAAACTTTGGAAAGATGATGAGGGATGAAAATAGAAGAGTGGATGCATGGAAGGAGGTGTGATGAGTTAGCATATGTGGGGTTGAATCATAAAGTTTTCACTATTAATGCTTGGCATAATGTCGGTCATTTCATGTTTATCATTTTATTTAGTTATTCCAATTACTCTGTGAAATCGGAGTAATTTTCCAATGCATATAATTGTGTCGGTATTGAATCTTGGAGTTTTATGATCCCAGGAATTTGCATTTCACTAAAAATTTTACTTCTTAATAAACTTAATATTTAGAACAGTTTTAGAGTTGCAGAAATCCTGTAAGGATGTTATAGATAGTTTCCAAGAACCTCTTACCCCCTTTCCCCTGTTTGTACCATCTGCCATCCAAAATAACGCCTTTTATTTATTTGTCATAACTTCTTAGTCACTTTGTGATTGTGGCAGCTTCTCAGACTCTTCTTGGTTTTGATAACCTGGATACTTTCGAGGAGTGTAGGTAAGATATATTGTAAAGTTTCCCTCAGTTTGAATTTTCTGATGTTCTTCTCATGATTAGACTGAGCTTATGGGTTTTTGGAAGAATGCACCAGAAATAAAGTATCATTTTCATACCATCATAACCAGGGTGCATCCTATCAACATGACTTATCATTGTTGATATTGACTTCTTTCAGCAGTGTTTTGTGGTTCCCCAGCATAAAGTTCCTCATATCTCTAACCTTCCTTATATCACCTTTGGGAAGAAGTCACTAAGTGAAACCCATACTTCAAGAGTGGGATTTTTCTCCATGGCCTTGAAAAAGTAATATCTACATAAATTATTGATTTTTTTCCTGCAAGAGATATTTGTCTCTTCTTATTTTTTAATCAATTATTTATTAATATCAGGATGAACTCATGAAATTTATATGATACTTTTAGTAGTGATACAATATTACTTTTCTTGTTTAATTTGTTTCAGTTTTGGCCATGGGGGTAAAATGTCAGCTGTACTCTTTATCTGTAGTATAACCCCATCATTGAGAGTTTTATTTTAGCACATATTTACTCTATGGTACTATAAATTGTGCCAGTCATTTCTTGCAAGTTTCTCTCCTAGAGTCAACAATTTCTCCAAGAAGACACTTATTGGATAATGGTGATAAATTCCATGTTCTGAGTTCCATGGTACTGTGCCTTCTAAGGCCTCTCTGAAGTGAGTGTGAGGAAACATATGTGTGTATATACATGTTTATAAATATGCCTACATACAACACTCTATATTTACTGATACATGAGTTAATAAATCTAAACTATTAACATATAGAACATTCTAGTCTCCTCCCTTGCTTATCTATAATCACCTATTTCACAGTGTGAAAAATATTCCCTCATCTGTCAACTCTCTATGAAACTTGATTCCAGTGCAAATGCATAGAAGTATTAGAATTGTTAATCCATACATGGTGGGTTGGTACATTGTTAATTATAGAACTGTACTTTCATAGTTTCTTTTGGCTTTATTTTACAGAGTCCATTCATATCCAATATTACTTCTTTTTTTAAAGTTTAAAACATATCGTTGAAAATGTCTTTAAAGATAATTAATTATGAAAATAATACACATTTATAGGGAATGAGTAGATTTTTTTCCAAAATGTTACACTGAAAAAATATAAGAAGTTCCTTTACACCCCACTCCCCACCCCCAATTGCATCATTTTTAATTGTATTGATACATAGATCACAAATTACATTAAAAAAATAAGAGGTTCCCATAAACCCCCTACCCCACTCTTCCCACATCAACAACCTCATTCATCATTGTGGTTCATTTGTTGCATTTGGTGAATACATTTTGGAGCGATGCTGCACCACGTGGATTATAGTTTACATTTTAGTTTACACTCTCCCCCAGTCCATTCAGTAGGTTATGGCAGGATATATAATGTCCAGCATCTGTCCTTGCAATATCATTTAGGACAACTCCAAGTCCCAAAATTGTCCCCACATCACCTCTTTTCTTCCCTCTCCCTGCCCTCAGCAACTACTGTGGCCACTTACTCCACATCAATGCTCAATTTCTTCCATTGCCAGTCACAACAATGTGTGCGTAAGTGGCTCTCTGAATCTTGAAGTTTCAGAATCAGCAAGGCCAACTCTTTCTTCATCATCTCTGAACACTCTATTCTTAAAAAACTTTTTATATTTTATGGAAGTATATCATTCATACATTAACATGCACACTAAAGATTGTGATCTTACAAAATATACATACATAACATCACACAGGTGTCTCATACATCACCCTTTCACCAACACTTTGCATTGTGAAACATTTGTTACAAACTGTGCATGAACATCATCACAATATTACTACCAACTATAGTTCCTATCTTACATTTGGTGTATTTTTTCCCCAACCCATATTATTTTTTAAATATATTTTTATTACAAATATTGTGAACTTGCAAAACAATCATACAGATGTGTAAATTTCCCATACAATTCCACACCCTTGTTGAACATTTGTTACAGATTATGAGACAATATGACCAGACTATTACTACCAATCATGGTCCATTAGCATCCTTTTTTTTTAGAGTCATGCCAACCTATATCTTTCTTTTTTTTTCAAGATTTATTTATTTATTTATTTCTCTACCCTTCCCCAGCCCGACCCCAGTTGTCTGTTCTCTGTGTCTATTTGCTGTGTCTTCTTTGTCTGCTTCTGTTATTGTCAGCAGCACAGGAATCTGTGTTTCTTTTTGTTGTGTCATCTTATTGTGTCAGCTCTCTGTGTGTGTGGCACTATTCCTGGGCAGGCTGCACTTTCTTTCACGCTGGGCAGCTCTCCTTCTGGGGTGCTGTCCTTGTGCATGGGGCTCCCCTACGTAGGAGACACCCCTGCATGGCAGGGCACTCCTTGTGTGCCTCAGGACTGCACATGGGCCAGCTGCACATGGGTCAACGAGGCCCAGGGTTTGAATTGCGGAACTCCCATGTGGTAGATGGATGCCCTAACCACTGGGCCAAGTCCTCTGCCCATAGCATACATTTAGCACACTTTTTCCATACACCTCCTTTATCAACACAGTACAGCTTGACATTTATGCAAGAATATTATACTATTGCTGTTAACCACAGTCTATAGGTCACACTAATTGTGGTTTTCCATGTATATACAATAGTGATATACATCTGCTCTAGTTCACAGAAGAACTTGCTTGTATTTGCACACTTAACCACAATTCTCAACTGCCTCTGGGTTTACTGTGTATTTCAGTCCTTCAGGTATTCTTTTATTTTTTTTAAAGATTTATTTATTTATTTCTCCCCCCCACCCTGCCCCAGTTGTCTGTCCTCTGTGTCTATCTCCTGTGTGCTCTTCTTTGTCCGCTTCTGTTGTTGTTAGTGGCGCAGGAATCTGTGTTTCTTTTTGTTGCGTCATCTTGCTGTGTGCTGCCTGCCATTCCTGGGGAGGCTGAAATTTCTTTTGCACTGGACGGCTCTCCTTATGGGGCTCACTCCTTGCGCATGGAGCTCCCTTATGCGGGGACACCCCTGTGTGGCAGGGCACTCCTTGTGTGCATCAGCTCTGCACATGGGCCAGCTCCACATGGGTCAAGGAGGCCTGGGGTTTGAACTGCGGACCTCCTATGTGGTAGATGGATGCCCTATCCACTGGGCCAAGTCTGCTTCCCTCTCAGTTATTCTTTAGCTTTCTTTCTATTGATATTTACTTCCCCAGACTAACTTTTTCAGCCACAATCCCATTTATAATCCAGTTACTACTCACTATAATGTGTTATTATCAACTCTATCAATCACTACACTTTTAAGTCCAGTTAATTAAAACTTCTACAGGAGGAGGCAGGGCAAGGTGGTGTCTGAGTGAGTGCAACTGCAAAGAAGCAGCAAAGTGGTGATGGAGTCTTGCCGGAGCAGGCTGTTTCAGGACCTTGCAAGGCAGGTTGTGTATGGACGTCTGTTTTTTAGAGACAGTGACAGAAGTAGTGCTTGCTAAAGGTAGAATTGCAGGTTACTAGCACAGAGGTTGAAAGCTGTGGGGAGGCGGGAACCTTCCACTTATGGCTGGTGGCCACAATGTTCCCTGAGAACTGTCAGTTGTGTGGTGGTGTCCCTGGGCACCATGATCCCCAGATACGTGGTCCCCAGGTCTGTGTCCGCTAAGCTCCATAGCCTGCATTCCACACACCTACATACTCTGAGTCTGCAGTGTCCTGGGCTTCCGTTTCCCAAGTCCAGCACTTCTGGAGGTCCGGGATTGCCCAAGCCCTCCAGTTTTGGACTGACTCCATGAGTGGGAGGGATTCGGTAGAAGGTGCAGCAAAGGGGCCAAGCGAGTGAAGGTTCAATTTTCTGGTTCTCCCTCCCTCCTTTTTCTGTGTATCTGTGCTTCGAGGAGCATACCAGCTGGCTTGGGGAGAGCCTGGGAAGAAAGGAGTAGTGAATCTGCTGACAAAACCCAATTCACCTAAATACCCTGTGATATGAAACTTGGTCTGGGAGAAGGTGGAGTTGGAAAATCAACTAGCCCTCTCATAGCACACCTAAAAGAGAGGGACTGTAGGAGGTGCTTTCCAAGCTTCCAATAGCATACTTGGGGGTCCTGGTGAGCTGTGGGTGCTCTCTCTGGAAAACAAAAGTCACTGTTTTCTGTGCAGAGCTGGTTCAAAAAGGACCCACTCGAATCTCCTACTGGACCTCTCAGGCAGCTTTCCTGCTGCCCTGGGTGACAGGGAAGTAAGGAGGGGAAAAGGGGAGAATGTCAAATCCCTAAGCATTTTATTTGACTGCAAAGAGATACCTTGCTTGAAACTTTGTCTGGCATTTTATTGGGTTGTCTTCTTGTTTTCTTTCTCTTAATCCCTCAAGGTCCTTTTTCTCTTTCTTTTTCTTTTTTCTCTTTTTCTTTTTCTTGCTTACTTACCCCCTCCTTTTTGTCCCTTTTTTCCTTTTCTTTCTTTCATCTCCTTTTTTAAATTTTTTAAAATATTAGGTGCTGCAGGGAGTGCTTCACATTTGCTGTATTTCCTCATTCTCCATTCCACTTTTGTGTGTATATTGATTTTGGTCACCAACACGATCCCGTTTCCTCTACATCTTTCTATCCTCCATCATTTATTGTTTCTCTTACATTACACATCTCTTTGTTTGCCCTCCTATTTTTCTGAATTTATTTCTAATACCTTTGCTCTGTTTTCTGTCTTATATTTACTCTGTATATTACTGTCCTTTTTTTACTCTTTCCCTCTCTCCTGAACACACTGACCTTTTAATTCACACTATATTCCTCCACATATTTAGTTTACTGTCTCATTATACATACACTACTTTTCATACTGTTATAAGTATACATACCTTACATGAGTCAAATATCCATTCTCCTAGATCACACATGGTTCCTCTTAATATTTATTATCAATGCTACTATTGTTCATTTTCTTCTCTTACTCTTTTGGCTTTCCCTGACCTTAATATTTTCCTTCAAGTGAACTTAGCCAACAACAAAGAAATAGAATAAGAAGAACAAAGTGACAAAGAGAAGAATTAACACACATGCAAAAACAACTAATTAAACACCAAACTAGACAAAGAAGATAAGCAACTGATTAAAACCATCAATATAAAATGATGACAAGACAGCAACAAAAAATTACAAACCAAAATAATGATCAGGAAAACATGCTCCAATCCAATGAACAAACTAAAATCAGGAAGAGTAAAAGAACAGCAAACAAGTAATTAAAGCTCTCAAAACATATATTAGGGACAAATTTGATGAGGTGGAGGAAGAGATTAAGAATATGAAGAAAACGCTTAGAGAGAATACAGAAGAAATTGCAATCATACACAAAAAGATAAAAGATGTGATGGTGATGAAAAGCACAATTCTAGAAATCAAAAATACACTCTCAGCAAATAACAGCAGACTCAAAGAGGCACAGAAAAGAATTAGTGGTGTGGAAGACAGTATATCTGAAATCAAACAGATAGTAGAAGTGATCGATAAAAAGAAAGAAAAATTCCAGCATGGATTTAGGGATCTGAATGACAATGGAAAACACACAAACATATACATTACAGGCATCCCAGAAGGAGAAGAGAAGGGAAAAGGGACAGAAGGGGTGTTGGAGGAAATAATGGCTGAAAACTTCCCAAATCTACTGAGGGAGATGGATGTACATGTCCAGGAAGCACAATGCACTCCAAACAGCATAAATTCCAACAGGCTTACCCAAGACATATACTTGTACAATTACATGCTAGGCCACAGAAAAAGTCTCAATGAATTCAGAAAGACTGAAATCATACAAAATAATTTCTCTGACCACAGTAGAATGAAGCTGGAAATCTTCAAGGGACAGAGACCAAGATTTGGCACCAAGATTTGGAAGTTAAACAGCACTCTTAGAAAAACAGTGGGTCAAGGAGGAAATGACAAAAGAAATTAATAACTACCTTAAAACTAATGAAAATTATAACACAACATATCCAAACTTATGGGATGCAGCAAAAGCAATACCGATAGGGAAATTTATAGCCATAAATTCATACATCAAAAAAGAAGAAAGAGCTAAAATTGAATAACTAATTGTACAATTGGAGGAATTAGTGAAAAAAACAACAAACTAAATACAAAGGAAGAAGAAAGAAAGAAATAACAAAGATCAGCACAGAACTAAATGAAATAGAAAAAAAGAAAGCACTTGAAAAAATGAGCAAAACCAAGAGCTGGTTTTTTGAGATCAATAAAATTGACAAACCGTTACCTAGACTAACAAAGAAAAAAAGAAGGAAGATGATGCAAATATGCAAAATAAGAAATGAGAAAGGAGATATCAACATTGACCCCACAGAAATAAAGACTATTATAAAAGGATACTTTGAAAAACTATATTCCAAGAAAAAGGACAATTTAGAGGAAATGGACAAATTCCTAGAAACACATAAGCAGCTTACATTAATGAAAGAAGAAACTGATGATCTCAACAAACCAATCACAAGTAAAGAGATAGAATCAGTCATTAAAACCTCTCAACTAAGAAGAGCCCTGGGCCAGACAGCTTCACAGGTGAATTCTACCAAGCATTCCAGAAAAAACTAACACCAATCATGCTTAAACTCTTCCAAAAAATAAAAATACAAGGAACATTGCCTAACTCATTCTATGATGCCAACATTACTCTAATACCAAAGCCAAAGACACCACAAGAAGGGAAAATTACAGACCAATCCCACTAATGAACTTAGACATGAAAATCCTCAAAGAAATACTTGCTAATCATATTCAACAATACACTAAATAAATTATACACCATGCCCAAGTGAGATTCATTCCAGGTATGCAAGGATGGGTCAACATAGGAAAATCAATTAATGTAATACACCATATAAACAGACTGAAGGAAAAAGAATCACATGATCATATCTATAGATGCAGAAAAAGCATTTGACAAAATACAGCACACTTTCCTAATAAAAACAATGCAAAAGATCAGAATAGAGGGAAATTTTCTCAACATGATAAAGAGCATATATGAAAAACCCACAGCTAACATCATTTACAATGTTGAAAATCTAAAATCTTTCTCTCTAAGATCAAGAAAAAAAGAAGGGTGCCCACTATCAGCCCTTCTATTTGTCTTAGAACTACTTGCTCAAGCGCTGAGGGAAGAACCAGACATAAGAGCCATCCAAATTGGAAAGGAAGAAGTGAAAAGTTCACTATTTGCAGATGATATGATCCTATTCATAGAAAACCCTGGGAAGTCTACAAGAAATCTTCTAGAACTCATAAATGAGTTCAGTAAAGTCACAGGTTACAAAATCAATATGCAATAATCAATACCATTTCTGTATACCAATAATGATCAATCTGAGGATGAAATCAGAAATCAAATACCATTTCCAATAGTAAATAAAAAAATAAAATACCTAGGAATAAATTTAAATAAAGATGTAAAGGACTTATACACAGAAAACTACAAACACTGCTCAAGGAAATCAAAGAAGACCTAAATAAACGGAAGAATATTCCCTGCCCATGGATAAGAAGACTAAATATCATTAAAATGTCTATCCTACCAAAACTGATCTATGGATTCAATGCAATCCCAATAAAAATCCACGCAGCATTCTTTAATGAACTAGATAAACTTACTATGATATTTATTTGGAAACGAAAGTGGTCCCAAATAGCCAAAGACATATTGAAAAAGAAAAGTGAAATTGGAGGAATCACACTACCTGACTCCAAAACGTACTACAAATCTAGAGTTGTGAAAATGGCATCGTATTGACAGAAGGATAGACATACTGACCAATGGACTTGAAATGAGAGTTCTGATATAGATCCTCAAATAAACAGCCTTATGGTATTCAACAAGGCCACCAAACCTCTCAACTGTGAGAGAATGGCCTCTTCAAAAAATGGTGCCTGGAGAACTGGATATCCATATTTAAAAGAATGAAGGAGGATTACCAATTCACACCTTTTACAAAAATCAACTCAAGATGGATGAAAGACCTAAATATAAGAGCCAAGACCATAAAGACTTTGGAAAGCTATGTAGGGAAGCATGCATCTACAGGACCTTGTAATAGGAAACGGCTTCATGAACTTCACACCCAAAGCATGAGCAGCCAAAGAACAAATAGATAAATGGGCTTCCTCAAAATTAAAGCCTTCTGCACCTCAAAGGATTTTGTCAAGAAAGTGAAAAGAGAGTCTACACATTGGGAGAAAATATTTGGTAACCATATATCTTATGGGAGAAATATCCTGCATTTATAAAGAATTCTTATATCTTGAAATAAAAAGACAAGCAACCCATTTAAAAAATGGGAAAAAGATTTGAACAGATGCTTCTCAAAAGAAGTTTTACAAATAGCTAAAAGGCACATGAAAAAATGCTCAAAATCACTAGCTACTAGGGAAATGCAAGTCAAAACACAATGAGATACCATATTACTCCCATATTCTGGCAGCTATCAAAAAATCAGAGATCTACAGGTGCTGGAGAGAATGTGGAGGAATGAGAACTCTCATCCACTGCTGGTTGGAATGCAGAAGGACCCAGCCATTCTGGAGGACAGTTTGGTAGTTTCTCAAAAAACTAGGTACAGATTTACCATATGAACCAGCAATTCCACTCCTGGGTATATACCCAGAAGATCTGAAAACAAGGACACAAGCTGATATACACACACCAATGTTCATAGCAGCTCTATCCACTGTTGGCAAAAGTTGGAATCAATCCAAATGCCATCAAGAGATGAATGGATAAATAAAATGTGTATACATACAATGGAATACTACTCAGCTATAAGAACAAATACACTACAAACACATTTGATAACATGGATGAATCTTGAGAACTTTATATTCAATGAAGTAACGCAGGCATTGAAGGACAAACACTACATGAAATCTCTGATAAGAAATAAGTAAACCAAGCTGTTTCAGAGAGATAGAAACAGCTTCAGAGTGACTGGATGTTATGCTTAAAGGAAGTTGGGGAGTAGAGAAAGGGTGCAAGCTGACACCTGCATGGGTGAAAGCTTTGATAAGCTGAATATAAGTATTTGTACAGAGGAGGGATAAAATGGGGGCATAAGGATACCTTGAGGCAGGGCTTTGTGAGCATGAGGGGGGCTGGAGATGAAAGGATGGATCAGATGGCCCAATTTTTGGGGGGGACGGTGGGCAGAACATTTGAACATAGGAAACTGTCAGGGATGTGGTTGAAATTATAAATTAGGAAAACTCTAGAAAATATAGTATGGAAGGTTACCTGTTTTAAGATGCTTAAGGGGGGGGTTCTGACACATGGAAAGCTTCTAGGGAGAGTGTCATAATGGGTTATACTATTGGGTGGAGACCCATACAATGAGGGTGAAAGTATACCCACATCCTGGGGAGAACTGATGTTCTCAAATAGAGGGAATTTTACCTCTTGAGAGAATTGGTGGCTCCCAGTGGGTTAGGGCAGTCGAGTACGTCAACTTCTCAACATTGTTGCAAGTATCTCTGAATTTGGTCCTTCATGTAATGAAGATTGAATGTCACAGTGGGCCCTGAGAGGATGGGGAAAAAGGTGTTGAATAGATGGAATCAGTGTAACTGTGGGTCAATGGAAGTATTCCATAAGATCATGCAATGATGGATATAGGACATGTTAAATTACACCAAAAATGTATTAAAGTCTATAGGCTAAAATATAAATGATAATGTAAAACATAAGATAACTAAAAATTTAGAAAATCGTATAGTCTAAAATATAAACCATAATGGAAACTCAAATGGAATCATGTTTGAAAGCTACTGTTTTAATATCTGTACATGAACTGCAGCAAATAGAATATGAACATGTAGAAAGATCAATGTTTGTGAACGGACAAAGGGTTTGATGTTGGATATGTGGGAGTACCATATATTGTATATGTGAATTATTGTGATCTAAAACTTATGTGAAGATAAACTTAATAGTTGGAAGAAGAAAAAAAATGAAACTATGTAGACACTGAGGAAGAAATGGAAGAAATTGCCTTGCCACGGTATATGCAGGGCAACACCTACAGCAGTGATGAAAGGCAAAATGTTAAAACAAAACTTTCAGTTTTTCATTTTTTGATACTCCAATTTATTTTTCCTTTTTTAAATTTTTCTAAATTAGTATATATTCTGTATCTAACCTTTAAACCCATCATTATACACCATTTGCTATTTATGGAATCTGGCAATATATTAGGCTTCCTTTCTAAAGAAGTTTTGGAGTACAGAAGGGTTCAACTATGCAGGGGAGGAATACTGGTGTGGTGTGTTATTGAAAGGGGGCACGTGATTGGGAGGGAGTTCTCCACGGTGTGTACACAGGGTACATGAAAATGTTTGGGTATTTTCATAGTGGTTTCAGTTAAAAATGACAACTGAGGGAGTGCTGAGTTCCAATCCAGGGGAGCTCTATCACATTCCCAAATGAACAGCAACAATACCCCAAGTGCAATGTCAAAAACCAATAAAGATGGGCGGCCCAGCAATGAGCCCTTGATACTGATGGCTACGATTATGAGCTTGTGTGCCTGAAATATGAACTAGGCGTAGAGCTGCAAGGTGCTGAAGAGTTACCTCCTGAGGACCTCCATGTTGCTCAAATGTGGTCACTAAGCCAAACTTAGCATGTAAATGCATTACCTTCCCCCCAGCATGGAACATGACTTCTGGGGATGAACCTCCCTGGTGCCAAGGCATTACTACCAAGCACCATTTGATGATGTAATTAGAAAAAGACCTTGAATAAAAGGGCCAACTCAGACCAGCAGAATATCTCAGCCTACATGTAATATCAAGTGTTTAAAACTGCTTTTTTTCTTGGACAAAAGGGGGAAATGGAAAGGACAAATGAGTTTGTCTGGCTATGATTCTCCAAAAACAGTTGGGAGGTCATCAATGGAGTAACGTTTATGCACATCTCAGCAGGGTCCCAGAGACAGCCAAAGTAGATAGAAACCCAGGTACTGGTTCTCCTGAGGGCTGCAGAGACCCTATGTTCATGGCAGATGGCTCTGCAGTTCAGTGCCATGTCAGTTGGCCCTGCTTTGAGTTTGCATTCCTGAGTGAGATGGAGTTAGACTCAGATGTGATCTTTCTACACATGCCTCTTCTGTTACTTTTACCAGACCTGTAGTTGGCTTTGGGTTTCGGGTATACTCAGGAGGCCTGAATCTCTGGACTGTCCATGTGACAGCCAGGCCCTGAGCCTCAGCAGGCTTGCAACTCCTACCCTCTGGTTTATTGCTTTTATCCTGGCCAGCTAACAGGGAGGTGAAGAAGGTCAACCACCACACCAGGGAGCCAAGAGTGCCTACAACTGCAAGCAGGAGAAGTGCATCCATCATCCATGTGGAATGTTAGTCCCTTCTTGATGTAGAGGTGGACTGGACAGAACCATCCCAGGGTCTACAGGATGGAGGAGTAGGATATAGATTAGAGTTGACTTACTGGTGTTCTGCTGGAGAACTATTGTGATTAGGAAGGGAAGAAATTGTAGTAGTGATGTGAAGAAAGTGGTCACGGTAGCTGCTGATGTTAGGGAGAAGGAAGAAAAGATATGATGTGGGTGCATTTTCAGGATTTGGAGTTGTCCTGGGTGATGATGCAGGACAGCTGCCGGACATTGTGTTTCCTGCCATGACCCACTGGGTGGACTGGAGAAGAGTGTAGATTACTATGTAGACCACTGTACATGCGGGATTGCAGTGCTCCAAAATGTATTCACCAGGTGCAGTGAATGTGCCATGATGATGCAAGAGGTTGTTGTTGTGGGAGGAGTGGGGTGAGGGTGGTGGGAGGTATAAAGGGGCCTGTTATTTTTTTAATGTAACATTTAAAAGAAAATAAAGAAAAAAACTTCTACATACATTAAGCATCTTTATTCTCAAAAATCCTCTTATCTCCTAATAACATATACAATTCCATGTGTTTATTATTTGTATTTAGTTTATATTAATGAGACCATGCAATATTTGTCCTTTTGTGTCTGGCTTACTTCACTTAGTATAATGTCTTCAAGACTCATCCATGTTATCACATATGTCCCAATTTCATTTCTTCTTACTGCAGCATAATATTCCTTTGTATAGACCACATTTGTTTATACATTCAATCATGAAGGGACACTTGAGTTGTTTCCATCTTTGGCAATTGTGAACAACTTCGTTATGAACGTTGGTGTGCAGATGTCTGTTTATGGCCTAGTTTTTAGTTCATCTGGATATATTCCTTGTAGAGGAATTGCTGGATCATGTGACAGTTCTATATTTAGCTTCCTCAGGAACCTCCAAACTGTATTCCATGAAGGCTGCACCATTTTACACTCCCACCAACAGTGAAGGAGTGTTCCTGTTTCTCCACATCCTCTCCAGCACATATTGTTGTCTGTTTATTTTTTTTAATAATGGCCGTTCTATGTGGTGTTAAATGATATCTTATTGTTGTTTAAATTTGCATTTCCCTAATAGCTAGTGATATGAAACATTTATTCCTGTGCTTTTTGGCCATTTGTATTTCCTCTTTGGAGAAATGTCTATTTAAATCTTTGGTCCATTTTTAAATTTATTGCTTGCTTTTTTATTGTTGTGTTGTATGATCTCTTTATATAGCATGGAAATCAAACCCTTATCAGATAATTGGTTTCCAAATATTTTCTCCCATTGTCTTGATGCCTTTTCACCTTCTTGATGAAGCCCTTTGAATCATACAAATGTTTAAGTTTGAGGAGATCCCATTTATCCATGTTTTCTTTTTTTGCTCGTGCTTTTGGTGTAAGGTTTATGAATCCTTCACCTACCACCAGGTCTTGAAGATGTTTTCCTACATATTCCTCTAGAGGCTTTATTGTACTTCCTCTTATATTCAGGTCTTTGGTCGACTTTGAGTTTATTTTTGTATACTATGTGAGATAGGGGTCTTCTTTCTTTCTTTTGGCTATGGATATCCAGTTCTCCCAACAAAATTTTTTGAATAAGCTTTTCTTCCCCAACTGGGAGGGCTTGACAGGATTGTCAAAAATCACTTGGCCATAGATGTGAGTGTCTGTTTATGAACCATCAATTTGGTTCCATTGGTCTATGTGTCTATGTTTATGACAATACCATGTTGTTTTTACCACTGTAGCTAATTATATGATTTAAAGTCTGTAAGTGAGAGTCCTCCAACTTCACTTTTCCTTTTGAAAATGTTTTTGGCCTTTTGGGGACTCTTACACTTCCATATAGACTTGATAATTGTGTTTTCCATTTGCTAAAAAAAATACTGGTGGAATTTTTATTTGTATTGCATTGAATCTGTATATCAATTTGGGTAGAATTGACTTCTTAATGATATTTAGTCTTCCAATCCATGAGCAAGAAATGTTATTCCAATTATTTAGGTGTTTTAAATTCCTTTTTGCAATGCATTATAGTTTTCTGAATACAAGTGTTTTGCATCCTAGGTTAAGTTTATTCCTAAATATTTGATTCTTTTTGTTGCTATTGTACATGGAGTGTTTTTCTTGACTTCCTCCTCAGATTGTGCATTTTTCATGTAAAGAAACACTACTGATTTTTCTTATTGATCTTGAATACTTACACTCTACTGAAATAATTTATTAGCTCTAGCAGCTTTGTTGTAGATTTTTCAGGACTTTCTAGATATATAATCATCATCTGCGAATAGTGAAAATTTTAATTCTTCTTTTCCAATTTGCATGCCTTTAATTTCTTTTTCTTGTCTAATTGCTTTAGCTAGAAACTCTACCACTACATTGAAGAACAATGTGGTTAGTGAGCATCCTTGTCCTTTCCCTGATGTCAATCCGAAAGTTTTCAGTCTTTCACCATTGAATACAATGTTAGCTGTGGGTTTTTCTTATATGGCTTTTATCATGTTGAGAAGTTTCCTTCAATTCCTATTTCTTTGCGTATTTTTCTCAAGAAAGGATACTGTATTTTGTCAGATGCCTTTTCTGTGTCAATTGATAAGATCATGTGATTTTTCTTCTTTGACTTATTAATGTGGTGTATTACGCTGATTGATTTTCTTGTGTTGAACCAGCCTTACATGCCTTGTATATAATCCACTTGATAAAGAAGGATAATTCTTTTAATGTGTTGTTCAGTTTGATTAACAAGTATTTTATTGAGGATTTTTGCATCTATATTCATTAGAGAAATGGGCCTATAACTTTATTTTTTTGTAATAGCTTTATTTGGCTTTAGTGTTAGGGTGATATTGGTTTCATAGAATGAGTTTTGTAGCATTCCTTCCTGTTCGATTTTTTGGAAGAACTTGAGTCACATTGGTATTAAATCTTCTTTGAATGCTTGGTAGTACTCACCTGTGAAACTGTCTGGTCAAGGGCTTTTCATTTTGGGGAACTGTTAAATGACTGTTTCAATCTCTTTACTTGTGATTGGTTTGTTGAGTCTTCTATTTCTTTGAGCATCAGTGTAGGTTGTTTGTACATTCTTAGGAAGTTTTCTATTTTATCTACATTGTCTAGTTTTTTTAGCAGAAAAGTAGCATAATATTGTTCATACTCCCCCTAAAATGAACTACAAAAACCATACAGTCTGACTCATGCCTATCTATTCTCACTTCTCCCTCCTCATTGGATTCCAGAGCCTCTGTCTTCTTCAATGCACCTGTCAAACTTGGGGTCTATGCTCAGCTTGTCCCCATGCTTGTAATATCATTTTCTACATCTATGTCCCCTTTCCCTGCCTAGTCTCAATTCCTACTCCTCCTCAAGGTATCTTCTCTAATTTCCTTACCATGGAAGGGTTTTTCTTATTGCCATATCCAGATTAGGGCATCCCATTCTATTTTCTCATTGCATCCTGAATCGTCCTTCAAAGGCCAATGCCAACAATTGAACTTTTCAGTTAGACTAATGAGGACAGTTTCTGGCTCTATGGTATTCAATTTTGTATGTTCATGGAATAAATACTTAAGGTGTATTAATGCAGACATGTTGAATGAATGAACATACACACACAAATGAAATGCACATATAGTATCAGACTTTTATACATTCACAAAATTTATTCAATTAACATATTTATGTCTAGTGTGCACAAGGTGTTGTGCACAGGAAACATTTCCTCTGAAGGCTTAAAGAGTAAAATGTCATTTCATAATGTCATTTCAATGTCAGGGTAAATTCAGGTCCAGTAATTCAGTACTAGTGACTATAAATTATACCAGGTTAAACGTGATTCAGAAGTAGAGTGGTTAAAAATCTGATCCCATCTTTCACTTTAGTACTTCCAGTAAGCAAGTATATTCATTTTTAATGCATTCAGGTGAAAGAGGGGTACAAAAATTGTTTTAATATGATACCTAAAATGACTGGGCAAGAGCTATACAATGGTCCATTCCACCATTCATACACCACATGGTTTTCACACCTGGTCCATGCTATTTCCTCAATAAACTACTTGACTGTGCCTGCCATTGTTTCTGCAGCCTCTAGTAATGGAAAAATGCTGTGTGTCTTGGTACAGAAGTCAGTTAAAGTTTACGTATCAGCTTGGTCTCCATGTCTTGACTGCGAGCACCTCTAGGGCTAGGGGCAACAGGGTATTCATCTGTGCACTGTTTGCACTGCAAACTATTCTGATGTTGGGGAATTATTGGTTTCTGAGTCCAAAAGCTGGAATCTCAGAAACCAAAGTTATGGACACCCAGTGTGCTACAGATGTGGCCCGATCAAAGCTTTGCTTATTATTCAATCAAGTAAAAGTGAAACCTCTGAATCAATTTAATCTAATATGCCCAGAGGAGCTGACCAGTTCACAAACAGAATCTAACATCTATTTTTGGAATTCATAATCAATATCAAACTGCTACAGAGTGTGTCCAGAAACAGAACTTATATGTAGGTATTTATTATCCTCAATATATAGCAATTCAAATATGAGGAAAAATAAGGAATATTCCCAAAATGTTTTTGGATCTTTAAAATAACCACAGACAGAAGAAAGGAGGGAAACCTTTATCATGCATTCCAGGATAATTAGGAAAAAAGGAATTTTATAAACAAAAAACTGAAAACCAAAGTGGAAGTCTATTCAAATGTATTCCAAACATACAAAACTAACTAGAATATAAGTATTCAATATTAGATTTAATGTAATGAAAAAGGACAAAAAAATGTAATTTAATGTTGAAAAGTTGGATGATGTGACTGTCATTCTCCTGACATTATTAGAGAAAAAATGTGATTCACTTCTTAATTGGTGAAGGTAAATGCAAGCATGGTGTTGATTTTCTTCAGGCATTCTATTTATTGCAGGACAATATTCAGTTACAACTTAAGAAGTCTTATTGTCCACAGAATATGTTCTATACCATAATCCATGGTGAGTGTTCCTATCTGGTCTTAATAAAATAATATAGCACCTAGGAGCAAAGATGTAGCCTAGTAATCCAGCACTGGAAGCCAAGCTGGAGAAGATTTCAATGGCTGCCATGACCTTCCCCTTGGTGCTGTGGTAGACAGAGAGGAAACTGACCCAAACCCTGCAGAACACCAGCAAGGTGTCAAGCAGGTTCCTGGCCATGAAAGCTACATTGAAGCTCCAGAGGGCCAAGCAGCCCAGGTATCCCAGGACACAGTAGAAGGCAGTAGCTGAGCCCTTAAGACACTCAATGGTAATATAACCAGGCTCAGTGTGTGCATCTTTATCAATGAATGGGGGAGAGGTTCTGAACCAGATTCCAGAGAGTATCATCTGGATTAGGGAGCAAATGGAAATAGCAAAGTTAGGTGGCCCTGATTCCAAACACTGCCTCATCCTTCTCCCTAGAGCAGGGACCTTGAATTCCAGAACCACAGTGATTGTTTTGGCCAAAACAGTGGGCACAGCCACTGCAAAAACAATTCTAAATATGATTTGTCAGAGGATGCAGATGGCTGTGTTGGGATAAATGATGAAGAGCAAGGAGCATAGGAAACACAGGGTAAGGGAGATGAGCGGGATGTAGCTGAGGATCCATTTATTGGCCTTGATGGTGGGAGTGTCTTGGTGCTTCACAAAGACCCCAAGAATAACAGTAGTGAGGAAAGAGAAGCAAAGAGCTGTGCAGACCAGAGTCAACCCCAATGGGTCTTTTGGAGGGAATGAGTTCTCTCATTGTTTGCATTCTGATGATCTGGACACTTCACACAGTGTTCTACATCTGGTGAGAAATGCAAAGTGTCATCAGCCCATGTTCAGTATTTCTCACTTATTCACTTGACCCAAAAGAATAACATTGGACAATTTCAGCCAAATTTGTCCAGCTTGTGATGATTTTAAATAACCCTGTGCTTTAATGTGCTTGTTGTTCCTTCCCTAAACTTTCTCTTAGACCTCTGGCTTTCTTTTAAACATTCAGTCCATCAATTTGATAACAGTGTAATTTATTTACTGTTGAGCTTCCATTCTTTTCTTGTCCACACATCATACTTTTTCTAGTGGATTTTCTGCTTGTTTCTGTAGATGGTCCCTGTATAATTTTGATGTAATTCACTATTGACTAGATCTATGTTAAATAATTTATTCCACTTGTGGCTTGACCATTCATTGCCAAACAGAAAATATCAGTATTAATGTAATTAACGTTCATTAAACTTTTCCTTTAAGGTTGATGATATATGTTGATACATGTCTTATTAAACAAATTTTCTCCTTTGAAAATGAAAACATTCTTCTCCTTTTTGTTTCTTTAAGGTTTTTATTTTTACATTTAGAATTACAATTTTCCTGATATTGATGAATCTGCATGTGACCAATTTGTTTCTAGATATGTCATTTGGTTCATTTTATTTCCTTTTTATCCTTATGATGAAACAACATTATAGTGACTTAAAAAAAGGAACAGGTAGAATATACATTCCCATTTCACTCTTTGTTTTAAAGTTTGTCTTAGCAAAGCTTTTTGAAAATGATCTCATAGGAATGATTTAATGAGTTGTAATTGCCCCATAAAGTTGTGATTGTGATAACAATTGCATTGACTCAGTCAATCAATTTGGAGAATAATGATATCTTTACAATATTGAGTCCTTTCAATTATGAACATGTTTCATCCCTCTGTTTATTTAGTTTTCTTTAAATTTTTCTTGATACCTTTATTATACAGAAGTCTTTCCAAACTTTCCTAAATATTATTTTTAGGCATTTAATACTTTCAAGATATTTTAAATGTCATGTTTGGAAGTTTCATTTTATAAAGCCCTATGAGTTGCATATATAAGAAGCTTTTATATTACCCTTGTATTCAGACCACTAAACTGAGTTTATAAAATCTTCCAGATCTTCAACTTATGCAATAAACTCCTTTCCAAATTATGTCAATTTTACTTTATCCTTTCAAATAAATATTCCTTCCAATCTTTTTCTTGCCAATATTGCTTTGGGAAGGATCTCCAGTGCATTGTTAGATGTGTTAATATTGAAAAGTTTTGTTTTGTTATTGATCTCCCAGGCATGAAATACTTCAATATGATGTGAAATTTGTGTTAGTTTTCAGGAAGTATCTTTTAAAGGATGAAGATGGTTCTTCTCAATTTTTATTTGATAAGATATGCTTTTGTTGTTTGTTCTAAAATCACTGGTGGGTGTTGAATTTTATTAAGTATTTTCCTTCATTCACTGAGATGACAGTTTCTACTTTTCAGGGGGTACATATACTGAATTACCTTGCTTTGCCATGATAAATCCTCTTTATAAAATATTGCTGGAATTAGACTGCAGATTATTTTTTTATGATATGTGAGCTTATGTTTAAAAAAGCTAGAAACCTGTAAATTTCCTATTTTAATGGCCTTATAAGATTTTGATAAAAATGTTAAGCCATAATCATAAATGGAGATATTTTCCCATTTTTTTCCTATTCCTTGGAAAAGTTTGAGTAAATAAGTATTATTTTTTCCTTGAAAGTTTAATGGAATTCCCCAATAAGGCCATTGGTCAATATGAAAATTTATGAGAATGTTTTCATCTATAGATTCAATCACTGAAGAAGATATGAATCTTTTCAGATTTTTAATTTTGGGGGCCTGTTTTTTGGCACCTTTTATTTTTCTAGGAATAGGTGAATATCATTTATTTTTTTGTCTTTATTTTTTAATATTACATTAAAAAAATATGAGGTCCCCATACACCCCCCAACCCCCTCACCCCACTTCCCCCCCATAACAACAACCTCCTCCATCATCATGATACATTCATTGCATTTGGTGAATACATCTCTGAGCACCACTGCACCTCATAGTCAATGGTTCACATCATAGCTCACACTCTCCCATATTCCACCCACTGGGCCATGGGGGGACATACAATGTCTGGTAACTGTCCATGCAGCACCATCCAGGACAACCTCAAGTCCTGAAAATGCCCCCACATCTCATCTCTTCCTCCCATTCCCTACCCCCAGCAGCCACCATGGCCGCTTCCTCTACACCAATGCCACATTTTCTTCGATTACTAATCACAATATTTCATGAATAGAATATCAGTAAGTCCACTCTAATCCATACTCTATTCGTCCATCCTGTGGACCTTGGAATGGTTGTGTCCACTCCACATCTATATCAACAGGAGAGGCTTGTGAACAAAGATCACATCTGAGTCCAGCTCCATCACACAGAAACACAAACTCCAAAGTAGGGCCAACTGACATGGCACTGAACTCCAAGTGCCATGACCATAGGACCTGTGGATCTCTGTAGCCCTCCAAAGAACCAATACCCGGGGTTGTATCTACTTTATCTGTTACTGGAACTCTGCTGAGGAATGCATAAGGGCAACCCCTTTGATAATCTCCTGGATCTTTTTGGAGACTCACAGCCATATAGACTAATTTGTCCTTTCCATTTCCCCCTTTGATTCAGGTCACACAGCATTTTTAACTCCTGGTATTCTATGTAGATTGAGATATTTTGCTGGTGCGAGTTGACCTTTTATTCAAGGTCATTTTCTAGTTACATCATCAGCTGGTACTTGGTAGTAATCCCTCCATGCCAGGGAGGCTCATTCCTGGGAGTCATGTCCCAATCTGAGGGGGAGGCAACACATTTACATGCTGAGTTTGGCTTCAAGACTGGCCACATTTGAGCAACACGAAGGCTCTCAGGAGGTAACTCTTAGGCACCCTGCAGCTCTAGGCCTTATTCTTATTTCAGGTGCACAGGCTCACAAGCATAATCATTAGTATCAAGGGCTCATTGTTGGACCTTACTTATTTTTTGGTCTTTGCTATTGCACTTGGGGGATTGTTACTGTTCCTTTAGGGGCTGTGGTAGAGCTCCCCTGGCTAGGAACTCAGCACTCCCTCAGTTGTTTTTAATTGTATCCACTATGAAAATATCCAAACATTTTTATGTACCCTGGATATATGCCCTGTAGAACATCCTGCCAACCATGTGTCCCCTGTCAATAACATCCCACACCAGTATTCCTCCCCTGCCATTGATGAACCTCTCTGTGATCCAAAACATCATGAAAAGTGAAACCCAATATATTGCCAGGTTCCATTAATAGTAAAATGGAATATAGTGATGAGTTTAAAGGTTAGATATAGAATACGTATTAACTTGGAAAAATTAAGGTAAAAATAAATTGGGGTATCAAAAAATTTAAAAATGCAAAAGCTTTGTTTTGGATGTTTTACCTTCCGTCACTGCAATAAGTGTTGCCCTGTATGCAAATAGGCAAGGCAAGTACTTCCGTCTTTTCCTCAGTGTCTATGTCCTCTCTTTTTCTTTTCTTTTCTCCTAACTATTGAGCTTCTATTCACAAGAGCCCTAGATCACAGTAATTCATACATACATTATATACAGTACTCCCACACATCCACCATAAAACCTTTTCCCTTCCACAGTGATATTCTAATAACTTATTCATATCATATTTACTGAAACTGATGTACAGACTCTGAGACAATAGCTTTCAAACAAGGTGACATCTGTGCTTACATCGTGGTCCATACTTTAGGATACACAGGTTTCTAAATTTTTAGTTATCCTATGTTTTACATTATGGTTTACATTATTAGTCTGTCATCCCCTATATGTTTATGGTGTAATATTACATGTTTTATATCCATCCTTGTCTACTCTCGCGAAACTCCTCTCTTATCCCTACATTTACCTTGGTTCTATCCATTCAACATCCATTTTCCCTTCCCCTTGTGGCCCAAAGTGACAGTCAATCTCCATTTCCCAAGAGCCACGTACAGAGATCCTTGCAACAGTGTTCAGGGCCTGACTTGCTCAGCTGCCCTAATGCCCTGGGAGCCACCCTTTCTCTCAAGAGATACAGTTCCCTCTATTTGATGGCCTTAGTCCTCCCCAGGATGTGGGTCCACCACCACTCTCACTACTTGGGTCTCTACCCAATGGTGCAACCCACCCTGGCAAAATGAGCATTCAGACATTCCCCAGGAATCCATCCCGCATCAGACCATCCCCTCTGAGCATCCTAAACAGGTAACACTCCTGATTATATTTTGATACGATTTTCTCAGTATTTTACTCTTAACCAACACCTGACTCTCTCCTATGTTCATATGTTGCCCCTCCGTCTTCCCAATTTTTGGGCAATATTACCCATCCACCCATCCCTAGCCCCCGTCAAATCTGCAAAGCCCCACCCAAAGGCAACCCCTTGCCCCCATTTTATCTCTTCTTTGTGCTCATACTTACCATCAGCTCATCATAGATTTCACACCTGCAGACGTCGGCTCACATCCTTCCTCCACCCCCTGATTTCCTGCAAGCCTATCTTCCAGTCTCTAGCTCTTTGAGGCAGCTTGCTTATTTCATATCATTGAGGTCATGTAGTATTTGTCCTTCAATGCCTGGGTTGCTTCACTCAACATAAGATTCTCAAGATTCATCCATGTTATCACGTGTGTTTGTAGTGTATTTGTTCTTACAGCTGCGTCGTATTCCATTGTATGTATATACCACATTTTATTGATCCACTCGTCTGTTGATGGGCATTTGGGTTGATTCCAACTTTTGGCGATAGTGAACAATACTGCTATGAACATTGGTGTGCATATATTGGTTTGTGTCCTTGTTTTCAGTTCTGCTGGGTATATACCCAGGAGTGGTTTTGCAGGGTCATATGGCAAATCTATGGTTAGTTTTTTGAGAAACCACCAAACTGTCATCCAGAATGGCTGGATCCTTCTGCATTCCCACCAGCAGTGGATGAGTGTTCCCCATTCTTCACATCCTCTCCAGCATTTGTAGTCTTCTGTTTTTTTCATAGCTGCCAAACTTATGGGAATAAGATGGTATCTCATTGTAATTTTGATTTGCATTTCCCTGATAGCTAGAGATTTGGAGCATTTTTTCATGTGCTTTTTAGCCATTTGTATTTCTTCTATGGAAAAGTTCTGTTTAAATCTTTTTCCCATTTCTTAACAGGTTGTTTATCTTTTTATTTTCAAGATATATGAGTTCTTTATATATGTAAGTTATAAGTCTCTTATCAGATATGTGGTTACCAAATATTTTCTCCCATTGTGTGGATTCCCTTTTTACTTTCTTGACAAACTCCTTTGAGGTGCAGAAGGCTTTAATTTTGAGGAAGTCTCATTTATCTATTAGTTCTTTTGCTGCTCGTACTTTTGGTGTGATATTCATGAAGCCATTTTCTATCACAAGGTCCTGTAGATGTTTCCCTACACTGCTTTCCAAGGTCTTTATGGTCTTGTCTCTTATATTTAGGTCTTTGACCCATCTTGAGTTGATCTTTGTATAAGGTGTGAGATGGTAATCCTCTTTCATCATTCTACATCTGGAGATCCAGTTTTCCAGACACCATTTGTTGAATAGGCCATTCTCTCCCAGTTGAGAGGGTTTGGTGGCTTTATCACATATTATATGGCTATATATATGAGGTTCTATATCATAACTTTCAATTCGATTCCATTGGTCTGTGTGTCTCTCCTTATGCCAATACCATGCTGTTTTCACTACTGTTGCTTTGTAGTATGTTTTGAAGTCAGGGAGTGTGATTCCTCCAATTTTGTTTTTCATTTTCAATATGTCCTTGGCTATTTGGGCCTCTTTCCTTTCTAAATAAATTTCATAGTTAGTTTTTCTAGTTCCTTAAAGAAGGCTGTGTTGGTTTTTATTGGGATTGCATTGAATGTGTAGATCAGTTTTGGTAGAATAGACATCTTTGTAATATTTAGTCTTCCTATCCATGAACAGGGAATATTCTTCCATTTATTTAGGTCTTCTTTGATTTCCTTGAACAGTCTTGTATAGTTCTCAGTGTATAAGCTTTTTACATCTTTAGTTAAATTTATTCCTAAATATTTTATTTTTTTACTTACTATTGTAAATGGTATTTGTTTCCTGATTTCCTCCTGATCTTGCTCATTATTGGTGTACAAAAATGCTACTGATTTTTGCACATTGAACTTATAACCTGTGATTTTACTAATCTCATTTATGAGTCCTGGAAGCTTTGTTGTAGATCTCTCAGGGTTTTCTATGTATAGGATCATGTCATCTTCAAATAATGAAATTTTGACTTCTTCCTTTCCAATTTGAATACCTTTTATATCTGGTTCTTGCCTCAGTGTTTCAGCAAGTACTTCTAAGACACTGTTAAATAGAAGGGGAGACAATGGGCATCCTTGTCTTGTTCCTGACTTTAGAGAGAAGGAATTTAGGATTTCTCCATTGTAAACGATGTTGGCTGTGGGTTTTTCATATATACTCTTTATCATGTTCAAAAAATTTCCTTGTATTCCGATCTTTTGGAGGATTTTTATCAAGAAAGTGTGCTGTATTTTGTCAAATGGTTTTTCTGCATCTATAGTTATAATCATGTGATTTTTTTCCTTCAATCTATTTATATGGTGTATTACATTGATTGATTTTCTTATGTTGAACCATCCTTGCATACCTGGAATGAATCTCACTTGGTCATGGTGTATAATTCGTTTAATGTGTTGTTGAATACAATGAGCAAGTATTTTGTTAAGTATTTTTGCGTCTAGGTTCATTAGAGAAATTGGTCTGTCATTTTCTTTTCTTGTGGTGTATTTGTTTGGCTTTGGTACTAGGGTAATGTTGGCATCATAGAAGGAGTTCAGCAATGTTCCTTCTGTTTCAATTTTTTGGAATAGTTTCAGCAGGATTGGTGTTTGTTCTTTCTGGAATGTTTTGTAGAATTCACCTGTGAAGCCGTCTTGCCCTGGGCTCTTCTTAGTTGGGAGGTTTTTAATGACTGATTCTATCTCTTTACTAGTGATTGGTTTGTTGAGATCATCAATTTCTTCTTTTGTCAATATGGGCTGCTTATGTGTTTCTAGGAATTTGTCCATTTCCTCTGAATTCTCATTTTTGTTGGAATATAGTTTTTCCAAAGTATCCTCTTATGATAGTCTATTTCTGTGGGGTCAGTGGTAATATCGCCTTTCTCATTTATTATTTTGTGTATTTGCATCTTTTTTCTTTTTTTACTTTTAGTCTCGCTAAAGGTTTGTCAATTTTATTGATCTTCTCAAAAAAACAGCTCTTGGTCTTGTTGATCTTTTCAAGTACTTTCTTATTTTTTATTTTGTTTAGTTCTGCTCTTATCTTGGTAATTTCCTTCCTTCTTCTTCCTATTAGATTTTGTTGTTGTTTTTCTAATTCCTCCAAATGTGCAGTTAGTTCTTAAATTTTTGCTCTTTCTTCTTTTTGATATATGAATTTATGGCTATCAATTTCCCTCTCAGTACTGCTTTTGCTGCATCCCATAAATTTTTGTATGTTGTGTTATCATTATCATTTGTTTCAAGGTAGTCTTTGATTTCTTTTGAGATTTCCTCTTTGACCCACTGTTTTTCTAAGAGTGTGCTGTTTAATTTCCAAATCATGGTCTGAAATCTGGGCCTCTGACCCTTGCAAATTTCCAGCTTCACTCCACTGTGGTCAGAGATATTATTTTGTATGATTTCGATCTTTCTGAATTCATTAAGCCTTTCTTTGTGGCCTAGCATATGGTCTATCCTGGAGAATGATCCATGTGCACTTGAGAAAAATGTATATCCTGCTGTGTTTGGGTGTAATGATCTATATATGTCTATTAGATCCAGCTCCTCTAATATACTGTTCAAATGTTTTGTTTCTTTAGTGATTCTCTTTTGAGATGTTCTGTCCAGAGTTGATAGTGGTGTATTAAAATCCCCCACTATAATTGTAGATGCATCTATTCTTTCACTTAGTTTTTCCAGCATTTGCCTCACGTATTTAGAGGCCCCCTTGTTAGGAGCATAAATATTTATGATTGTTTGATCTTCTTGACAGATTTTCCCTCTTACTAAAATGTAGTATCCTTCTATGTCTCTCAACATTGTTTGCATTTAAAGTCTATTTTGTCTAATATTAATATAGCTACTCCTGCAATTTTTTGATTATTGTTTGCTTGTAAGATTATTTTCCAACCATTCACTTTCAACCTCCATGAGTCTCTGGGTCTAAGATGTGTCTCTTGTAGACAGCATATAGATGGGTCATATTTCCTTATCCAATGTCCCAGTCTGAATCTTTTGATAGGTGAGTTAAGTTCGTTGACATTCAGTGTTATCACTTTCAAGGAATTATTTGTGTTAGCCATATTTTGATTGGAGTTGTGTTTGTCATATTTTGTGTGCTTTTTTTTCCCTTGTCTTTTTGTCTTTTTTGTTGCTCTTACACTCCCCTCGAACTCTGCCTGTCCTGTTTTTTCCTTTCTTCCTGCAGAATTCTCTTTAGAATTTCTTAAAGGGGAGGTTTCTTGTTGTTCTAGATATGTGCATGTACACATCTTAGTATATACTCATATATTTCCTTACACTCTCTGCAGAGAGGCCCTCAAGGCTGCAGTAACAATGAGCAGAGATAATGCCCAGACTTTAGGTTTTAAAACCATTCTCCAATAAATGCCTTCTTAGAGAAATTGCTCTTTCTAGGAAAGAAATATGCAAGAAGGATCTGGAATATTTTGTAGTACCAAAAAGTAAATAGATGTAAAATAAACCCGTCAATGATAGGGTTATAGTAAAGAGCAATAGGATGCACTGTAAAGAGCTACCATGGCTAAAAAGTAGAAGAAATTGAAAATCAACAACAAAAGTAGTATCGTATCACACCCCAAAGTTTGAAATAAATGTCAGGAGTCAATCCTGTCAGAATTGAGCCAACTTCCCTCGAGAGTCTGTAGGACTTGGGTGGTCTTTGCCATGTTTACTACCTTTTGTCTCCCAGCTCTGAAACCTTCAACTAAGGCCCTATGGAAAGTTTCTAAACAGTTGGGCCTGGTCATGTCATTGGGATGCCATTGTCTGGGAACTGAGTGTGGGCATATTGATCCCTGTCCAGGCTTCCACCAGATGGGTGCTCTTTAAGCCAGGTGAAAGCTCCTTTTGTGACTCATATTCTCTCCTTGAAGTTGAGTAAGGTCATAAGGAGCTGCTTACAGTCAGTCAGCCCAGGTGGGTTTGCAGGTTTGAATGATAGACTGGAAGAGGTCCATCATGACCTGAGGCTTCTCCAGGTATGTGGGGTGTGACTTTTCCAGATAAAGAGATCAGTAGTAGTGAAGTGTCCTCCTTGTATATGGTCATGAGCATCATAATAAATTGAAACCCAGGCTTCAGAGAGAGGTAGCTGCAGGGTGGCCCTTCTCCCTGCTCCACCTGTCCCTGGGGCTCCTCGTGGTCTGAGTTGCTATCTTTCAGGGACTCCTCCTGAGTGATGGCCAGCACTATGCTGCCAGTGGTCAAGATTGGTGGAGACAGCCATTGCAGAGGTGCAGATGCTGCACTTTTTGGAGAAAGCGGCTGTGGGAGTGGCTGCAGGAGTGGCTGGGCCATGTTGCTTGGAGAAATTGCCAGCAGAACCTGCTGTGGGAGCGGCTGCTGCAGCAGCTGTGCTGTGTTGCTTGGAGAAAGCAGCTGGGAAACCGGCTGTGGAAACAGCTGCAGGAGCAGCTGGCTCCTGTTTCTTGGAGAAAGTGGCCGTGGAACTGAACCGGCTGTGGAAAGGACTGTGGGAGTGGCTGTAGGAACAGCTGGGCTGTGTTGCTTGGAGAAAGCAGCTGCAGAATCAGCTGTGGGAATGGCTGTGGGAATGGCTGCGGAATCGGCTGCAGGAACGGCTGCGAGGTAGCGCTGCTCAGGGAGGACGGTGGGTGTGGGGGCAGTGAGGTCACTCTGTTCAGGAAGGATGGCAGTGGAGCCAGCTGTCAGGGTAGCGAGGTCATACTGCTCAGGGAGGACGGCAGTGGAGATGGCAGTCGGGGCAGGGAGGTTGCATTGCTTGGGAAAATTGGCTCATCCCCACTCCTCGGCACTGGCACTGTAGGAACAATCTCATAAGTTGGTGGCCCCTCTAGAATGGGTGGGTTGTCACTAGATTTGGGGCTTACTTTCTCTGGACCCTTTGCAAGGCACCTGTTTGGCCTGGTTCCTGAGACAGCACCTGTGGGCTTTTGTATCAGGCAAATCCTGGCTTCCTTACTCACCCTTAACTAGGGCGGACTTTGACTTGCAGTGTCCTGCCAGGCATCAATGTAGGGGAACTGGCCAGGGCACTCTGGTTTTCTCGTTAAGATTTCATGGACTTTACAGATGATCCGGGGTCAAAGGTGCCCTCCTGGGGCCAGCCCATGCCAAAAGCCAGCCATTGTAGTTCACAAAGCATTCTAACATTTCCTGGTTAGAACTTTATGCCACATCTTCGTGGAAAACTCAGGGAAAGTTTTTCTGCATATAACTTAATGGGGTCCTACTTTCTGTGCTTCCCATGTTTCCTCTGTGTGTTGACACTGCACAATACTCACTCAGCCTTTTGTTTCAACCATCCCCAGCTGTGTCCATTGTGGAAACACAAGGCGCCTCTTAGCCTAAGCAAGTCAGTATAAGCTCGGGACTCGGAAGAGGGTTTTTTTTCAGGGAGGTGCCCCAGACTGCCCTTGACCAGAGCGGTTACCACAGAACTGTGGATCTTTTCATGTGCTTTTTGGCCATTTGTATTTCTTCCTTAGAGATATATACAAAGAATACTCAAAACTCAACCATATATATTCTCCTGTTTCTATCATTGATGGAGAATTAAAAATGAAACATAACACATGAATCTATTTTCCTGGTTAATCATAAGCATGTCTAACCTAGTACAGCTCATGATTAAATGTCTCATTGTGTGTTTGCAGCAGGCTATGTTCTGAATGTCACAGTTACTTTCAATGGGGAGAAAAATGAAGGAAGGAAGCTTCTTCTCTGACCATTAGAAAAAACCTCAACCATAAGAATACAAACATTCTAATTTTAGAAATAGCTAAGTGATCCTAATAGTACCTTTTAAAAAAATACATAGGTACGAAAAAATATATGAAAAAAAGTTCTACATATTAGCCATGAGGGAAATGCAAATTAGAACCTCGTTGGACAACACTACCACTAGTTTGAAAAAAATGAGAATATCAAATAGTGGCATGAATGCAGAACAACAGGAACTCATATGTTTTACTCATATGAATACCAAACAAAACAAAACTGCCACTTTGGAATATAATATCAGTTTCTTCTAAAGTAAATCATACACTTAACAAATATTCCTTTAGTCCCACTTGTAAATATTTACTCAAGAGAATGGAAAATATTTCCACATACAATCTTGTACACAAATCTTTAAGCAGCTGTTTTCTTGGTCACAAGAACTCAAAAAAATAACAATAAAAATGATCATGAACAGGGTGAAAAATAGAGGAATGAGGAGAAAGGGCAGCCTGGTAAGTGTAACTGGGGGTGTGAGTGGCCCCTCTCATCCCAGAAAGAAAAGAGACAGAGGTAATTGACTCCTAACACTAAAGACTCTGAGGCCCTCCTCTATTTACATACAAAAGGAGAGAGACAGTTCTCTGCAGAGCTGGCTGATAGACAAGGCAGATTCCCACCAACAATTCATAAGGCCACGTTTTTACAAAGAAAGATGGAGATGATGCTATGGACAGAACTTTTCTTTGAGCCTTGTGATAGAAGATACCCTGAGTATATCTCCAGCCTTGGGGAGGCCCCTTTGACACAGTCATGGAACATTTTTTGTGAGGAAATGCCTCTGCCCATGTTACCAGGCAGCCTGAATCAACCAAGGCTCCTACTGCCAGCAAGTCTTGGGCCAGTGAGCTATCAGCAGGAGGGAGGGTCACACATCAGTCACAGATCAAACCCAGGCACCCACTCTACATGGGTCCACACACCCCTTTACAGAAGTGTCCCTGCCTCCTCCTGTATAAAAAGCCCAGTCCCCTGCCCCTTGAGGAACTGTGAATATTGAAACAATTCTTATCCGAGAGCAGTGACTAGTAGTCACTTCTATTGGTATTACTTCCCGTAGTATTGTTATTAATGTCTTAACACCTTGCCTGGAATAAACAGAATCCCTGACAATTGCATACATAAGATCACAGATGGTTCCCATTTGCCCTTCCCCAAGATCTGGGGATCAGCAGTCTCTGTGTTCTCAGGTCAAGGGTGGCATCAGCTCCATATAGTGGCCACTGGCTGGCCATCCTATGGTCTTCCCCTACCAACCTCCTTCCACAGGCCTCCCCAGGATTTTCACAGCCAAAACCAGATCCCAAAGCAGAGATATATGAAGGGCAATCCCAGGATAAAGGTCTCATCCCCAAATGGGTCACCACTATGGGGACTTTGCCTAAAACACTTGTTGAATTTCAGCTTCAGAATTAACTTACCTTTAGAGACCAGTCCTCACACTGTTATTCCACAGGAAGCTTCTGAGCTTAGATGGAAGGATGTCACCTGTCACAGGAATTTAGTGCAGGTTGCCAAATGTGGCATTAATGAAGTTCTTTTAGTTATCTGAGAATAATTTCCTATAGATGGCTTCAGGCTTGGTTGATCGTTTAAGATGCACCTCTAAGGAAGCAGCTGTGGCTCAAGCAATTGAGCTCCCATTTACCATATGTAGGACTCAGGTTCAATTCCTGGAACCTCCTGTTAAAAAATAAAGGCATCCCAGACCTGTGCAGTGACGTGCAGCCCCTGACCCCACATGCAAAATGAAGCACCAAAAAGAGGATGGTGCAACCAGATAGAAAAAAAAGATACAATCCCTTACGTTTGCTCCCAAACCCATAGCAGATTTCAATCACTTCTTTCAAATGCAGACATTCTGAAAGCTAGAAGCATCAGTGTAAATGGAGTATGGGATACAGCCACAGGCTTCTTTCAACTACTCCCCCCCCCCCACCCAGGTCGCAGGTTGAAAATTAGAGGGCCTCTGGGAAACCCCCAGTCTGGGGCAAATCCCATTCCTCACTTTTCCTAGCCCTCTTAGAGAATCACTGGCATGGAGGCAGACATTTAGCTTCTACCCAGATGAACTTTCTAGATCTCTGTGGACATTTCCTAAAAGGACACAGCAGAGAGTTGATGGGCATAAGAGAGGGAGGGCTCTGAGAGTGTGGGGACTCCATGGAGGGAGCCAAGCACCTGGGGGGAGGAGGGTGATGTGAAGTGGTGCCCCAGTGTAACATCACATATGTGTGATCAAGATGTCCCCGGTGCTACAATCGTAGCCTGGGTGTGACAGCTGGAGCTGGGATAAAATATGGAGAGAAGAGTCTGGGTGAAGGGAGGATGCTCTCTGGCACCTGTTCCTCCTTCTTGTCTCCCCATGACATGTTTCCCACTTGGGACATACTCCTGTCCAAATCTGGGGCCAGGATCCAGGTATCTGCTCCCCTTCCACAGCTTCCCTCTCTACCCTTGGGGCAGCTAAAGAAAAAGCAGTGGAACACCTGGTTAAGCCCCTTTTTGGGTCGGAAAGGAAATTCTACAATTCACATGCTCAGGGAACACAGGAAGCACATTAACAGGATGTGCAACTGTGGGGAATTTAAATGGAGGATTTTGTCGTTGACCCAGAAGACATAACCACCAGATGGCAGTGACAATCTATTCATGGGACATGGTGTTGACTGTTTTGTAGGATGGACCCCTACAGAAAAGCTTCCAAAGGCCACAGGTGGGAAGGAGTTCGCTGAAGGGCAAGCAGGGCAAGGAGTGCCAAGGCAGCTTGGGACCATATAAACATCCCTGCTTACCTACAAATTGAGAGCCTATGTTGAGCTAGTTTCCTTGGGTATGCAAAGCCAGTTAATGCTAAATGGCTAAAAAATGTTTATTGGGCTAATTTTAAGACAATTGCAAGTGTAATTATTTGAGTTTAGCTGTGCCTCAAAGATCTCAAAATAAATTTATTTCTTCACAGGTATTTTCTCAAGAGGATTTTCTGCAAAAGTGACAGCTAGGCAAGCCAGTCATGAGAGTTTTAAAGCTACTATATCTGAAATGACTCATCAGCATTCCCAACACTGCTAAGCCCCTCCCACAAATGATTTGTCCCTGACCCTGTGCTGAGGGCTTTCAATGTGGAGGGATTCCTAGGGAAGCCTCCTCCTAGGGATGCATCCCCAAGGGCTGCTGCACAGGATGACAATCATCATAAAGTTAAACACACCATTTGGAAGGTCTTTCATTTCTTGGTAGTGTAAGGGTAAGGCCATATTGGGAAAATAGGAATAGAACTACATTAGGAAATGGGAATTGCATGTGCCTTCAGATAAATAAATAACTTAGGCTGTCTCCAAGGAGAGTGTCAGTAAATAACTTAGGGCTGTCCCCAAGAAAAGGGCCAAAAAATAACATGGGACTGATCACAAGAAAGGGCTTTTAAAAAAGAAAAAAAATAGATACACTATCTTCAGCTAACCACAGTGTTCTGCTTCTGTGCCTGCTTGCTTGCTAGTAACTCTCCCCCCCCATCCTCAAAGGCTATAAAAACACCTCTTCCCTTAACTCAGGGCTGCTGTCTCCTCCACATAGGATGAGACAGTCACTGCACAGCTAATGAAGCTCTCAATTGGAACTTTATTCAAAGTCTGAGTCTGGTTAATATCACTAATCCATAACAGTAGATAGATGTTTCTTTATTAAGAGACAATTCTAGGCCAAGTAATGCCATTTATAATGGCTTCCTGATCCTTTTTTTAATGTCAACTGACTTTCTTAAAGTAAACTCCCATGGGGACTCCTAAATCAAGGCAAAGTCCCACCTGGGTCTCTTATGACCACTTTCTGTCCTGGTCTACAGACCACAACCCTGTTTCCTACTCAGGCAGTTGCCTAAATAAGACTGACTATAGGCCCTGGGGCCAGTGAGGCCAAACTAACTGTGGCTATATTTACCTACAGACACATTCACACCAATATTAATTTTTACCTATTTATATTTGTCTGTGCATATTAACTTAAAATTACACAATATACCCTCTCTATCACTCTGTTTACAGGTGCTTTAACACAATTGTACATGATTTTTTTTTTGCATGGAAACATGACAATTTAAGACAACTCCTTTCCCCCTCCCTGTCCCTTTTATATAGTCCCTAACCCTCCCATTCCTCCATAAGCTCAGGACAAATGCTGTTTTTGGTCAGCAGAATCCTGCTCATTCTCTGTCTTTCCCCAAGAGCCATCCCTGAGTGGTCACCTTCTCTGAGTCCTGTTCCTCCTGGGCCCGAGACCCACAGATACACAGCCCCCCTTTCACAGCTCTGATCCTGTGGGCAGAAGATGCAGATTAATGCCACGTGGTGGTCCAGGGTCATGGCGGGCCTAGGCATCCCTGTTAGTCCTGATGATGATTTCAAAGTAGAAATCTTAACTACTTACAGATGCTTTTAGTTCTTGGAATGTATATTATTTAAAGGATTTCTATGAACAAGAGAGCCAGTTAGGAGAGTTTGGTATATAAATGAAATAACAAACTGGTGTTATATTATTTATGGAAAAATAAAACAATACAAGAATTTCTGTGACTGGATCTGCCCAGTAAGGGGCTTTGAATTTTTGTGATGTGGTGAGTTTTTTTGAGGTCCCAGGGCCAGAGATTGAACCTGGGACATTTTAAGTGCGAAATCATCACTTATCCCCTGAGGTTTTTTTTTTCATTTGTTTCCTTGGTGTTTCTTTTTTGTTGTGTTTTTCAGAAGGCACCAGGAACCAAACCCAGGATCTCCCATGTCAGAGACAGGCACTCAATACATGAGCCACAGTCACTCTCCTGAATTGTTTTTACTTAACAATAACTCCCTGATTCTTTTAATTGTTCATAGTAATTGGGAGAATAATAAAAGAACAATAAATCCCTTACTCTGTTAATGTCTTATTTATGCCCAGTCATTTTAGGATTTCAGTTAGGGGTCAAGAGTCAAAACAGCTTTGAAATAATTTTTAAACAAAAAAATATCTGTGATTAAAATATTAGTTTCCTTTTCATAATAACCATTCCCAAAGATGATCATGAATTTAATTCTAGACATAGTTTGCTTATGCTGGCTTACTCATGGATAAATAAGGTAAAAGATAGTGAAACAACAAAAGCTCCCTCAGGCTCTATTCCAATTCTACAACTGACATATGAGTCCTAGGCACTCATTTAGGGATGGGGACACTGAGGCCATGTGAAGGAAAGGGACAGACCAAGACCCATAAACGTGAAGAGGCAAGGAAGAACCAGGGTCAGCACTGGGCTCTCTTTCACATTCAGGACCCCTATTCAGGCTGACCTTTGGTGTTTTGTCTGTGGGGAATGGGGTGGGTTCACTCTCTCTGAAGCTATGTGTGATCGTCTGAAGATGTTGCCTGCAGACCAAGGTGGGGTGCAGAGAGGAATGGGGTGACCCTGAATTTCTGAGGTCCAGACCTCAACATGTGTTCTTTACCCTTAAACATGGCTACTGCTTACTGTGGTCTCATCAGCCCTGGCCCCACTGCTCAATGTCTGGTGGCCTTGGTCAGACCCAAGGGAGGAGAAGCAGATTTCCTGTTTGCTATGCAACCAGAAAATGACTCAAATTCAGAGGGCAAGTGCTGGGGGTCTTGAATGAGAAGAGCCACTTCTCTTCTGGGCTGAGGGTTCTGGCTCCAGACAAAAATGAGGGAATCCCAGTAGAAAGCTGTGCCCTACAGAGTTAGTTGGTATGTGGGGGGAAAGGGTAGATATCATTCCCAGGTTTCTGCTTTTAAAATAGTTGAATAAACTGAGAAAATTGATTCACTTGTGAAAAGTACTTGAAATCATTATGTAAACTGTGATATGATAAAATTCTTTAAGCAACTGCAATTCATTCACCAACAAGATAACAAATCCTATCAAATAGCAGTGACATGTCCTTCACCCTGTCTAACTGCTGGGTTTGGCATTCCTGCACAAAGGTCCTTTCACACAGACCCATCCCTTCCTTCACCAGCACTCTTCCCAACTTCTCTTCCTTCCTATATTAACTTCTTTTCTTCTGAAATTAACAAAGACTTTGTATAAAAAATTCAATCAAGAAAAAAAAATGGAGAGAGGCAAGATGGTGACAGATTAAGTACACCTACATCATCTCTCCTAAGTAAAACAACTGAGTTCAGCAAAATCCTTCCTGACTGAGCTGTTTTGGAAACCCAAAAAGCAGGAGGCTTAAGGGCATCCATCTGCAGAGAGCATAACAAAAAGCGTGATTGTGCAAGGTCAAACCATGAGTTTCTGATGCTTCAGGCAGGAGCTATTGGACAGCTGAGCCCCTCCCTCAGGGCAGGAGCCAAAGCATTCCCTGACCCTTGCCAGTCAGTCATCTAAAAGAGACAAATTCTGAGAGTGGGAGGGTTCTGGTGAAAGGTGGAGAGGGATCCCCTGAGTGTGGGTTCTATGGTCTGGACCCCCCTTTTTTTAGCTTTCAGAAGCATACCAGCTGGCCTCTGGAGAAACCAGGAAGATGGGAGAGGTAAATCTGCTGAGGCCGTCTGATTTACCTAGCCTCCCTGGGATAGGGAAAATTGGTCTGGGAGAAGGTGGAACCAGGCAATTAACTAGTCCTGTGCAACTCCTCTAAGGGAGGGGGACAGTAGGAAGTGCTTAATAAGCTTCCAAGAGCATATTTAGGGTTCCCAGCAAGGTGTGGGTGCTCTCTTTCAAAGAGACTGAGAGTCATTTCGATGCTGCCAGCTTGTTTCTTGATTGGTGTGATTCCACTTTCTTGATTTTCTCATTTCTGTGTGTACTTATTTTGGCAATCAATGCTGTCTCATTTCCCTCCTGCATCTTTCTAACTTCCACCTTCTGTTGTTGTCCTTACATTCCAATTACCTTTGTTTAGTCTCCAATTTTCCTGACTTTTTAATTCTAACCGTTCTGTTTTCTATCCTTTATTACCTTTCTATTTTTATCCTTTCTTTTCTGTTTCCCTCTCTCTTCATCACACTGACCTGTTAATTCACACTATATTCTTTTTGATATTCAGTTTCCCATTTCCTTGTAGGTGCACCATTTTTTTATTCCTGTATTTCTACACAGTTACATTAGTTTAATATTCAATCTCTTAGGTCTTATATGATTCTTCTGCTAACATTTACTATCAATATTACTATTAAATCTTTTTTTTAACTTCTTTTGCTTCCCCTGGATGTAAACTTTTTCATTCAAGGGAACTTAGACAACAACAAGGAAATAGAATAAGAAGAACAAAGTGTAAAATAGAAAACTTAATACACCCACAAAAACAGCAACTAAATAAAACCTGAGACTACATGGAGGACATAACCAACTGAAGAAACCCATCAAGATAAAATGATGAGCAGAGAGCCACAAAAAATTACAAAACATACCAATAATCAGGAAGACATGGCTCACACCAATGAAAAAAACTTAAAACCAGAAAGAGAAGCAGAACTTTGAACAACTAAACAAAGATGTCCAAACTAATATCATGGCTCATTATAATGAAGTGAAAGAAGAGATTAAGGATATTAAGAAAACACTTGCAGAGCCTACTAAAGAAATTGTAAACATATGGAAAAACATAACAGAATTGTTGGTAATGAATGGCACAATCCAAGAAATAAAAAATAAATAAATAAATAAAAACACTCTAAGCAAATAACACCAGAATTGAATAGGCAGAGGAAAGAATCATTGAGGTGGAAAACATTAAATCTGAAATCAAAGAAAGAGTAGAATTATTAGATAAGAATTTAGAAGAAATCCAATAGAGACTTAGGGATCTGAATGACAACACAAAATGCACAAATATCCCAGAAGGAGAAGATAAGGGAAAGGGGACAGAAGGTTTTTTGGAGGAAATAATGGCTGAAAAATTCCCAAACTTACTGAGGGAGATGGATGGTACATGCCCAGGAATCACAGCACAACCCAAACAGTATAAATCCCAAAGACCTAATACAAAACATATCTGCGAAATTATCTGATGCTCAAGACAAAGAGAAAATATTGAAAGCAGCAAGAGAAAAGAGAACCATCGAACACAAGGGAGCCTCACTAAGATTAAGTGCTGATTTCTCATCTGAAACCATGGATGCAAGAAGACAGTAGTATGACATAGTCAAGATACTAAAAGAAAAAAGTTTCCAGCCAAGAATACTCTATTGAGTAGAACTGGCATTCAAAATTGATGGAGAGCTCAAAATATTCACAGATAAACAGAAACTAACAGAGTATGCCAATAATGAATGTGCTCTTCAAGAAATACGAAGGGGAATTCTGTAGCTTGAAAGAAAAAAACTGAAGTCGGAGTTGGAGGACAGTTTAAGACGAACATAAAAGACAAAAAAGAAATAAAAACAACATATGACACACACAACTTCAAAGAAAATATGGCTAATGTAAGTAATTTCTTGTGAGTAATAACACTGAATGTTAATGGATTAAACTCACCTGTCAAGAGACACAGATTGGCAGAATGGATAAGGAAATATGACCCATCTATATACTGTCTATATGAAATTCACCATAGACCCAGGGATTCAAGAAGGTTGAAAGTGAATAGCTGAAAAAGAATATTACAGGCAACTAATAACCAAAAAAGGCAAAAGTAACTATACTAATATCAGACAAAACAGACTTTAAAAACAAAACTATTGTGAGAGACAAAAATGGGCACTACATATTAGTAAAAGTGGTAATCTATCAAGAAAGAACAATCATAAATATTTATGCACCTAATCAGAGTGCCTCAAAATACATGAGGCAAACACTGGATAAACTAAATGGAAGAATAGATGACTCCACAATCATTGTGGGAGACTTTAATATACCATTATCATCACTAGACAGAACATCTTGACAGAGAATCAATAAAGAAACAAAGATTTGAATCATTTATTAGAGGATCTGAACCTAATAGACATATGCAGAGCACTACAACAAAATACAGCATAAATACATTCTTCTCAAGTGCATATGGATCATTCTCCCAGATAGACCACAGGCTAGGCCACAGAGAAAGTCTCAATGAATTCAGAAAGATTGGAATCATACAAAATAATTTCTCTGACCACAGTGGGGTGAAACTGAAAGTCTGCAAGGGCTGGAGAACCAGATTAGGCACAAGGATATGGAAGTCAAGCAACACACTCTTAGACAAACAGTGGGCCCAGGAGGAAATCTCAAAAGAAATCAGCAACTACTTTGAAATAAGTGAAAATGATAACACAACATATTAAAACTTATGGGATGCAGCAAAAGCTGTACTGAGAGGGAAATTCTTAACCATAAATTCATATATTGTAAGAGAAAAAATAGCTAAAATCAAACAAAGAACTGCACACTTAGAGGAATTGTTGAAAGAATAAATAACCCCAAAGGAAGAAGAAAGAAAGAAATAACAAAGATCAGAGCAGAACTAAATGAAAAAGAAAATAAGAAAGCACTAGAAAAAATAAACAAAACAAAGAGTGAGTTCTTTGAAAAAAACAATAAAAATGGACAAACCCTTAGCTTTTTCCTGTGTTTTTTTTTTTTAACACAGAAAAAAGACCAAAGATGTGAATAGACAAAATAAGAAATGAGAAAGGGGATATTACCACTGAACCTACAGAAATAAAAAGATTCATAGGAGAATATTTTGAAAAACTATATACCAACAAGAACACATAAGCAGTTGACATTCACAAAGGAAGAAACTGATGATCTCAACAAACCAATCACAAGTAAAGAGAAAAAACCTGTCATTAAATCAACCCAAATATGGAGAGCCCTGGGTCAGACAGCCTCGCAGGTGACTTCCACCAAACATCTGGAAGGAACTACCTCCAATTCTGCTTAAACTCTTACAAAATTTGAAATAAAAGAAACATTGTGTAACTCATTCTAGGATGTCAACATTACCATAATACCAAAGGCAAACAAAGACACCACAAGAAAGGAAATTAACAGACCAAACTCTCAAATGAACCTATACACTAAAATCCTTAACAAAATACTTGATAATTGTATTCAGCAACACATCAAATGAATTATCCACCATGACAAAGTGGATTTCATCCCTAGTATGCAATGAAATCTAAACGTAAGAAAATTAATCAGAGTAATACACCATATAATCAGGTCAAATAAAAATCACATGATCATGTCTATAGATGTAGAAAAAAGCATTTGACAAAATACCCACCCTTTCCCAATAAAAATACTGCAAAAGATAAGAATAGAAGGAAACTTTCTGAACAGGATAAAGGATATATATGAAAAACACACATCTAACATCATATACATGCTGAAATTGTAAAATCTTTCCCTCTAAGATTAGGAACAAGACAAGAATACCAATTATCACCTCTCCCATTTAAAATTGTGTTAGAAGTACCTTGTCGGGCATGAGGCAAGAAACAGATATAAAAGGTATCCAAATTGGAAAGGAAGAGGTAAAATTTCACTCTTTGCAGATGACATGATTCTCTACATAGAAAGCCATGAGAAATCTAAAACAAAGCTTCTAGAACTTATAAATGTGTTCAGTAAAGTCACAGGGTATAATATCAAATGTGTAAAAATCAGTAGGATTTCTCCACACCAATATTAAACAATCTGAGGAGGAAATCAAGAAAAAAATACCACTTGCAATACCAATTAAAAAATCAAATACCTAGGAATAAATTTAAACATGTAAAGGACTTACATTAGAGAAAACTACACAACATTGTTAAAGGAAATCAAAGAACACTTAAATAAATGGAAGAATACTCCCTGTTCATGAATAGGAAGAATAAACATCATTAAGATGACTATCCTATCCAAACTCATCTACACAGTTAATGCAAACCCAATAAAAATCAACACAGCACTTTTTAATGAACTGGAATGTCTAACTATGAAATTTATTTAGAGGGGAAAGTGGCCCCAAACAGTCAAAGACATTTGAAAACGAAAAATGAAATGTGAGGAACCATATTACCTGATGTTAAATCATACAATAAAGCTACAGTGGTCAAAACAACATCGTATTGGCAGAAGGATAGACACACTGACCAATGAAACTGAATTGAGAGTTCAGACACACATCCTCATATATACAGTCATCTGATATTCAAGAAAGTACAAAGCCCACTAAACTGGGAAGAATGGCCTCTTAAACAAATGGTCCTTGGAGAACTGGATATCCATATGCAAAGGAACGAGAGGATTACCAACTCATGCCTTATACAAAAATCAACTCAAATAAATGAGAGATCTAAATATAAGAGCCAAGACCATAAAGACCTTGGAAGACAATGTAGGGAAGCATCTACAGGAACTTGTAATAGGAAATTGCTACATGAACTTCACACCCAAAACACAAAAGCAAAAGAAAAAATAGATAAATGGGACCTCCTCAAAATTAAAGCATTTTTCACCTCAAAGGAGATTATCAAGAAAGTAAAAAGACAGCTTACCCAATGGAAGAAAATATTTAGTAACCATATATCTGATAGGATCCTAATATCCAACATATATAAAAATCCTATTTCTCAAAAATAAAAAGACAAACAACCCATTCAAAATGTGGGCAAGAGATTTGAGCAGATGTTTCTCCAAAGAAGTAATACAAATGGATAAAAGACACATGAAAAGATGCTCAACATCACTACCTATTAGGGAAATACATAGCAAAGCTACAATGAGATACCATCTTACCAATTAGACTTGAGGCTATTAAAGAAATAGAGAAGTGCAAGTGTTGGAGAGGATGCAGATGAATGGGAACCCTTATCCACCGTTGTTGGAAATGTAGAAGAATCCAGCCTTTCTGGATGACAGTTTGGCAGTTCCTCAAAAACTAGCTATAGATTTGCCATATGACCAGCAATTTTACTGCTGGGTATATCCCCAGAAGAACTGAAAACCAGGACATAAACTGATACATGCACGCCGATGTTCATAGCAGCATTATTCACTTTTGCCAAAAGTTGGAATCAACCCAAATGCCCATCAAAAGATGAATGGATAAACAAAATGTAGTATATACATACAACAGAATACTACTCATCTGTAAGAAAGAATACAGTACTAACACATGGGATAACATGGATGAACCTTGAGGACCTTACGTTGAGTAAGTAACCCAAACATTGAAGGACAAATACTACATATCTTCTCTGACATGAATTAAGCAAATCAGACTGTTTCAGAGAGCTAGAGACTGGACGATATGCTTATAGGAAATGTGTGTGTGTGTGTGTGTGTGTGTGTGTGTGTGAGCTGATGTCTACATGAGAGAAATCTATGATAAAATGTAGGTAAGTTTTTGTGGAGTGAAGGGATAAGATGAGGGCATAGGTATACTATTGGGTGGGGTTTTGAAGGCTTGGGGGGTTAGGATTGGGAGGGTGGGTCAGCTGGCCCATGTAGTTGAGGACAAGGGTTGGGGGAGGGGGAGAACATGGGAGATTGTCAGGTATGTGATTAAAACTACATGTTGAGAAAACTCTTTAGAAAATATATTAAGGAAAGGATACTTGTTTAAGGTGTTTGATGGGGAACATTTGGCACAGGATGTACCTGGGACAGACATCTAGGGATTGTGTGAGGGTTCATCTTGTCATATTGTGTTTTATTAGTGGGTGGAGATACTTACAATGAGTGGGAAGGTATTGTACGCCCATCCTGGGGAGGCCTGATGTTCTCAAACAGAGGAGAAGGTGTCTCTCAAGAGCATGGGTGGTTCCCAAAGGGGGAGGATAGACTAGAGTGTCAAGCCCTCAGCATTGTTGTAAGTATCTATGAATCTTGTTCTCCAAGCAGTGAAGCTTGGTTGTCGCTGTGGGCCCTGAGGGGAGTGGGAGAGAGGAATAGAATAGATGGAAGTGGGGTTTACTGGAGGGCAATGGAAGTGTTCCACAAAATCTTACAAAAATGGATGTAAGCCCTGTTAAATTTCACCAAAAATATATAAAAGTGAATAGTCAAAAATGTAAAACATAATGTAAACTATACAGTAACCAAAAAGTATACAGTCTAAAATATAAGCCATAATGTTAGCCATAACGGAATCATGGTTAATAGTTATATTTTAAAACCTGTACATCAGCTGTAGGAAATGCAACATGCACATGTAAAAAGATCATTGCTGAGGAAGGGGGAAAAGGGTTTGATATTGGGTATATGGGGGTCCCCTAATTGTATATGTGATTTTATTGTGATCTAAAACTTTAGAAGTTAAAATTAAATTTTTTTAAAATGATGTAGATACTGCAGAAGGAATGGAAGAGATTGCCTTGCCACTGTACTTGCAGGGCAACACCTATTACAATGATGAAACACAGAACATCAGGAACAAAGTTTTATGATATTTTTCATTTTTTAATACCCCAATTTATTTCCTTATTTTAGTTTTTCTAAATTATTATAAAATCTATGTCTAATCTATAAGCATGCCAATACTGTTTCATTATCCTTCTAATTGGATTTGGCAATATATTAGACTTAATTTGTGAAGAAGTTTTGGATTACAGAGAGGATCCACTATGACAGGGGAAGAGTACTGGTGAGGGGTGTCATTGAAAGGGAATATATGGGTGGGAGGGAGTTCTCCACGGTATGCCTATAGGATATATAGATATGTTCAGATGTTCATTGGATATTGTCATAGTGAATAGAGTTACACATGACAACTGAGGGAGTGCTGAGTTCCCATCCTGGGGAGCTCTGTTGCATCCCCCAGTGGAAGAGCATAATCCCCCAGGTGCAAGGGAAAAGACCCATGAAGAAGAATGGCCCAATGATGGGCCCTTTGTACTGATGACTATGCTTATGAGCTTCTGTGCTTGATATTTAAACTAGGCCATGAGCTGCAGGGTGCCTAAGAGTTACCTCCTCAGAGCCTCCATGTTGCTCAAATGTGGCCACTCTCTAAGTCAAACTCAGCACGTAAATGCACTGCCTTCTCCCCAGCGTGGGACATGACACACGGGGATAAGCCTACCTAGTGCTGATGGATTGCTACCAATCACCTGCTGGTGATGCAACTAGAAAAAGACCTTAAATCAAAGGGGGAAGTGGTAAAGACAAATTAATATATATGGCTAAGAGGTTTCAAAATGAGTTGGAATGTCAGCAGAGGGGTCGCACTAATGCACATCTCAGTAGGATCTGAAAGACAGCCAAAGTAGATACAACCCCAGATACTGGTGCTCCTGAGGGCTACAGAGACACACAGGTCCTATAGTCATGACAGATGACTGTGGAATTCATTGCCTTGCAGTGGGCCTTACTTTGGAATTTGTGCTCCTGACTGTGATGGAGTTGGACTCAGATGTGACCTCTCTACGCATGCCTCTTCTGTCATTGTTACTGAACCTGTGACTGATGCTGCAGTTTGTGTATGCTCAGAAGACTGGAATCTCTGGATGGTCCATGTGTCATCTGGGCCCTGAACCTCGACAGAGTTGGAACACCTACTCTGTGTTTCCTTGGACTTACCCAGATCAGCTGATGGGGAAGTATAATGGTCAACCACCACACCAGGCAACCAAGAATGTCTACAACTGCAAGCAGGAGAATTGCATCCATCAGTCATGTGGAATCTAAGTCCCCACTTGATTCTAGAGGTGGAGTGTACATCTCCATCCCAAGTTACACAGGATGGAGGAATATATTACAGATTTTAGTGGGCTTGCTGGTATTCTACTATAGAACTACTGTGACTCTAGCAATGGAAGAAAATTATGTCACTGATGTGGAGATTGTGGGCATGGAAGCTACTGAGGGCAGGGGGAGGGAGTAAGAGGTGTGATATGGGGCTTTTTGGGGACATGGAGTTATCCTGCATGATATTGCAGGGACATAACCCACTAGGTGGACTGGGGTAGTGTAATCCACACCATAAACTATAATTCATGCTGTGTAGCAGTGTTCCAAAATGTATTCAGCAAATACAATGAATGCACCACACTAATGAAAGAAGTTGTTGATGACGGAAAAGTGGGGGATGTGGGGGTGGGCCATATGGGAACCTCCCATATTTTTTATGTAACATTTTGTGTAATCTATGTATCTTTAAAATATTTATATATATATATATAAAATATATATTAGAGGAACCAGCAAGATGGCGGCAGAGTAAGGAGCTCTTAGAATCAGCTCCTGCTACGGGGCAGTTAGTAAACACAAAGAGCTCTCTGGAGCTAGCTGAAGCACCTCTTTGGGTGCTCCAGGAAGCCAGAAGAGCATCCTGCAATGTCCTTGAAGGAGTAGACGATTCATCTGAAGATGAATCTTCAGAGAAGACTCATAAGTAGAGTACTCCATGCCACGGAGGTCAGTGCTTATCATCCACTGAAGGCACAAGCCACCTTGGGAGCTGTTCCATGGCTGGAACTGAAAGCTCCACTTCCCCAAAATGGGGGAGGAAGAGTCAGTTGGGCACGAATTTCAGCTACTGATGAGTAAATTCAGTGTGCTATGATATAATCCTGAGAACAGCTAAAGTTTGAGACTGTCCAAGTCAGAAAGAGGTGGGGAGCCACCAACTTAACTCTGCGCCTGGCATGAGGGGAAGCGGGGTAGACTGAGGATCCCAGTGCTGGTGGGGACCGGCTTCTTCCCACCCAGATCGTATTACAGCTCAAGCCTAGGCCCCAGTGCCTTATTCAGCAGGGAGGAAGCTGCAGAGACCTGCATCAGCCTCTCTCGGAAATTACCAGCCAAGCAATGGAGGCTGGTGACTATCCTACTCTGGCTGCAGGAGCCACCCCAGAGGCTATTCTGTGGCTGGAATTGGAAGCTCCATTTCCCAGAAATGGGGAAGGAGGAGACAGTTGGCTGCCAATTTGCGCTGCTGATTGGTAGACTCAGCTGGCTAAGATATAACCCTGGGAACAGCTGGGGTGTGAACCAGCCCAAGTCAAAAAGAGGCCAGTAGCCATCATTCTGACTTCACCTACAGCCTGAGGGGAAGCCAGGCTGACTGAAATTCTCAGTGTTGGCAGGAACCAGTTTCTTTCATGCAGATCAGCCTGCAGCCCACCTAGGCTTTCAGCCCTGCCTCTGGCAGGGAGAAGCCTGAGGAGGCCTGCACCAGCCTATACAGGTAACTGCAGGTAACTTTGGCTGTAAAAGACTGAAAAATCAGAAGTCTACCAGGGCAACTGTAGTCATCTTTGACCTGCACTGCATAGATTGCTGCCCACACCTGCAGCTCCATCCCTGTCCCAGGCAGGGGAGAAAAAGTTATGAAGCTTCATCAGTCTCTCTGGGCAACTACAGTCTAGGCCTGCACTTGGGTTATTTTACATAGCTGTGACTCTGTCCCTACCCCTGGCAAAGGAGAAAGTTGGAAGAAGCTTCATTGGCCCCTGGCACAATGAGGGCAGCTTGAGCCTCCATAGCTTACAGCACCAACTACATGCTTGGCTCCTACTGCTCAACCAGCAAGGGAGAAATGATAGGAAGCCCTAAACTAAAGAGAAAAACTGCACCCAGAATAAATTCTCTAGTAAGCCAGATGCCAAGACACCAACAAAAATAGTACAATCCACACCAAGAAATAGGAAGCTATGGCCCAGTTAAAGGAAAAAGATAAGCCTACAGATGACATAAAGGAGTTGAGACAACTAATTATAGATGTTCAAAGAGATCTTCTTAATAAATTCAATGAGATGGCCAAAGAGATTAAGGATATTAAGACACTGGAGGTGTTTTTGGGACTTGGAGTTGTCCTGGGTGATGCTGCAGGGACAGTTACTGGACATTGTATGTCTTCCCATGGCCCACTGGATTGAACATGTGAGAGTGTGGGCTATAATGTGGACCATTGACCATGAGGTGCAGTGGTGCTCAGAGATGTGTTCAACAAATGCAATGAATGTCTCATGATGATGGAGGAGGTTGTTGCTATGGGGGGAGGGGGAGGGAGGGAGTGGGGGGTATATGGGGACCTCATATTTTTTAATGTAATATTAAAATATAAAAATAAAGACAAAAAATAAAAAATAAAAAAAGAAGACACTGGATGAGCACGAAGAAGAATTTGAAAACATACATAGAAAAATAGCAGATCTTACGGGAATGAAAGGTGCAATCAATGAAATTTTAAAAACATTGGAATCATATAAGAGCAGATTTGAGGAGGCAGAAGAAAGGATTGGTGAACTTGAAGAAATGGCCTCTGAAAGTGAACATATAAAAGAACAGATGAAGAAAAGAATGGAAAAAAATTGAACAAGGTCTTGGGGAAAGAAATGACAGGAAAAGCATGCAAACATAAAAGTCATGGGTGTCCCAGAAGGAGAAATGAAGGGAAAAGGGGCAGAAGAAATATTTGAAGAAAAAATGGTAGATAATTCCCCAACCTTATTGAAGGACAGATCCCTGTCCAAGAAGCACAATGTACTTCCATCCAAAAAATATCCAAATAGACCAACTGCGAGACACATATTCATCAAAATGTCAAGGGCCTAAGACAGAGAATTCTGAGAGCAACAAGAGAAAAGAAATACATAACATATAAGGGATATCCAATAAGAGTATATGCTGATTTCTCACCAGAAATCATGGAGGCAAGAAGACAGTGGTCCGATATATTTAAGATACTACAAGAGAAAAACTTCCTGCCAAGAATCTTATATCCAGCAAGTCTGTCATTCAAAAATGAGGGTGAGATTAGAATATTCACAGATGAACAGAAACTGAGAGAATTTCTAAGCAAGAGACCAGATTTTTCGGAAATACTAAAGGGTGTGCTAGAGCCTGAAAAGAAAAGAGAGGAGAGAGGGGCTTGGAAGAAAGTATAGAAATGAAGATTATATCAATAAAAGTAACTAATACTGTCAAAAGAGTGGTAAAAATACAATATAACAGATAAAACTCAATAGTCAGGAATAAACCTAACCAATGTTGCAAAGCACTTGTATTCAGAAAACTGCAACTCAGTGTTAAAACAATTAAAAAATGGCCTAAATAACTGGGAGAACATTCCATGCTCATGGATTGGAAGACTAAATATCATCAAGATGTCAATTCTACTCAAGTTGATATATAGACTTAATGCAATCCTAATAAAAATTCCACCAGCATTAAAGAAAAAATTGAAAACACAATCATTAAATTTATTTGGGATGGTAAGGAGTCCTGAATAGCCAGAAACATCATAAAAAGGAAAAGCAAGCCCTCATCTCCAGACTTTAAATCATAATACCTACATATAGTGGTAAAAATAGCATGGTTGTAGCCTAAAGACAGACACAATAGACCAATGGAATCAAATTTATGGTTCAGAAACAGACTCATATATATGTTCAAGTGATTTTTTACTAGCCTGTCAAAGTCACACAGCTTGAACAGAACAATCCACTCAACAAATGGCACTGGAAATACTGGACATCCATAGCCGACAATAGGATAGAGGACTCCTATCTCACACCTTATCCAAAAATTAACTCAAAATATATCACAAACTGAAAATAAAAGCAAGCACCATAAAACTTATAGAAGACATTTTAGGAAAATATCTTCAATACCTGGTGGTGGGTGGTGGATTCTTAGAAGAGATAAGAGAAGGACTGAGTGGACTACTGATGTTTAATGTATGTAGAATTTTTAATTAGCTTTACTGTAAAGGTATGGAAATATATAGAGTGGATGGTAACACACAGTGAGTAACAGCTAGTTTATAAATGGAGATGTGGCTGAAAATGGTAGTCTAGTTCTGAAAATGCCAATTGACAGAATGCTAGGAAATAATCTAGGAACTGAGTAGCATAGTAAACTAAGAGGTGGGTGAGAATTGTGATTGATGATACAGATGCAAGAGTGTCCTTTCTTAGGTAAAACAAATGTAGATCACTACTGCTGGGTGTTGGGAACATGGAGAAGGATGGGAAAACACAGCTGCAGTGACTGATGGACTGTGGTTAGTAGTAATAATATAATATTCTTGCATCTGTGTGAAAGATGTACTGTGTTGGTACTGAGGCAGTACAGAAAAAGTGAACCAAATGTACACTATGGACATGGTAACAATCAGTTGTTATTATTTCATCTATAGCAAATGACACACACCACATTGTGGTGTGTTGATGGAGGGTGTTGTTTGGGAATTCTGCACATATGCATGATTTTTTATAAGGTTACAACTTCTGTCATAGAAAATATTTAAAAAATAATGTGGTGGGTTGGGGGAAAACACAACAAATGTAACATAAGGACTATGATTAATAGTAAGATTTTGACAATATTCTTTCATAATTTGTAACAAATGTCTCATGACAGTGCAAGGTGTTGGTGGAGGGTTGATGTATGGGACCCCTGTATGATGTTATGCAGGTTTGCTTGGTAAGTTCACAACTTATACTATACACTTAATTGTTTATGTATGCTCATATATGAATGATGTAAAGATAATAATTGGATTGGTTAGGGGAAAATTGTTTAGTAGTAATATTTTGACAATACTCTCTATTAGTTAAAAAGTTTTAAAAATAATATAAGTTATTGGTGGTAGGGTGAGATATTATATATGTTTGTTTGATGTTATATATGTTTTGTAAGTTTACAACTCTTATACACTTACTGTTTATGTATGTTTATGTATGAGTGATATAGTTCAATGAATTTAAAAATACATTAGAGGCAATAAATGCAGATTTTCAATGTTCAATGACAGAATTAGTGATTTCAAAAACAGAACACCTGAACTGGAAAAGACAGGAGAGTAAAAGAGAAGACAGTGGAAAAAGTGAAACAAGTGTTCAAGAAATCAAAAAACAATGCAAAGTACACAAATTTACACTATTGGTTTCCCAGAAGAAGAGAATGGAAAAGGGGTAGAAAGAATATTTGAGGGAATAGCAAATGGAAACTTCCCAACCCTTATGAAAGATATAAATATCAAAATCCAAGAAGGACAATGCACCAGAAGTAGAGTAAATCCAAATAGACCTACTCTGAGACACCTGCTATTCAGAATGACAAACATAAGAGATAAAAGGAATTCTGAAAGCAGCAAAAGAAAAGCATCACATGCAATAGAACCTCAGTAAGATTAAGTGCTGACCTCACATCTGAAACCATGAAGAAGAGAAGAAAGTGGTATGAAGTACTCAATGTGCTTAAAAAGAAAAATCCATCAGCCAAGAATTTTGTATCTGGTAAAACTGAACTTCAAAAATGAGGGTGAGTCCAAAGTTTTCACAGGAAAAAAAAACGAACACTAATAGAATGTTACCAAAAGACTTACAAGAGATACAAAAGGGACTACTGCATCCTGAAAGGGAAAAAAAGAGAGTCTTGGAGAATAGTGTTGAAATGAAGATTATTACAAAGGGTGAAATAAATGGTTAAAAGACAGAAAATAGTATGATATTGTTGTAGAATTTGAGAGAGGTTCAATTATTTGTGTATAGAGAGGCCAGGACTCAGGAATGATTTTGAGAAGGAAAAATGGTTTATTGATGGTGGTCGGACTCAGGAGCTTTCTGTTTCAATCCTGAGCCCTGAACAAGATTTTTGAATCCCTTTTATATGGAGGAAACATTAAATGGTCCCTTTGTTTCAGTTCTCAATAGGCTTGAATTAGCATTATATCTTCCACATCCTAGGTTAGGTTTTAGCATGGACTTCATACATTCTAGATAAGCTTTTAGCATATTTGGTTTACATTTCCCCTTAATACTTAAAGTTTATAGACCTTGCATTGTTAAACTGTTTCCTGGGACTGGAGATGTTGCCATTGTCACCAAGGGCAGGACTGCAGCCTCTTACCATTTCACACCCACAAGTCAGACAGTTTAAGTTATCTCTGAAGAGACAAAGAGCCTCCCACCCATAGCCCATGTCATAGAGACCTTCCTGAGGTAGCACAGCCGTCCCCTTTGCTAGCCCATGGAAATGTCCACAGCTAGTGATTGCTAAATCCTCTCAAATATGGTCCCTCCCCTCTACCCCCATGAGATTATCTCAATTTGGGGTTTATGGCAAAAAGAACACAAAGGGAAGATTTTTCTTTCCTGAGGCTTTATCAGCAGTCTTTCTAACCAATAGGCCTTAAAAGCAATCAGCATTATGATCAGAGTCTACCTGATGAAACTCTATGCATACAAGGGCCTGGCTGATTGGGGTTCCCCCAACCCACCTACCAGCAGCCACAGCATCACCTGGGAATTTGTTAGAAAGGCAAGTTCTCAGACCCAGATCCAGACCTGCTGAATCAGAAACTCCAGGGATAGGGCAGGCTGTTTTAGTTAACAGTTGTCCAGGAGACTCTGATTCAAGGTCAATCTTGAGACCCTGTGGCTGAGAGTCCAGGCACTAGACCAGCCCCTGTATTTTACAAAAACAAAACTGAATTGCAGAGACGATAAGGGACATCTCCAATTTTTCACAGTTGTCCAATGGCTGAGGCAAGAATGGAATGGAAAATTGCCTCTTCCCTGAATTCCAAGACAGAGTAAAACCTATGCAAAGCTTCAGGCAACTGAAGAACTCTATGAACTAAAAATGCAAATCAGAAGCCTTGGAGTTCACTTCTGTCAAGCCAATGAACAGTGACATCCATAGGTGAGTAAAAATGCCCATACTCAAAGTTCTTCTAAACGCTTAAGCGTTGTAGGAAGTATTCTTTCATTAAAAGCACTTTAGGGGAAGCAGAATTGGCTCAAGCAGTTGGGCACCACTTGGGAAGTCCTGGCTTCAGTTCCCAGTGTCTCTTAAAGAAAACTAACAAGACAGAGAGCTGATGCAAAGTGTTGGTGCAGCAAGTTGACACAACAAAATGACACAATGAGACAACACAATGAGGAAACACTACAAAAGATGCTACAAGCAGGGAGCAGATGTATCTCAAGTGGATGAACACCTCCCACCCATATGAGAGATCCTGGGTTCTGTTCCAGATGCCTCCTAAAAAAAAACAAAAACAAAAAAAACACTAGACATAGAGAGCAGGCAGTGAGTACAAACAATGAGAGGGTGAGAAATATAGAGATAAATTAAATAAATAAATGAATAAATAAATAAATAATAAAATCTTTAGAAAACACAAAAACACTTTAAGTCCACACCCTTTAAAATTCCAGTATTTCAAAGCATCTGTTTAGAAATGACTAGGCTTTGTCTTGAATCCTCTATATTATTCTTTTTCCAAACTCAATGTGCAATTCTTAAAGCCAGCAACCACTCCACTTCCCCTTGCTCTAGATATGTCTAACAATAGAAAATTCATTTTTGACTAATGGTGGATATCTGATTAAGTAAAACAAATTATTTTAATCTAAGAATATGTTTCTGCTTGATATGGCGCTAATCGGCATACTTAACACATTTAAGTTGAAAATGTCTCATCTACAGAAATACATTTAATTTCCCTACCTGTCTAACAAACATGAGAGCTTTTGTAATCTTGCCCATTTCAAACCCTGCTTATTAAAAGTAAGCTCTAAAATGTTAAAGGTCTAATTTAAACTAAATGAAAATAACTTAAGTTTGAAATTAATTTATTGCTGTCACTTTCAGATGAAGGCATCTCCCACAGATGCATTGTTTTTCTTGGTAATCTAGACTGAAGAAAGAGTTATTTATAAAAATGTCTATAACCCAAACTTTATATATTTTCTTTTATGGCATTACTAATATGATATCATGGACCCAAAGGCATTCTGAATAAAATATTAATTGTTTGAAAAAAATAAAAGGCAAATATTGTGAAAAAAGCTGGCTTCAAATTAATAAAGACATATTTAGAAGTCACTCAGCCTTGAAATTACCAGTAATTCAATGTCATGTGTCCTTTGAGAATGACCTGGTCTTCAAAACAATAAAACCAATGATTGAGGAATCAGGGTTGAAATCAACTGAATCACCTACCTTTCAACTACTAAACTGGAGAATTTAATCACAAAAGATGAGGGATTATCTTTTCCAAGGGATCACTTCATTAAAAATATAGATAGTATCTTAACACTCAAACAATTTTTCATATTCTATCCAAAGTAAACATTTCCAAATGAGGTTAAAAGTGACTGCCTTAGACATGGAGCTGCCCTGGATGGTGCTTCAGAGGTAATCACCGGACATTGTAAATCCTCACAGGGCCTACATGATGGAATAGAGGAGAGTATGGGCCATGATGTGAACCAATGTATATGAGGTGCAGAGGTGCCCAAAGATGTACTTACCAAATCCAATGGATGTGTCATGATGATGGGAACGAGTGTTGTTGGGGGGGGGGAGAGGGGGGGTGGGGGGGTGGGGTTGAATGGGACCTCACATATATATTTTTAATGTAATATTATTACAAAGTCAATAAAAAATAAAAAAATTAATAAAAAAAAAAAAAAAAGTGACTGCCTTAAAAACCACCCAAAGTTGGTGATCATCACCACGATTGTTGAGCAGGGTGGTGTACCACAGGGCCACCTGTTTCATGACCAACTCCGGGAGCACACCAAGCCCCTCACAGACTTAGTGATGGGGGCTGACTCATATTCCCCAAGACACATTCAAATCCTGGTCCCTGGTGCTGTGGGTGGGAGCTATTTGGAAGAATCTCTAAGATCCTTTTAAGATAAAACCAAATTGAGCCAGGAGGGCCTTCATCCTACCGGACTGGAGACCTCACAAGGAGAGGATCTAGGCAGATGGACCCCTGTGCAGAAGTGGAGACCACAGGATTCAGATGGCCATGTGATGAGCAGAGGTTGAGCCACCAGTAGGATGCCCCCCTGCACGACCATGTGGCTGCTAATCCCTTGATTTGATGTCTAGCCTCCAAACCCTGAGACACTGAATTCCTGCTGCCTATGGTATGTGTCACAGTCAACCAGACAGACTCAGACAGACGAGGTTAGCATCCCCCACTGTAAAGATGGGGGAATGTAGGCTCAAAGAGATGACATGACTTACACTAGACCTCAGAGCTAGAAAAAGGAGGAGCCAGAATTTTACCCAACCCTGGTGAATGCCAAGCCCCATGCTTTCCTCATGACCTCAGCTGCTTCTCACTTACAGGGTGACAACAGAAAATGCTGGACACCAGGGCCATCCATCCTCCTAGGGATTTTGTCCTCGAGTGAACAAAATTCCATTTTTTGCAGTTCAGATCATTGGGGAGAAAGTGCATTGCAGTATATCTAGAGTTCAATTGTGCTAAAATGTAACTTTCCTGATATTTCCTCTTGAAGAAAGTAAAATGCAAGCATTGTTTTAGGTACACTAGAGATAATATCAGGTAGTAGTGGCTTCTGTGCCTATTAGGAAAATAACTGCACACCCTTCCCCAAATACAAATGCAGAGAATCCATGAACAAAAATCCCAGTCACTTAAGGTGGGGGGATATTTTTAATGTTGTGAAGGTGCCTGCAGTCAATGAGTCACCAGCATCACTTAATCTGAAATAGTCTCATGTAAAAGTCCACCTGCTGGTTGTGCCTATATCCTAAAGGTGTCTCCCAGGCTCTTGACCAAGGGCCCTTACGGAAGCTGCTTGTCTTTCATTGTCCCCACCATAAGGCCAGATGGGGGCATCTCTGCAGTTTCTAGATTTCAGCAGAACCAGGATATAAGGCCCTAGGTTCCCCAACCCCTGTAAAAGGAGACCCTGGGCCTTTGGAGCCTGGGGTGAGCCTCAGACTGGAGAAAAGTGCCCAAAGCCAGGAGAATTGATGCTGGGGATGTCATTCTTCCTGTAGAAGTCAGCCCTCACATGGTTGGCACAGCCATGGTGGTGGTTCAGTGGCTTGATGGGCTGGTGGATGTGCTTCCCATAGGTGGACGAGATCAGCACCTCAATGGGCCATTCATGCTCCTGTAGGGGATCATTGACATGCTCCCATTAGCAGGGGTCTGCTGCTGTAGCTGCCTGGATCATGCAAAGGGGCAGAAGGTAGGAGCTTGGGTTCATAGAAGTCAAAATGAGATGTCATTGGTTAAACAAGCATGAGAGCATAATTCTAACAACTTCACTTTCTAGTGTCACTTAAAAATACATCACACTTCTGGAATGAATGAATTAGTGCTGTATGTTCATGATTTTTTTCATTACATGTACCAAAATTCAAGCATAACTGATTGGGATGTTTTCATTTCAGGTGAAGAATCATATCTGGACAGACTGAGTCTAGCACAACTGACACAACTTTACTTATTCTCAGTCATAGAATATCCTTTCTATAAGGTAAAAACAAAGGGTGTATGGCATTATTTCAAGGAGGGCAAACAGGTTTCTTGTGCCCCTTCTGAAAACTAAGTCTTTTCTCTTTTGACCTGTCTCCATAACTTTATTAAAAGGGAAAACTTTCATTTACTTGGAGCTAGGTGCAACAGCTGGCCTTTTCTTTGATAAATTGACCCCATTTCTGTCTTGTCCTATAGGACCAATTCCTGCTGTGTTAGATTTCTAAATGGTTTCAAGTGTTGAAGGCATACAAATCTTAATATTCCTTGATTCATTTCAAGGGTTTTAAAGGGCTTAGGACGCACAATAGCCATTTGATTAAAAAGTCTGAATCTCTGAACTCTACAAATCCTAATTATTTCTGAGTGTATTATTTAACCAAGTCAGAAATTTCACTCTTCTCTGGTAGACTTTATTTTAGGTGGTATCTGTGCTATAAAGATTCACTCTCATCAACTTCACAGCACATCTTTTTTGTGTGATTGGAAATAGTCCCAACATACTTCATCACCTTCTGCTTTGTCCTTCAAACTTGACTCAGGATCATATTCTGGTAAAAGGTAAAGAAGTGGAAAGTCATTACTCTTTTCTTTTATAACATTTTTAACAATGCCAAGGCATACATACACTAAAATTAGTTAACCCCAAACACCTCCCTTCCCTGAAATAACAAATTTGTAACTGTGCTTTCTATGCCCAACATACACAAATATATAAACCAATTTTCTTTTCTCTTTATGTCCAGTATATCATATAATTTACCATTATGTACAGTATACATAGACCTTCCTCAAGGCCAATGTGTGTGGAACAAATACGTTCTTCCTCAAAGTGGTGCAGTATTTTATGGGACTTACTCAACAGTTTCCCAGCTTATGATCTTTCAGGTTCTTTCCAACTTTGGTCTCTATCAGCAGTGCTGTAGTAAACACCCTTGTGTGTCATTCTACTGCAGCCCATGTTCCTTTAAGCTGCAGACTAGAATGTTAAGAGTGGGACCACTGGTGTAATGTCAGTAGTGACTCTGACTGGTAGATGTCACACCTCCCCAGCAGTGAGTGAAGGTGGCTGTGTTTTTTTAGTCCTGTTAGCTTTTGCCACTCAGTTCAGTGGAAAAGGGTGTCTGGTCATGTATTTAAATTGCATTTGAGTGAGCAGTAATGAAGTTGAGCATTTTTTCAAATGTTTATTCACCATTTGTATTTCCTAGGTATTGCCTTCCTGCTCCCTTATTCATCTTTCTATTGCTTTGTGTTTTTAAGTTTTGTGTGACCAAATCTACCTGTCTTTTAATGGTTCCTGACTTTTCCATCATGCATAAGATTATTTCACCAAATATGTGTTAGTGCAAATATTTACTAATTTTTCCCCATTGGATCTTTAATCCACCTGTGATTTATTATATAGGTATACCTCAGACATTTGGCTGGTCAAGTTTCAGGCCACCATAATAAAGTGAGTTACATGCATGTTTTGGTTTCCCAGTGCACATGTACTATAGCCTTTTAAATATGCAAAAGCATTATTTTTATTTTTAAATGTATATACCTCAATTAAAATGTGACAGAGATGAAGAAAGCACACATTGTTGGAAAATTGGAACTGATAGACTTGCTTGGCCCAGGATTGCCACAAACCCTCAGTTTATTTAAAAAAACAAACAAACAGAATATCTGCAAAGTGCAATAAAGCAAAACTCAGTAAAAGGAGATATGCTCATAGTCTGATGTTTGGTAGGAGTTTAACTCTTCTTTACTAGACAGATAACTAATTTTCCAGCACTAGTTGTTCCATTGCAATCCTTTATTTATTGAATTGAGATGTCAGTTTTATCATTTCTTCTTGGATTAAAAATTTTAACTGAGTGTCCTCCTTAAAGCAATTCTGAGAGTTTCAGAGATGTTTCTTGAATTTGACAGCATTGTCATGATGTTTATTGTTCTTTTTTCAGTGACTACTTTTAAAACACATTTTAAGAATATGTTGAGCTATTAGACTTTAACTATAACAAGAATATTTTTCATTGCTGTGTGAAGAAAGATATCAGTCCTAAGTCCTAGAAAAATATCATTCATTAAAGGAATTTTGTATCAAACTTTTATACATAGGTAACTCACTACCTTCACTTTATTCTCTGGTTTTGTATCTTATTTTTCTCTCATGTTTGAATATATGACTTTTAGGATCCCAAACTCCTTCCTAAATATCAAATGAAATCATTTTTTACTCCATACCATTCCCTGGAGACCCCTGTGAATTTTCACTTTCATAAATCTCTGGTAATTGAATTGATCAACCTTTTAGGAGCAAGATCCTACTTTGCTTCCAAAATGTTAATAACCTATTGGTATACAGTAGGTAAGTAACAGGGGATTTATTTACAGAACCTTAGTGGTTGTTATCTCTTTGGGAGACAGGTGGAGCTTAGTAGCCACAGAATGCAAAATGGAATCTTCCCTGCCCCACATGAGGCTCTAGAGTGTAGATGGTAGAATATAGTATATAGACTGTATTTGAATCCAGCTTGCCACAGAGTAGCAGAATGTCTTTGCACAGTGTACTTACCCTTTTTAACCTTTTTCTGTTTGCTTCCTCATCTGTAAAATGTGAGTAAGAAGAATATTGACCTCAAACACTTATGGTAAGAAGGAATAAATGAGGGAATAACACAGTAAGTGCTCATGTCTTTTTAGCTGCTCTTATAGTCTAGGCCTGCACTGTCCAGTATAGTAGCCACTAGTGCAGAAGGCTACTTAAATTTACATTAAACATAAGTAAAGTTTATACTTCATTTCCCTAATCATATATCACATTTCAAGTGCTCCAAAGCCTCCCATAGCTGGTGGCTACCACATTATCACAGATATAAGCACACAAATCCTCCCAGAAATAGCTGCTGAACTATGCTGACTTTGAGTCAAACTCCTTCCTTTCATCAATTAAAAATCATCTCAAAGAGAACCATCTCTGATAGGCTTCAAATGGTCACATGTTTCACCTCTCCTGCTCTCATGGCCCTTTCTACAGAAGGAATGGCATATACCAGAGGGCTGGGAAGGGAACTCCAGCCACTCCCCTTGGTCACATGTTGCAGTTGTGGGGTGCCACGGTCATGGGCTGCATTAGCTGTCAGGAGACATGGAAGAGAGGGATGTGTTGAGCTGCTTAGTTGTCTAATTTTGCTGAACTTAGAACATTTTCTTCACTGTCTGAATTGAAAGTGTGCCACCATTTGTAAGGAGAAGGAGAAAGTGTGTGGTTCCTACTCTTCCCCTGTTAATTTGAGGACCTACTCCTTGCTTTAGCCCAGGAAGCCTCCTTAATTTCAGGCTGACAGGCTTGTTCTTGAAGCTGAGTGAGTGAACATCCTCATTTGGTTGTGGTCATTACTTTGCAGCCTTCTGTCCTATTGGTAAATACAGTTTGGAAGAAATCAAAACAGAACAAAGAAGGAAAGGAAGATAGTGTTTGTGAGGGTATCACATGAAGAATTTTTTCCTTCTCTCACTAGATATTGAAATTAAATTAGATAAAGAAGGATTTGTATTACCTTTTACAGTTGATGAAGATGTACACAAAAGATAAAGAAATTGTTCTAGTTTTTATATTAAAAGGCCTGTTGAGGTGAATAGGAAAGGATCATTTTCTTAAAAAGGTGAGAAAAATAGATGATTCCAGAAATTAAAACTACATTTCAGGATATGTTTTCTGGAAATTCCTTGTAATATTTTATAAACAGCATCAATTAAGCCAAGTACTTTTTGAGTAGACTAAAGAGTAACACATTCATGATTGATGTGAGAGTATTGGCCATTAGGAAAAGCCACATTTTGAGTAAATTTTGGCCAAAAAAATAATGTTTTGGATTGTTATAAAAACTAAGTTTATTTCTCTTTGATTTTTTCTTCAGAGTAGCACTATGCATTAATGGCCCCAAAAGAGTTTGTTTTAACAGCAAAAATTTACTAGGAAAAGAGGCTATTAAACAACGGCAACTCCATTTACTTGGTTATCAAGTTGTCCAGGTATGGGTCCATTCCCTCCACCCCCCAAAGTAATCCCTCATTCATACTTGCTTTTTCCAGGGTCCTAAGTAGTCTGCTAGGACAGTGGGCTGAGAATCTTATATCTCTAATTGAAGTACCCACTTTGTTAATTAGGCTTTTCAGTTTATTTGATATTTTTTATAAATCTTTGGTTTATGTTTTGAAATACAGATTTTTCTTTTTTTTTTAAAGATTTATCTATTTTATTTATTTCTCTCCCCTCCCAACCCCCACCCCGGTTGTCTGTTCTCTGTGTCTATTTGCTGAATCTTCTTTGTCTGCTTCTGTTGTTGTCAGTGGCATGGGAATCTGTGTCTCTTTTGGTTGCATCATCCTGTTGTGTCAGCTCTCCGTGTGTGCAGCACCATTCCTGGGCAGGCTGCACTTTCTTTTATGCTGGGTTGCTCTCCTTATGGGGCGCACTCCTTGCGTGTGGGGCTCCCCTATGCGGGGAACACCCCTGCATGGCACAGCACTCCTTGCGTGCATCAGCACTGTGCATGGGCCAGCTCCACACGGGTCAAGGAGGCCCGGGGTTTGAACCGTGGACTTCCCATGTGGTAGACAGATGCACTAACCACTGGGCCAAGTCTGCTTCCCTTGAAATACAGAATTTTCTGATCTTCAGTTTTCCAAAAGCAGAATATGCCTATATTCTTCATAAGATATGCTCAACTCTGCTTTTAGAGTTATTAAATTATTGGAATATGTGTTTTAATTTCCCTCTGATGTAAGTGTAAGAATGGACAGGATGACTCACTAAAACCAGTATCTTCATCACTACCTAATGTCTAAGACCTTATTGTTTCCTTTGTAAGTTACTTAATAAGGCATTATGATGATGAGTGACTAGAATGTAGATGAATTTCCCAAGTTCTCTAAGGTATTGGTGCTAGTCTATTCCCTGGTTTCCTCTCTGGCTTACTCTTGTCCAGTTCATCTTGCACACCCCAGACTAATCTTCTGAAAACCCTCAGCATGCCAGCCTGTGATCAGAAACCTTGTTTCTTTCCTACTCACAGGATACAATAGAACCTCCTCTGCTCTGACTTTTGGGATCCCCTGAGGCTGCACCTTGTTACCTCTCTTCAAGCTGGTGGTCTCTTCCCTCCCACCTAACCCACTCCATTCTCTCTCCCCTTGCTCCTTTGACCAGGTGCCCCCTGTCCCTCCAGACTGCATCTCCTCATGACTAAATTCTGTCCATTCAGCAACACCCCACTCAGGTCCCTTCTTTCCCCACAACCTAAAACCCTGACCTCCTCTGAGGGCTGGAATGTTGATTTTTTTAACACACTCTGCATTGGCTTGTTGCATACTTCTAGTATTGATTGTGTCTTCGAGGACAGGAATCATCTTTGATCCTTTAAATATCCCTCTTATTTAAGCAACTAATATTTATTGAGCTCTTATTATGTACTAAGCATTGTTCTGGGCTCTGGGAGTACACAAGTAAGATAGCTGTGACTTTGCCCTCGAGGAGCTTCCATTCTTATGTGTGTGCAAGTATTTGTGGGCAGGTTGTTAGAGACAAACAAGTTCAACACGGTAATTTCAATTGTGAAGGATTATACTAGACAGTTCCTTTTTTTTTTTTATTCTTCCCATAACAGATCCATTTTCATGAGGCTGAGATGCTAAAATCAAGGCTTGAATTTGTCAAATCTTTATCAAGAAAATTGATTTCTCAAAACCCCGGGGTTCAGTGCTGACAAGAAGGAATAGTGACTTCAGAACTCAGATCATGAAAGAAGTTGTGTTTTTATGGGTCTCAGCATAAAAAGAGCCTTATTTGTGAATTAGCCATTTTGCAGAATTATGGACTATTTGGTGATCTGAAAAGGATCTGTCTAGATCTTACAGAGACATGGAAGGAGCCTTTATTTTCCCTATACTGTGAATACCAAGTGTCAGTGATTGATTTAAAATTAAAGTTCAATTTAATATTAGTATCATAGATACTTGATTTTATATGTCAAACAGAATCGATCAAGTAGAATAAATGAATACAATGAATGACTATTTTTAAATCTGCCATCTTGTAACAGTTATCTGCTAAATGAAAAGAGTATGCTTTTTAGAGACCTTCATTTCCTCCTCCTATAAATATAAGAAATGTGTTTTTTCCCATTTCCTGATGTACTTTGTTAGCAGATATAATGTATGGTGAGGAGGAGCAATGGGAAAACAGATGACAGCACTTTGGATTACTATAACATTTATAATTGTAGAATTATACAGAAATAATCCTTTAATAAAATATAGGGAAGTGGATGTGTCTTAAGCAGCTGGACTCATACCCACACTGTGGTAGATCCCAGGTTCAGTTCCCAGTGCCTCGTAAACATGATGAGCCAAATAGCAAGCTGACAGGACTAGCTGACTTGGTGAGCTGATGCAACAAGATGACTCAGTTAGCTGATGCAACAAGATGATGCAGTAAGAGACACAGTGAAGAAACACAATGAGACATATGAAATGGAGCAGAGGTGGTTTGAGTAATTAGGTGCCTCCCTCCCACATTGGAGGCCCCAGGTTCGGTTCCCAGTGCCTCCTAAAAAGAAGATGAGCAGACAGCAAGTGCAAACAACCGGGGAGAGGGGTAAATTAAAATAAAATCTTTAAGTATATATATATTCAGGAGTATTCTCTTTTTAAATATACAATGAAGTAAAGTAAATTTAGGTAGGGTTGTACGGGGGCAGGTTTCATTGGGGGAAAATCTAAAATGTAAATCATGTGTGAATTACATTGTATTTAGTGAAGTACAGATGCTTCACTCTCCAATTACAGTCAGGTTAAAGCTTGAGGGGAGAGTGAGACAAGGCAGGCAGATGTGGAAAGGGCCGCACAGTTTGGAGACTGGGTTTCTACCTCTGGCTAGTTCCGGGGTCTTGGACAGGGAAAGGAGCTTCCATTTACTTTTCACCGCTCTGTGCTGAGCTCTATGCTAAGCACTTGAACACAGGCTTGTATGATTTCCAGGGGCCTTGGACTTAGGCAGTGTTTCCTCTCCAAATCTCACAGATGGTCAATGCCTGCCTTGGATACAGAACCACGGGTGAAGATGAGACTTGAACCTGGTCTGAGCAGCAATACAGCAGAGGACTGAGAATCTGTTTTCAGGAGTCAGGCACGTGGGGTTGATTTCAACCTCTCTTGCAAATTGTATGACCTTGGGCCTCATTTCCAAATGGCTAATCAGAAAATAAGGATGAAATGAGTTAATACACATAAAAACATTTAGAAAAAGGCCCACCACAAAGTAATCACAGGACATATTAGCTAGTAACGTCTGCATTTCTACCAGTATTAGGATTCTCTGAAGAAACAGCCAACAGGATATGGGTCCATACGTAAATAGGGAGGGATTTGTTAGTAGAATTGGCTCAGTGACCCTGGGGATAGGCAAGTTCAGATTTCCTAGGGCAGGCCATGCATTGGAGACCGTACAGGGGATGACTTCCTTGGGAGAAGCTGGAGAAGGAGAGAAAGGATTTGCCACTGCTGAGGGCCTTGGTGTTGCTTTAAGACCTCCAGGTGCTGGGGTGATGGGACTCCCCTCCTTGCTGGAGGCAGTCGCCCTTGTTTGTGGATGTCATCAGCCATAGCTGCAACTGCCTAATGGTCTAAAGCCACCTACAGAATGCCCTCACACTGGCAGGCCAGGGCTTGCATCATCCAATGACTCGGCACCAACTGGATGGTGATTAACCATCACATGTAACTTTTTAGATCTCTTTATCTTTACTTTTTAAGGTTTTTTTTTTTATCTTTAGCATAGGTTAGTGAAACTCTATGAGTTCTAGAGCTCTAAGTTATCTTTTAAATTTTATGCTTCTTTGCAGAGAAGGAATGAGACAAATAGAAGCAAATGAAAGATTGACCAGGAGAGAGCTGCAATCGATTCGGATGTGTTCATATACCCAAGTGAATTCCCGCTCACCTGGGGGCCAGGCCAAAAGGATTCTCACATCTCTGGGAAACCTGTTAAGTGGTCTCACTTACAGTTCTTAGAGCATTTCATGGCTTTGGGCCTGAGCACTATTCTGGATCATACTATGCCTCGGAAACCCTTCCACAGTCCCTCTTTGCTACCCAGACCAAGCCCAGTGTCACTTCTGCCTTCTGTGAGCTCTCTTGTCCCTCCCTGTTACACCCTATACCCCCCACCCCCCTCACCCCACTCCAACCCCCATAACAACAATCTCTTCCATCATCATGAGACATTCATTGCATTTGGTGAATACAACTCTGAGTACCGCTGCACCTCATGGTCAATCGTCCACACCATAGCCCACACTCTCCCACAGTCCACCCAGTGCACCATGGGAGGACATACAATATCCAGTAACTGTCCCTGCAGCAACACCCAGGACAACTCCAAATCCCGAAAATGCCCCCACATTTACATTTCTTCCTCCCACTCCCACCCCCAGCAGCCAACATGGCCACTTTCTCCACACCAATGCCACATTTTCTTCAATTACTAATCACAATAGTTCATGAATAGAAATTTCAGTAAGTCCACTCCAATCCATACTCTATTCCTCCATCCTGTGGACCTTAGAATGGTTGTGTCCATGTGTAAGGTGGTGTAGGAGGAGCACAGACTGGCTTGCTGGGTCATACTTCTAGGGGTGCCATAATTCTAGGGTTCCCTACTGCTAGGTGTGCTGTACTTCTAGGGGTGCCATATTTCTAGGGTGCTCTACTTCTAGGGGTGCCACTGTAAGTGTGTGGTTATTGCTTTTGTTAATTAGCATCAAGGACATGGTACTGAAAAATCTCTGAAACCTCTGCCTGAATCAAGGACATACAGGCAAGAAGCCTCCTGAGAGGGGTGCTCGTTGGTCCGGGCCTGAGACCGCCCCCTCCCCTGCCTGCCTATCCACCTGCACTCCCTACTGCCTTCCCCTTCTGAAAGCTGCACCGCCCTTGTCCTCCCTTTCTGCCACCCGCACATCAATGGGCTCGGCCTCAGGGCCACCACAGATGCTCTTCCCTCTGCCTGGAATGACCCACTGTTCCCCAGATTCCACAAGTCTTGCCCCTCATTATCATTTATGTTTCAAGCCAGTCTTCCTAGAGCTGCCCTGGTTAAAGTATTCCCAAGGCCTGTTTAGTTCTCCTTTTCCTTTTTACTAATACACACACATCCCAGGCTTGAGAGTTAAGCGAATTTTCGACAGAAGGAACACACCTCTTGAACCAGCATTTGACTCAAGAAACAGCAGAGCGCTGCGGAACAGCTCAGTTTTGCCAGATACCACTTGAATGGATTCGATTTGTGCCGCTGCACAACAGCACCTGCCAGTACCGTGAGCGGTGCCCGCTCGTGGTGACCGAGGCGCTGAAAACCGACTCGTTGCACGTTGACACGATGCTGCTGCGGACACACTGAGTTAATATACCATGGCAGTGAATTCCACCTGAGTCTTCCACTACTGTTCCGCGGCTCCTGGAGGGTTTCAGATGCCGCGCTGCCATGGCCTGCTCTTCTTCCGGACAGCCCGCTTGGAACCCTCCGGGAGCGCAAGGGCAAGGGCAAGGGCAAGCCGGCGGAGGCCCCCAGTCCAGCAGATGCGGCTCCATGTGTCCCAAGTGGGCCCTCCAGGGACCCGCAAGGAGACGGGAGGGCACGGTCCCATCTCCAGCCCAGATGCGCCCTCCACCTTGCGCCCCTGGCCCTGCGCCCCAGCCCTGCGCCCGCCGCCCAGCTTTGTGACGCGAGGCCGCTGTTCCCTGGCAACTGCTGAACGCGGGCGCCTAGCAGCCAGGGAGGCGGACTCGGGCGGGGCCCCCGGCCGGATGCGACCGACATGGCCTGGGCGGAGAACCTGGAAGCGGGCGGCCTGGCGGATGAGGAGGAGATCACCGCCGCCACGCTGCTGGGCACGCCAGGGCCGCCGCCCATCTCCGCGCAGTCCGCCTTCAGCTATGTCCCGCCGCGGCGCCTGGACCCCAAGGAGCGCAGCTACTTCTCCCGCCAGACCCGGGTGAGGCGGGAGGGGCGGCACCGCGCGGTGGGGGTGAGACGGTGCTGGGGCCAGGGTTCCCCTGCCAGGGAGGGGCTGGGGCAGGGCTGTGCCACCCGGAGCGGTGACTGGACACCCAGCGGCACCGCGTGGAAGGGATCTGGGGGCCAAGCAAGGGCGTGGGGGCGGGACCCCGGCTGGGTGGGGGATGCTTCTGTGGGGGTGGGAGCAGGACATCATAGTGGGAAAGGGCTACCGGGAAGGTCAAGTGGGGGGCGAGCAAGGAGGGAGTGCTCACCAGGGAGGAAGACTCGATGGGGCGCCCGGGGGTGGAAGGGGCAGGGGCTGCTCGGCAGGGTCGGTGAGATGGGCGCCTGGACCCGAAAGAGCAGAGCTTTTAGTACTGCGAGACACAGAGGCACCCCTCCCCCGGGCTGGAGGGGCCTTGCAGCAATCCGGGGGTGCGCGGACAGTCTAGAAAGGGAGCCCCGAGGCTGTCCAGTGTGCAGGATGCGGCCCCCTGAGCAGTATGTGTGGTGGTTCCTGCGGCCGTGTATAAGCAACCAGGCTGATGGACGGTCCTGGGCCACTGGAACCCTCGGGCCGCCTTCCCACCCACAAGGAGAACCAGGAATAGGTCTGCACCGTCTGGCCTGGCCCCTCTGGGAAGGTGTGAGTGGTGGGAAGACCTCGGGGGTCTAAGCAGCCGAAGCCCCCAAGAGAGGGCAGAAGGAAGGAAGAGAAGGGTGTTCAGAGTTGTCCAGGTCACCCATTCCTTTTTTTTCAACATTGTTTCTGTCCGACCCCAGGGTGTTCCTCAGGGCATCTGATTAGATAAAAGCCTTGATTGGGGACCCTCAGCCTGGCAGACAGCTGGGCACCTGGGCTATCCCTCAGGCCTCCTGGAGGGATGGGACTGCCAGAAGAGGGACACCTCACTTTTCACAGGCTGCTGTCACAAGTGCCATGAACTGGGTGGCTAAAAACACCAGAAACGGCTCTCTCAGCCCAGCAGGCTGAAGCCGCAAGTGCGTGGGCCGTGCTGGTGTGTCAGTCCTGACCGCTGGGGCGCCTGTCCCTTGGCCAGCAAGCCTTGGGTTTTCAGTGCCTCCTCAGTCACCCTATGGCCTGCTCTGTCTATTTCCCATGGTGCTCCCGCCCCCCACTTTTGTCTGTGTCCACCCCCCCTCTAAAGACACCAGCCATCCTGGACTAAGGGTCCACCCACTGCAGTCAGCCTCATTTATTTTAAATGATTCTGCTTGCAATAACGCTTTTGCAAAAAGTTCGTGTTCCCAGGTACCCAGGATTAGGACTTCAAGGTATCTTTTTGAGGTACACAGCTCAACCCATAACGTGGAACACAGATTCCATTGGAAAGGAAGTTAATGGTGTATAAAATAATCCCACAAAATGCCTCCTTCCTCTTCTTCTAGCCACCCACAATCAGTGGTGCCCAGGTGAGTCCCCAGTTCAGGTCAACTCTCGCTCGAGTACTGATGGGAGGCCCCTTGAGTCTCATGAGCTTCACTTCACACACAGAAGCATAGTTTCCGGTTGAAGCAACCATGGCCCTCAGCCTGCCCCCCTGGATGTCTCTTGAATCTGAGGTACCCATCTGCCTGGCTTCTAGCGTGTGGAAGAACTGGATGGAGGAAGGGGACTTCTGGGGCTGTCTGACAAGGTACCTGTCTCTGCTGGCCATTAAAACAGGAGGGGGGTGGAACGGAAGGGTTCCTGACCTTCTGTAAACACACACCTCATCTGTTTTCTTCCTGTGAGCAATAGCTTTTGAACAACTGTAAATAGTTTCACTACAAAGTGGGGTTTACATTTTGAGTCTACGGTACCTATGATACTGCCAGTGAGTTGATGGCCATCATGAGATAATAGTCAAAAAGCCAAGACTCTTGGTGTAGGAAGTTGTTCAAATCTTCTTTATCTAGAGAATATAAATTTCTTCTGGATTTTCAGAATAACAGACAGTTCACACTACACCGTTTTGTTTGTACCTTTGAGGAGTCCCTTTCCATAAGGTGGACTGTAGACTGCTCCTCGATGGGATGTCACTGATGGAAGGTACCGCTGAATACTGCACAGTGGGGCTTGTGGATTCTGAAGCTTAAATGTGGTAGAAATACAGAGCAGAGCCCCTGCCCCCTGCGGGCCAGGCCCAAGAGGGAGAAGGGCAGAGTGAGCCTGAAGACTCAGTGTCTCCTTCCAGAATTTGGCGGTCTGATAAATGGCCCCACCTTCCAGGGCTAACTGAACAAGGGCCAGAGAGGGGCCCCTAGGTAAGAAGTGACCAGGGCTCTATCTCTTGGTGGGACATCAGGAATGAACCATAAGCACACTTTTCTATATGATAGGGTCGGCAAACTAAGGCCTGCAGGCCAAATCTGGCTGCCTGCCTGTTTTGATAAAGTTTTATTAGAACACACCCACACCCATTCATTTCTCTAACGTTCCTGTGCAAGATGTTGGGGTTGAGTGATAACGACAGAGCCCACAGGGCCAGAAGAGTTCCCCCCTGGCCCTCCAGAAAGAAAGTCGCTGACTGCTGCTCGAATGCCTTATTGCCTCCTGGAAAATGGGAAATGTCTTTATTTATTTATTTTTTTGTCTTTATTTTTTTAATATTACATACAAAAAATATGAGGTCCCCATATACCCCCCACTCCCCTCACCCCTCTCCTCCCCCCATAGCAACAATCTCCTCCATCATCATGAGACATTCATTGCATTTGGTGAATACATCTCTGAGCACCGCTGCACCTCATGGTCAATGGTCCACATTATAGCCCACACTCTCCCACAGTCCACCCAGTGGGTCATGGGAGGACATACAATGTCTGGTAACTGTCTTTAGAACGCATGCATTCAAATGGGATTTTATGTGTTTAAAGCATTTCAGGGCAGTTTTGGTTAGCTGAGGTTACAGGCAAATTCAAGTCCTGGGGCTTTGTGCATGCCAAAAGGAAATTATGCAACTGAAATAAATATTAATTAAAATCTAAAGAAAAGAGCCTTAAAAGCAACAAGAACAGCAAAAGGCATTTCAAAGTCTATTTGAACCAATGTTCACACCATGGTATTGGGATTATGGGCACTGGTGTCTGATCAGCTCCAGGGCTCCAGGAGCAGTTTCTCTGACCTTGGGATCATTGGTCATAAAGAGGGCGAATTCTGTACTACAGCTGATCAAACTCTGTACTAAAGCTGATCAAATTCTTCCTAAATCAATTTCCTTGGAGCATAGTTAACAGTAGTCAGTGTGTTGGTTAGCAGCCCAGGCTGAGGAGTCCTGGGTGGAAGTATCAGCTCTATGGTGACTAGCTGTGGAGCCATCACAAGTCACAGCCTCTCTGTCTCACTTTGCCATTCTAGGACAGATCAAACAGAACTGACCTCATGGACCACTTAAGAGAATGAATGTGCTTAGTGCGCATACAGTGGCTCACAGTAAGCCCTGGGTCGGTGGAGCTCTAATTACTGTTTTGTTTTTATTTTTTTATTTTTTAATTATCTTTTTTCAAAGTTAATAGATCACACAAAATGTTACATTAAAAAACATAAGAGATTCCCATATACCCCACTCCCCACCACCCACCCCTATCAATTTTTTAGTTGTATTTTTTGAAGATACATAGATCACAAAAAATGTTACATTCAAATAATATAAGAGGTTCCCATATACCCCCAACCGCCTCACCCCACTCCTCCCACATCAACAACCTCTTTCATTAGTGTGGCACATTCATTGTATTTGGTGAATACATTTTGGAGCACTGCTGCACCACATAGACTAATTGGCTTTGGCTAGTGATGGTCAGTGCCCTTTTGCTAAGGACTGGGTCCACAGCGCCAAGCCTTTCCTTCCTGATCTGATCACTGTCAGAGAGGCACATGATAGAACCGTCAACCTGGGGGCTTAAATAAGCAGCTCTGGGGCATTGTCAGACTAGCCCTGGCAAACTGAGACAGCGGCTAAAAGTAAAGATAGACTTCCCATGCCAAGGTGTGTGTGTGTGTGTGTGTGTGTGTGTGTGTGTGTGTGTGTGTGTGTGTGGCAGGGAGGCTCTGCTCAGTCCAGTCTCAGGAACCCAGGTGGAGGGTGGTTCACCAGTCAGGCTGTTGTCCTTTCAGTGTGAAGTCTTTGGAGCTCCTGGCCATAGGTACTTACATGCTTCTGCCTGAAGAGTCACACATGGCTTCTTGGTCACATGCAAGCACCTAGCAGAGGAGCAGGGATGGTTACTCCTGTGGGTGACCAGGAGTGGAGGAGAATTGGCTATTGGTGCCATCTACCACTCAGCTGATCCTGAACAACGCTCTGAGGTTGTGTCTCTGGCTCCACTTCCCACTGTTGGAAAGCCCTTGCTTCTCCTACCAAGTGCCCTTTCAGCCAGCAGCTCTATCTACCTGCAGTAGCAAGGTCTCCTCCACTGTCATGTCTGTTTCCTACCCCCAGCACCAACAACCTCAGCAACCCTCCTTCTGTGTCACCCTGCACTTTGTTCACACCTCAGCTATTTTCTGAGGGAAAACTGATGATAGACAGCAAAGGCCAAACAAGTATCAGGAAACACTGAATTTCAATAATACTCAAAACACAAACGGCCAAATGGACATCAAGAGAGAAAAGTAAGTGGGGTTCTTTTTGCTTTGTGTTTTAAAAGCAACATCCAGTGTGAAACAAGAAATCCCTTGAGAAATGGTAATAATGAAATACCAATAAACCCAGAAGCTCCGTTTTGTGGTAGGATGTAAATCTGGGTCGGTTTTGTTAATGACATTCTGCTTCAATCCATAAAGTAGTGAAAGAAAAAAAGAGGAAAGAAGAAAAATTGGTGAAACGAATCAAGGAAAAGCAGATTTTTCAGTTTGATTAGTTTTTGGAAATGGATAGTCATGTTACTAACTGAGGCTGGCTGGTGATGAATATTTTTTTCTTTATTTTTCTGTGATAGAAAATTTCATTTTGTTCTGCAAAAGTTCTGAATATGCGAAATCCCCACAAAGAAGAGCTGTCTAAGATTGTGATAGCATCCACCAGCATTGCTAAGGGAAGTTATTCTGAACTATGATAGGCTCCTGGTAACTAATCCAGGACTTGGGGGACAGGCATTGCTGCTTACTCATCATTCTTACTTTAAAGAGAGTTTTAGAACTCATTAGGAAAAGAAATGGGCATTTTTCAATAATGTTGCATATCATACTCTATTATGCTGGTTTTCTCCAGCTTAGGGAACAAAATAAAGTGCCATTAGCTCTTACATTCAGTGTAGGGGAATTGCATGTTCTGTTCTTGAGTCCATCCTTCCCCTTTAGGATCTTTCTCTCAGAATAAGAACCCTAGGGGTTAACTCAGCTCAGAAGGGTCAGAGGAAGAACAAGCCCAGCCTTTTCCAGGAGGATCTTCTGTTTCCTTGTTCCCCTGCAGTTAGCGCTGCCCCCTGTTGGCTGCCCTGCTGCCCTGTCCCCTTTGGCACCAGGCTTTCAGGTGTGAGAGAGGAAGGTGCCTCCCACCTCTCCACCACGTGTCTGGAGGCCTGGTCTATGTGTTGGACCCTGTGGCTCTTCTCCAGACACACATGTGTTCCACTGGTGGGCTGGCCAGGAAGGACTTAAGCCACAGAATGACCAGGAGCCCAGCTTCCTTCTAAGTCCTTAATTAACTAGGCATATGGAGGTGATGTGAGTGATGGGGACCATGTTATCTTTTTTTCTTTCCAGATGGCCTCAAGTGGGCTGGGCAGTAACTCTGAACCTCAGAGGGGAGGGTCTGGATTCCAGAACTCTCCCTGACAGGAGACCAAGTTCCTCCTTTAGAGAATTGACCTTGTATCATCCCAGAAGAGTGGGTGGGGTGCTTGGGCTTCCTTGGGTTCCCGAAGGGCCTTCTGATCTGGGGGTTTACCTACAAAGTTTCCTTCAAGAGGACATAACACTGCCAACAAGAGGTGACTCTCGGCCAATCAACATCCCACGTTATGTATGTTAAAGATAATGTGATCTCTCCACGATGTATTACATTTCTTAAAATGTTGGATTTTATTTGATTTAATTCAAATATCTTTAATTTTTATATAGTATAGCCATTTGATACTGTTTATGAATTCCAAACATAGATATTGGATTATGTTTGTAAACTGGTCTCTTCCTATGGGCATAATAGATTGTATTAACTTCAGAGGTTTCACTTTTACTTTGTTAAATTATGATCAGGGTTTGAAATGGCCCATGTCAGTAGGGCATTGAGTCTTCACCCCCTTGGTGGGCAGGGACTCACTAAGAAAAAGACATGGCAAAGGAAGTAGTTGGAGTTTTGATGCTGGATCCCAGGGAAGTATACACACAGGAGAAGAACACAGAGGAACAGAGATGGCTCTATAGACATGGCAGAGGCCTGGAAAGAGAGAGAACCTGATGGTCTACTGTTGACCTTGTGGCAACACCAGAGCCACCAAGCCCATAAAGAAACAAGCCCCAGACAGAGAGACAAGCCTTATGCCAGCCTACAGCTGAGACCAGAAGAAGCTGGGACCATGGAGTCTGAAGAAGAAGGCTGAATCCTCACAGAGACCAGCAGCCATCTTGCTCCAACATGTGGCAACAGACTTTGGTGAGGGAAATAACTTACACTTTATGGCCTTGTGACTGTAAGCTTCTACCCAAAATAAACCCCCTTTGTCAATGCCAACAGATTTCTGGTACTTTGCATCAGTACCCCTTTTGTTGACTAAGGCATATAGTCAAAGTGTTTGATATTTTCTTTTTGATTTCTCCCCATTGCTTTGATGATTAAAAGGCCCTTAGAGCTGTTTTTTCACTTACCTTTTGAAATCCATCCAGAATTTTCTTTTGTCTGCAATGAAGTGGGAAAATACAAGTTTATTTTTAACCCAAAGAGCTATCCAGTTTTCACAGTACCAAACACTGAAAACTTTATCACTGGCCATGGTTTGGGCTTCTTGTTAACCTAGGAGTGTAGGAGCCATACTGGAGGTGATGCTTTCCACAGAGGTGAAGGCCACAGTGGACCAGGGCACCCTGTGACCATGCCAGAATTGGACAGGCACAGTGGACCAGGGCACCCTGTGACCATGCCAGAAGTGGACAAGCTTGAAGGCCGCAGTGGGAGGAAGCTCAGTTGTGGTGGGCTTGTTCTGGCCAGTGGTGGTGTGTGAGCAGGAGCCCTGAGCCCATACTGGGAGGTTTTCTGTCCTCCCCATCCTGTAAAGTGTCTTGGATTTTCCAGATTTTCCAGCAGCTGTGAGACAAGTTCTTTTAGCATGGCACCCCTGGAGTTCTTAAGAACTTTAAGACAATACTAAGGATTGCCTTGCTGGCCTTAGCAGGGTGGCTGTGGACAACAACCAGGCTGACTTATCTTCACACCTTTCTCAGAATGACCAGGTGTCTTGCACAGGATCGAAGGTGTGTGAAGGGTCTGTAGAGACTCAATTGAGGCTGCTTTCACCCAGTCTGAGTTCCTGGAGTCAGTGAGCTTGGGCGTTACTGGGTTTTCCAACATACTCTGCATATGTGCTGCATTCTCTTAACTGTACTTTCTACCTTGTGCCTTGTAGTTGGTAGAAATGCTTCCTTTTGTAACCCACCCAGAGGGAAAACGTAAGGCAAAAACAAACTTAGGCAACCTGGCATTAGGTTCGAGAACTAATCCTGCCAAAATCCAGCAAGACCACGTGTCTGAGTTCACTGTCGGGAGGATATAAGCAGCCAAAGTGATATACATGGCTAAGCAGGGGAGGATTAAAGAACAGCTAGCAAGTGCATTTCTTCATCTTTTTTAGATAATGAGGCAGACGTACTTTCCCTTTAAGGACAAGCTGGGATGAACAAATGGAGATATTAAAAGATGATAGCTGATGGGTGGGGCAACATGGCACCTGAGTGAATGCACTTCATAATTGGTCCTGCAAAAGGCCGGCTGAGTACAGTTGGAATCTTGCTGCAGTGGGCTGTTTCGGGGACTTGCAAGGCAGGAAGTGTTTGGACATTGATTTGGAGAGACTGGAACAGAAGTCGTGCTTGCTAAGGGTAGAATTGTGGGTTTCTAACACTGAGGTCAGAAGTTGTGGAGAGATGGGACTCTTCCCCCTAGGGCATTCCCTGAACTGTTAGTAGTGTGGCAACATTCCCAAGCCCTGTGTTCCCCAGAAGAATGGTCCCCAGGTCCATGACCCCTAAGCCACCGCAGCCCACTTTCCACAAACCCACAGGCCCCAAGCGGACAATATCCCAGACTTCCCACTCCCAAATCCAGCGCTCTGCCAAATCCAGTGCTCCCTGCGGTAAGGGAATACACTAGCCGTTCATTTTGGAGTGACTCTGTGAGTTGGAGGGTTTTGGTGGGAGGTGCAGAGGGGCCAAATGAGATGGGGGTTCAATTTTCAGGTCCTGACACCCCCCTCTTTTTTTTTTTTTGAGCTGAGGAGCATTCCAGCTGGCTTGGGGAAAACTGGGGAAGAAAGGAAAGGCAAATCTGCCGAGAAAGCACAATTTACCTAAAAGTGCTGGGATCGGAAACTTGGTCTGGGAGAAGGTGGAGTCAGAAAATCAACTAGGCAGCAGACTTGGCCCAGTTGTTATAGTGTCTGCCTACCACATAGGAGGTCTACGGTTCAAACCCCCGGGCCTCCTTGACCTGTGTGGAGCTGGCCCATGCGCAGTGCTGATGCACGCAAAGAGTACCCTGCTAAGCAGGAGGGTCCCCCACATAGGGGAGCCCCATGTGCAAGGAGTGCGCCCTGTAAGGAGAGCCACCCAGCATGAAAGAAAGTGCAGTCTGCCCAGGATTGATGCCGCACACACGGAGAGCTGACACAACAAGATGATGCAACAAAAAGAAACACAGATTCCCGTGCCCCTGACAACAACAGAAGCGAACAAAGAAGACACAGCAAATAGACACAGAAAACTGGGGGAGGGGGGGGGAAGGGGAGAGAAATAAATAAATAAATCTTTAAAAAAAAATTCAACTAGCCCTCCTGTAGTACAACTAAGGGAGATGGACTGTAAGATGTGTTTTGAAAACTTCCATTAGCATATTTGGTGTTCCTGGTGATGTGTGGGCACGCTCTCTTTGGCAATTAAGAGACATTGTTTTCTCTGGTGATTTGGTTCACCAAGGACCCACTTGATTCTCCTACTGGACACCTCACACAGCTTTCCTGCTGCCCTGGGAGAGAGAGAAGGGAAAAAGGGAGAAAGGGGGAAGGTCAGACTCCTAAGCATTTTATTTAAATGCAAAGAGGATTCCTTGCTTGAAATGTTGGTCTTTTTTATTGGCTTATTTTTTTGTTTTTCCTTCCTCTTTATAACCCCACAGCCCTTTCCTCCTCCCCCTCCTCCTTCTCCTCCTCCTCCTCTTCTTCTTCATCCCCCTTTTCTTGCTTGAATTTCCACCCCTACTTTTCCCCCTTTTTTCCCTTTCTCTTCTTTTTTATATTTTTTATATTAGGTGTGGCAGGGAGTGATTCACATTTGCTGTGTTTCCTCATCCTCTATTTCCTCTTTTCTGTGTGTACTGATTTTGGCTACCAATACTTACCCCTTTCCTCTAAATCTTTCTATCCTCCATCATTTAGTGTTTCTCTTACATTCCACTGCTCTTAATTTAGCCCCCAATTTTTATTTCTAATACCTTTGTACTGTTTTCTGTCTTTTATTCACTCTCTATATTATTGTCCTTTCCTTTCTCTTCCCACTTTCCTGACCACACTGGTCTTTTAATTAATACTATATTCCTCACCATATTCAGGTTACTGTCTCATTATAGATACTCCATTTTTCTTACTGTTATAACTCTACACAGCTTACATGAGTCTAATACCCATTCTTCTAGATCTCACATGGTTCTTCTGCTAATATTTACTAACAATACTACTATTATACTTTTTTCTTTTCTTACTCTTTTTGCTTTCACTTACCCTAATATTTTCCTTCAAGTGAACTTAGCCAACAGGACAGAAATAGAATAAGAAGAACAAAATGGCAAAGAGAAGACTTAACACACATGAAAAGCAGCAACTAATTAAACCCTGACACTAGACAAAGAAGCTAATCAACCCACCAAGATAAAATGATGACCAGACAGCAACAAAAAACTACAAACCAAACCAATAATCAGGAAAACATGACCCAATCCAATGAACAAACTAAAAAGTAGGAAGAAGAGCAGAACATCAAACAAGTAATTAAAGCTCTCAAAACATTTAATAGGGGCCAATTTAATGAGGTGAAGGAAGAGATAAGACTATGAAGAAAACACTTAGAGAGCATACAGAAGAAATTGCAATCATGCAAAAAAAAGACAATGGATATGATGGGGAGTAACAGCACAATCCAAGAAATCAAAAATACACTCTCAGCAAATAACAGCAGATTTGAAGAGGGAGAGGAAAGAACTAGTGATGTACTGTCTTCCACTATGGAAGATAGTACATCCTAAATCAAACAGACAGTAGAATTGATAGATAAAAAGAGAGAAAAAATTCAACAGGGACTTTGGGACCTGAATGACAAAGCATAATGTGAAAACATATGCATTATAGGCATCCCAGAATAAGAAGAGAAGGGAAAGGGAACAGAAGGGGTGTTGGAGGAAATAATGGGTGAAAACCTCCCAAACCTATTGATGGAGATGAATGTCCACATCCAGGAAGCACAATGCACCCTAAATAGCATAAATCCCAACAGGCCTACCCAAAGACATATACTTGTCAAATTATCCAATGCTCAAGACAAAGAGAAAATACTAAAAGCAGCAGGAGAAAAGAGAAACATCACATACAAAGGAGGCTTCATAAAACTAAGTGCTGATTTCTCATCTCAAACCAAGGAGGCAAGAAGGCAGTGGTATGATATAGTCAAAGTACTAAAAGAAATAATTTCAAAAATAGAATACTCTGTCCACCTAAACTGACATTCAATATGATAGAGAGTTCAAATATTCACAGACAAACAGAAATTAATAGATTATACCAACAAGAATACTGCCCTTCAAGAAATACTAAAGGAAGTTCTATAGGGGGAAAGATAAAAAACAGGAGAGACAGAGTTGGAGGAGAGTGTAAGAACAATAAAAAGACAAAAAAAAGTAAAAAACCAAACAAAATATAACAAACACAAATCCAAAGAAAATATGGCTAATATAAATAATTCCTTGAAAGTGATAACACTAAATGTCAATGGATTAAACTCACCTGTCAAGGGACTCAGATTGGAAGATTGGATAAGAAAGTATGATCCATCTATATGTTGTCTACATGAAAAACATCTTAGACCTAGGGATTCAAGGAGGTTGAAAATGAATAGCTGGAAAACATCTTACAGGCAAATAATAACCAAAAATGGGCAGGAGTAACTATGTTAATATCAGACAAAATAGACTTTAAATGCAAAATAATTGTGAGAGACAAATATGGACACTACATATTAGTGAAAGGGATAATCATTCAAAAAGGAAAGAACAGGTATAAACATTTATGCTCCTGGGAAGCAGACTTGACTCAGTGATTAGGGCATCTGTCTACCACATGGGAGGTCCACGGTTCAAACCCTGGACCTGCTTGGGGCCTCCTTGACCCATGTGGAGCTGGCCCATGCACAGTGCTGATGCGCACACAGATTGTTGTGCCATGCAGGGGTGTCCCCGTGTAGGGGAGCCCCAAGCGTAAGGAGTGCACCCTGTAAGGAGAGCTGCTCAGTGTGAAAGAAAGTGCGGCCTACTCAGGAATGGCACTGCACACACAGAGAGCTGACACAGCAAGATGATGCAACAAAAAGAAACACAGATTCCAATGCCACTGACAACAGAAGCAGACAAAGAAGATGCAGCAAAAAGACAGAGAACAGACAACTAGTGTGGGGGGGAGGGGAGAGAAATAAATAAATACATCTTTAACAACAAAAACAAAACCAAACAAAAAACATTTCACTCCTAACAAGGGTGCCTACAAATATGTAAGACAAACACTGGAGAATCTAAGGGAAGGAATTGATGCCTCTACAGTTATAGTGGGTGACTTTAATACACCACTATCACCTTTGGACAGAACATCTCAAAAGAAAATCAATAAAGAAGACTTTGAACAATATATTAGAGGAACTGGACCTAATAGACATATACAGAACATTACATCCAAATAAAGCAGGATAAACATTCTTCTCAAGTGCACATGGATCATTCTCCAAGATAGACAACAGGATAGGTTGCTGAGAAAGTCTCAGTGAATTCAGAAAGTTTGAAATCATACAAAATAATTTCTCTGACTACAGTGGAATGAAGCTGGAAATCTGCAAAGTTCAGAGACCTGGATTTGGCAACAAGATATGAAAGTTAAATAACACACTCTTAGAAAAACAGTGGGTCAAGGAGGAACTCTCAAAAGAAATCAATGACTACCTTGAAACAAATAAAAATGATAATGCACATATCAAAACTTATGGGATGCAGCAAAAGTGGTACTGAGAGGGCAATTTATAGCCATAAATTCACACGTGATAAAAGAAGAGCTAAAATGGAAAAACTAACTTCACAGTTGGAGGATTTAGTAAAAAAAAAAAACAATGACAAACTAAACGCAAAGGAAAAGGAAAGAAATAACAAAGATCAGAGCAGAACTAAATGAAAAAATAAGAAAGCACTTGAAAAAATGAACAAAACCAAGAGCCAGTTTTTTGACAAGATCTATAAAATTGACAAACCCTTAGCTAGACTAACAAGAAAAAAAAAGATGCAAATACAGAAAATAAGAAATGAGAAAGGGGATATCACCACTGACCCCACAGAAAAAAAGACTATCATAAGAAGATACTTTGGAAAACTATATTCCAACAAAAATGAAAATTCAGAGAAAATGGACAAATTCCTGGAAACACATAAGCAACCTATATTAATGAAAGAGGAAACTGACAATCTCAATAAATCAACCACAAGTAAGATATAAAATCAGTCATTAAAAGCCTCCCAACTAATAAGAGTTCTGGGCCAGATGGCTTAAGAGGTGAATTTTACCAAACTTTCCATAAAGAACTAATGCCAATCTTGCTGAAACTCTTCCAAAAAATTGAAACAGAAGAACATTGCTTAACTTATACTATTATGCCAATATTGCCCTAATATCAAAGCTGAACAAAGACGCCACAGGAAAGGAAAATTACAGACCAATCTCTCTAATGAACATAGATGTGGAAATCCTCAACAAAATACTTACTAATCATATTCAGCAGCACATTAAATGAATTATACACCATGACCAGGAGGAATTCATTCCTTGTATGCAAGGATGGTTCAACATAAGAAAATACACTAATGTAAACACCACATAAACAGATTGAAGGAAAAAAATCCCAGGATCATATCTGCAGATGCAGAAAAAGCATTTGACAAAATACAGCACTATTTCTTAATAAAAACTCTGCAAAAGATTGGAGTAGATGGAAACTATCTGAACATGATAAAAGATATATATGGAAAACCCCCAGTTAACATCATTTACAATTTTGAAATCTGAAAATCTTTCCCTCTAAGATCAGGAACAAGACAACGATGCCCATTATTACCCCTTCTATTTAATATTGTGTTAGAAGTACTTGCCTTAGCATTGAAGCAAGAACCAGACATAAAAGGCATTCAAATTTGAAAAGAAGAAGTCAAAATTCCACTATTTGCAGATGATATGACCCTATACATAGAAAACCCTGAGAAATCTACAACAAAGCTTCTAGAATTTATAAATGAGTTTACATGTTTAAGATGCTTAAGGGAGGACATCTTACACAGGTCAGGCTTCCAGGTAGTGTGTGAATGCTCATTTTGTCATAGTGGGTTATATCACTTGGTGTAGATCCATACAATTAGTGTGAAGTTATACCCACATCCTGAGGACTGATGTTCTCAAACAGGGAAATGTGTCTCTCAAGAATACTGGTGGCTCTCAATGGGTTAGGACAGTCGAGTATGTCAAGCCATCAACACTGTTGCAAGTATCTCTGAATATGGTCCTTCAAGTAATGAAGACTGATTGTCACTGTGGGTGCTATGGGGAGGGGGAGAGGGGTGTTGAATAGATGGAATCAGGGTAACTGTAGGGTAATGGAAGTGTTCCACAAGATCATGCAATGATGGATATAGGACATGTTAAATTACACCAAAATTGTATAAAAGTATATAGGTTAAAATGTAAACTATAATGTAAAACATAAGATACCTAAAAATTTAGAAAATTGTATAGTCTAAAATATAGATCATAATGTAAGACAAAATGGAAACTTGGTTGCAATCTATGTTTCAATATCTGTACATCAAGTGCAGCAAACACAATATGAACATGTGAAAATATCATTGCTAGGGAAGGGACAAAATGTTTGATATTGGATATGTGGGAATACCCTGTATTATATATGTGAATTACTGTGATCTAAACATTTTGTGAAGACAAAACAAATAATTAGAAAAAAAGAAAGTATGTAGACACTGAGGAAGAAATGAAATTGCCTTGCCACTGTACATACGGGGCAACACCTATTGCATTAATGAAAGACAAAACATCAAAAATGAAGCATTTTCATTTTTGATACCCCAATTTATTTTTACTTTATTTAGTTTTTCTAAATTACTATGTATTCTATATCTAACCTTTAAATCCATCACTATCTTCCACTTTATTATTTGTGGAACTTGACAATATATTAGGCTTCATTTTTTAAGAAGTTTTTTTTTTGTGAGTGTTGAACAAAATTTTAATATTCTAAATTTAATCAACATCCAGCAGGTTATTTTGACTATATATTGTACATTGGAAGGAAGAATCAATTATTTTCAAAATCACATTTAGATTTCAAAGAGTAAATATTAAAATAGTCTCAGTGTGAACAGAGAGGTTCAACTCTGGCAGGGGAGGAACACTGTGTGGGATGTTATTGATGGGAGCCACATGGTTGGGAGGGAGTTCTCCAGGCATGTATATAGGGTACATAAAAATGTTTGGATATTTTCATAGTGGTTACAACTAAAAACTTCAAATAAGGGAATGTTGAGTTCCTAAACTAGGGAGCTCTATCACATTCCCCAATGGAACAGCATCAATCCCCAAATGCAATGACAAAGACTAATAAGGATGGTCCAACAATGAGCCCTTTATACTGATGACTATGCTTATGAGCCTGTGTGCCTAAAATATGAACTAGGCCTAGAGCTGCAGTTTGCCTAAGAGTTACCTCCTGAGATCCTCCATGTTGGTCAAATGTGGCCACTCTCTAAGCCAAACTCAGCATGAAAATGCATTACTTTCCCCCAGCATGGGACATGACTCCCAGGGATGAGCTTCTCTGGTGCTGAGGGATTACTACCAAGCACCAGCTGATGATGTAACTAGAAGAAGACTTTGAATAAAAGGGTCAAGTCAGACCAGCAGAATATCTCAACCATCACATAATAACGTAATAACAGTTGTTAAAAACTGTTTTTTGACCTTGAATAAAAGGGGGAAATGGAAAGGAGAAATGAGTTTATATGGCTATGAGTTTCCAAAAAAGAGTCAGGGGGTCATCAGAAGGGTCGTGCTTATGCATGCCTCAGCAGTGTCCCAGAGACAGCCAAAGTAGATAGAAGCCCGGGTACTAGTTCTCCTGAAGGCTGCAGAGACCCACGGGTTCTATGGTCATGGCAGCTGGCTCTGGAGTTCAGTGCCATGTCAGTGGACCCTACTTTGGAGTTTGTATTCCTGAGTATGATGGAATTTTACTCAGATGTGACCTTTCTGCACATCCCTCATTCATTTTTAATTTTAGTCATTCAACAACCATTTAGTCATCAAACACATCATGGAAGTTACTAAATAATATTTTGTGAATAAAGAGATAAGTAAAATATTCTTCCACATCTTATAGAGATTATGTGCAAGCAAAAATAGTAGTGACTACATGAAATACCCTGAGATGGCACTGACATCCTGGTGAAGTGGATCTAAAATTTATGCTCATTATGTGGAGACAAGTGAAGGCTTCACAAGGGAGATGACTGCACTGACAATGAAAGTAGAGATTGGGGTAACTTTAAGAGGAGAAAGGTGTAGAAGCACACCAAGAAGAAACAACAGGGAAACAATCCAATCAAGGTAACCATATGGTGTGGTGAGGTTTTAAAATTAGTTCTTGCTATCTGATGAACAATCAAGAGGTAGGATGTGAAAAGGGGATAAGCAGCCTTACCAGTTTTGCAGTAGCCATAGTATAGAGAGCCTGGTGTTTTGTGCAGAAGATGGATATTTATGTTTTAAATTATTGAGAGTCAGGTCAGGTTTATAGAAGGTGATGGTCGTGAAATTACTTGCCATGATGAAAGCTTACTCTCAGTCAACATGACGACCGCTGTTGCCAAAACCCTACAGAGAGGATGAGGGATGGAAAATGCACAATTGTAGTGGGAAGTGAATCTGTGTGGGCTTGGACTACAAAGAAAAATATTCATTTTTATCCTAAGCACAATGTCAGGCATTTTGTATTCATTATTTCATTTAATTCAATTATTCCATGAAATTGTTTTTCACTATTCTGATTTAATGGAAGAATAATGTGAGGCAGCAATGCTATATTCTTATCCAAGGTATGTAAATGTAATTGTCATGGATTGAACCTTGGAGTTCAAAGTTTCTAGAATTTTGCAATTCACTAATAATTTATTTATTAATAAAATTAATATTTTAAAACTGTGTTAGATTTACAGAAAAGGTGCAAGGATAGTAGAGAGGATTTTCAAGAACTTCTCACATACTTTTCCAATATCTTAACACCTCCAAGCCAGAATAGCAAATTATATTTATTTTCAAAAATTCTTAAGCCATTCAGGTAGTGACAACGTCTCAGATTTTCTCCTCATGTTTTATGACTTGTATACTTTTGAGGAGTGTAGTTTGGGTATTTTGTAAAGTGCCCCTCACTCTGAATTTGCCTGATATTCTTCTCATGTTTAGACAGGGTTAATGGGATTTTGGAGGAAGATACCAGGATAATGTGTTATTTTCATTGCATCATATCTAGGGTGCATCCTATCAACATGACTTATCACTCTTGATGTTGACCTTGATCAACAGTGTTTGGAGCTTCCCTAGCTTCCCCAATACTCATCAATTCTCTGCATTTCCATATATGGCTTTTGGAATGAAATTAATACATGAAGCCCACATTCAGGAGTGTGATGTTTGTGCCACTGCCTTGAGAGAAAAATATCTCCATATATTATGGAATTCATCTTCACAATAAATATGTATCTTTTAAAAATCAATTATTTATATTAGGATTGCCTCATGACATTTATTTCTTACTTTGGGTTGTGATACAGTACTACTTTATTTTGTTTTTCAGTTTATTCCAGTTTTGACCTTTGGAACCCTTTTGGCTATGTCTTGTGTCTATTTGAAATTATCCCCAACATTACCAGTTTTATTTTAACACATACTAACTTTTTGGTACTAAGAGATACTCCAGACTCTTTTTGTATATTTCTTGACCTAGTCCTGCAGGCAGCTATTTCTCCAAAAAAATTCTTATTGCAAAAATGCTTTTAATATCTAAAGTCTGGACGATATATGTGCCTTGCTACTGGGACATCTCCATGGATATACAAAAACACACATGTGTGTACACAATCCTATGTATATATACATATCTGCAAATATTTCTACAAGCAACCCTGTGTAACTATATTTACCTCCACACGAATTCACACTGATGTGTCTGTCTCTAAATCATTAACAGAACAATCTAACATCCTCCCCTTGCTTATCTGAATCCTTCCACACCATGTTGGGAAGCATATTTCCCATATTCCATTCATTTACTTCATTGCTTAATTCCAGTGTACATATATAAAAGTAAAATTTGTTAACCCATACCCTGATGGGACACAATATCAAATAGAGTAGAATACCTGTGTACAGTGCCCATTGATTTCATATTACAGACACTGTTCATATCCAATATTACTAATCCAGCATCTTTTCCTCCCATACCCCTCAGATAGGGCATTTGATGCATTTACAATACAGTTAGATTATTTTTGAACTTGGATGTTGTCAAGTTCAATGGGTTTTGAAAAATGCATAATGTCATATGCCTGCAATCCCAGTATAATAGAGAATAATTTCACTGTTCTGAAAATTTCTGAGCTTCACCTACTCAATGTACCTCCCTCTGCCTAAGGCCTGGGCAAACAGTGATCATTCTAATATCTCTGCTGTTTTGTCTTATCCTATTAGACTGGTTTCTTTTTTTAAAAATATTTTTTAAAAATTATTTTATAGGTACTTAGATTACATAAATGTTACATAAAAAGTGTAGGAATTTCCATATGCCCTGCTCCTCGTAGCTCCCACATTCTCCCACATAAACAACATCTTTCATTAGGGACATACATTCATTGCAATTGATAAACACATTTCAGGATATTGCTACTGAGCATTGATTATAGTTTACATTGTAGTTGACACTCTCTCCCACATAATTTTGTAGGTTATGGGAAGACATATAATGGCCTTTATCTGTCATTGCAAAGCCATTCAGAACAACTCCAAGTCCCCAAAATGCCCCCATGTTACAACTGTTTTTCCCTTTCCTTGCCCTCAGATCCTCCAGCGGTCACTGCCTCCACACCAATGTTTTAATTTCTTCCATTGCTAGAATTACAATAAGTAACAATAAGTATAGACAATAAGGCTATAGAAGAATACCAGTAAGTCCACTCTAGTCCATAGTTCTTTCCCATTCTTAAGGATTCTGGGATGGTGATGCCCAATCCACCTCTAATTGAGAGGGGAGTTTGATCCCATATATGGATGGGATGCTCTTGCTGGCAGTTGTAGGCTTTCTTATTTCCTTGGTATAGTGGTTGCCCATCCTCACCTCTTTGTTAATTGCCCTGGGTGGGTCCAATGAACTGGAGAGTAGGTGTTGCAACTCCACTGAGGCTCAGGGCACAGCTGGCACATGGGCAGTCCAAAGACTTAAGTTTCTTGGGTGTACACCTACTAACACCATCACCAAGTACAAGTTCAAATAGAAGGGACAGATGAGCTATGTGTAGGGAAGTCATAACTGAGTCCCAACTCTGTCACAATGGGGAGCACAAACCCCAAGGTAGGCCCACTGGGAAGGCACCAAATTCCTGACCTATCTATCATGACCATAGGACCTAGGTGTCTCCAGAGCTCTCAGGAGACTCACTATTTGGGGTAGTATCTATTTTGGCAGTCTATGAGATCCTGCTGAGATGTGCATAAGTGCTACCTCTGAAATGACCTCCCAATTCACTTTGAAGTCTCTCAGCCTTCTGAACTCATTTGTTTTTACATTCCCCCCCTTTTCTTTTACATCTTTTTCCAGTTACCCTGCTATTTGATTGGTGATGGTAATCCCTCAGTGTACAGAAGGCTCATCCCTAGGAGTCATGTCCTACTCTGGGGGGAAGACAATGCATTTGTATGCTGAATTTGTCTTAGAAAGAGGCTACATTTGAGCAACAAGGAGGATCTCAGAAGGTAATTTTAGGCACCCTAAACACAAGGCTAAGTTTCAATTTCAAGAGCAAAGGCTCATAAGCATAGTCATCAATATCAAGGTTCCATCAATGGGCCATTTTTCTTCACTAGTCATTGCCCCTGTACTTGGGGGATTGCTGCTGTTCCATTAGAGAATGTAGCAGAGCTCTCCAGGATTAGAATTCAATATTCTCTCAGTTATTGTGTGTCTCTCCACTCACTGTGGCAATGCCACATGAATATGTGAAAACATTTATATACCTTACGTGTATTTCCAGGAGAAATTCCTCCCATGTATCCCTCATTACTGACACTCCACACTAATGATTCTCCCCTTCTCCATTGTAACTCTTCTGTGATCTAAAGCTTCTTCAAAAATGAAGCCAATAAAATAGCCAAATACAATTATTAGGAAAATCAAATAATAATGATAGGTTAAATATTAAAAATAAAATACAAAAAAAATTAAAATAAAATTTAAAATTTGGGATATTACAAAATAATGAAAACTATTATTTTTTTAAAAACTTTTTTCTTTCATCAGTTTAATATATATTGTACTGTGTGTATACTGACATTTCCTTCCATTTACTCCATTTTGTTTATTCCATTAAACTAAAGTATAAAATTTTGTTTTCAAAGAAGTTTTAGGTCACAGAAAAGTCACACACAGCATATAGGGGACCCGATATACCCAACACCCTCCCCCCTTTTCCCCTTCCCATGTTAATACCGTTTTACATGTGGATGGTACATTTGTTTCAACTGTTATACAAGCAGTAAATCATAGCTACTAACCACGGTCAATGGTTTATATTATGGTTTACATTTTACAGCACATTAATTTATAAATTATTTAATAGATTATTTATTTTTAAAAATTACATTCAAAAAATATGAAGTCCCATTCAACCCCACCACCCCCACCCCCCACTCCCCCCACAGCAACACTCTCTCCCATCATCGTGAATCATCCATTGCACCTGGCAAGTACATCTCTGAGTATCAATGCACCCCTAGGCAGTGGTCTACATCATAGCCCACACTCTCCCACGTTCCATCCAGTGGGCCCTGGGGGGATCTACAATGTCCCGTAATTGTCCATGAAGCACCACCCAGGACATCTCCTCGTCCCGAAAACGCCTCCACATCTCATCTCTTCCTCCCATTCCCCAAACCCAGCAGCCACCATGGCTACCCTTCCCACACCCATTCCACATTTTCTCTGTGGACATTGGATTGGTTGTGTCCATTGCACATCTATGTCAAGTGGGGGCTTAAATTCCAGATGGAGACTGGATGCACTCCTCCTGCTTTCAGTTGTAGACACTCTAGGCTCCATGGTGTGGTCATTTATAAATTTTGATGACATTTAACATGACCAGTGTCCATCATTGTAAGATCATGTAGAACACTTCCATTGCCCAATAAATAACCCTCTTTCATATACTCTATGTGCTACCTCTGCCTCCCCTTGGGGTCAATATTGATCATCTGGCTTCACTACTTGGATAAGATTCATAGTTACTTGCAACACTGAAGTCCTGACATTCTGGTTTGTCCTCCCCTCTTAGGAATCACCTATGCCCTCAAATGACTCCTGTCCCATTGTTTGAGAAGATATAGGTTCTCCCCAGGATGGGAGTTCAACAGCTTCCCACTCATTATGTGGGTTTCCACACACCGACACAAAACATTATGACAAAATGATCACGCACACTCTCCCTAGAAGTCTGCCCCAGGTGCACCCTGTCCTGAATGCTCCCCATCCAACACCATAAACCAGTAACCCTCCCTTGTCATATTGCCATAGGAGTGTTCTCAACTTTTTACATTCAACCACATACCTGACAATTCCTAGTGTTCACATGGTCCATTGCCCAACCCTCCCCCAGTTCGATGAGCCGTCCAACGTACCCTCACTACCCCACCCCTGTCAAACCAGCAATGCCTAACCCAATAGTATCACCAATGTTTTGTCATAGTCCTTCACTACCCAATGACACACTTTCACCTTATCATAGATTTGGTCCATATGGGCATTGGCTCACAAACTTCTCCCTTTGTATTTCCTCTAAATATCTCTTACAGACAATAGCTCTCTGAGTCTGCTTGATTTGCTTAATTTGTATCAAAAGTCATGTAATATTTGTCCTTCAATGTCTGACTTGCTTCACTCAACATAAGGACCTCAAGGTTCATCCATGTTATTCCATGAGCTAGTTCCGTATTCTTTCTTTTTACTTATTAAATTGTATGTTTCTTAAAGATACATAGATCACAAAATAAAGTTGTATTAAAAAAATGTAAAAGGTTCTTCCATTTCCGACACACCACCCTCCCACTCCTCCCACATCATAAACCTTGTTTATCATTGTGGCATATTATTTGCATTTGGTGACTACATTTTGGAGCATTGCCAGACTGCATGGATTGTTATTTATATTGTAGTTTACACTCTCCCCAGTACATTCAGTGGGTTATGGCAGGATATATAATGTCCAGCATCTGTCCCTGCAATATCATTTAGGACCACTCCAAGTAGCAAAAATGTCCCACATCTCAACTCTTCCTTCTCCCTTCCCTCAGCAACTACCATAGCCACTTTCTCCAGATCAATGTTACAGCTGCTTCCCTTACATTCAAAATAATTTTACAGAAGAATACTAATAAGTTCACACTATTCCATAATTTATTCCTCCATCCTGTAGACCCTGGGTTGGTGATGTCCATTCCACCTCTATATTGAGAGGGGACTTATATCCAACATGGTTGGTGGATATGATTCTCTTACTTAAAGTTGTAGGCAATCTCAGTTCCCTGGTGTGGTGGTTAGCCATTTTCACTTTCCTGTTAGCTGGCCTGTGCAAGTTCAGCAAACCAGAGAATAGGAGTTCAAATCTGCTGAGGCTTAGAGCCCAGCTGCCACATGGCCAGTCCATAGCTTCAAGTCTTCTTAGGATACACCAACCCCAGTGACAAACTACAAGTTCAATAAAAGTGACAAAAGAGGCATGTGTAGAAAGGTCACATCTGAGTCCAATTCCATCACACTCAGGAGCACAATTTCCATAGTAAGGCCCACTCCAGAGCCATCTGCCATGACCGTAGAATCTGTGTGTCTCCATACCTCTCAGGAGCACCAATACCTGGAGTTGTATCTACTTTGTCTTTCTCTTTTCCCCATTTTTAAAAGGGTTGTTTGTCTTTTGTTTTTAGATATGTTTTCTTTATATATGCTGTATGTTAGGCTCCTATCAGATATATAATTACCAAATATTTTCTTCCATCACACCTTTGAGGTGTAAAAGTTTTAATATTGAGGACTTCCCATTTATCTATTTTTTTCTTTCACTGCTTGGGATTTGGATGTGAAGTTCAAGCCAAACTCAGAATGTAAATGCATTAACTTCCCCCCATCATGGGACACAACTCCCAGGGATGAACCTCCCTGGTGCTGAGGAATTACTACCAATCACCAGCTGGTGATGTAACTAGAAAAAGACTTTGAATAAAAGGGTCAACTCAGAAGAGCAGAGTACCTCAGCCTACATGTAATATTAGGCGTTAAAAACTGCTTTATGATCTTGAATAAAAGGAAATGAAAAGAACAAATTTGTTTATATGGCTATGAGTCTCTAAAAGAGAGTCAGGAGGTCATCAGAGAGGTTGTGCTTACACACACCTCAGCAAGGTCCCAGAGACAGCCAAAGTAGATACAACCTCAGGTACTGGTTCTCCTGAGGGCTATAGAGACCCACAGGTTCTATGGTCATGGCAGATGGCTCTGGAGTTCAGTGCCATGTCAGTGGGCCCTACTCTGGAGTTTGTGTTCCTGAGTGTGATGGAGTTGGATTCACATATGACCTTTCTACACATGCCTCTTCTGTCACTTTTACTGGACCTGTGGTTAGCGCTGGGGTTGGTGTATATTCAGGAGACCTGAATCTCTGGACTGTCCAAGTGATAGTCAGGCCCTAAGCCTCAGCAGATTTGCAACTTATACTGTCTGGTTTATTGGACTTACCCTGGCCACCTAACAGAGAGTTGAAGAAGGTCAACCACCACACCACAGAGCCAAGAGTGCCTACACCTGCAAGCAGGAAAATTGCATCCTTCATCCATGTGGAACCTAAGCTCCTGCAATATAGAGGTGGAGTGGACATAAACATCCCAGGGTCCACAGGCTGGAGGATTAGTGTATGGATTAGAGTAAACTTACTGATATATTCAACTATGGAACTATTGTGATTAGTAATGGAAGATTTTGTAGCATTGATGTGGAGAAAGTGGCCACAGTACCTGCTGAGGTTAGGGAGAGGGAAGAAGGATATGATGTGGGGGCATTTTCAGGACTTGGAGTTGTCCTCGGTGGTACTGCAAGGAAAGACACTGTGCAATGTATGTCCTGCCATGGCTCACTAGGTGGACTGGGGGAGAGTGTAAACTACAATGTAAACCACTATCCATGTGGTGAAGCAGTGCTCCAAATTATATTCACCAAATGCAATGAATATCCCACAATGATGAAAGAAGTTGTTGATGTGGGAGGAGTGGGGTGAGGGGGGTGGGGGGTATATGGAGGCCTCATTTTTTTTAATGTAACATTAAAAACAATAAAAAGATGAAAAAAATATTCCCTATTACAAGGTCCTGTAAATGCTCCACTAGATTATCTTTCAAGGTCTTTATGCTGTTTGCTCTTACATTTAGATCGTTGATCAATCCTGAGTTGATTTTTGTATATGGTGTGGGATGGTGTTTCTTTCAAATTCTTTTGGATATGGATTCCAGTTTTCCAAGCACAATTTGTTGGAGATGCCATTCTCTCCCAGTTGAATGTGTTTGGTGGCCTTTTTGAATATCTGATTCTATATCAGAACTCTCAATTTGGCTCAATTTGTTGGTATGTTTATCCTTGTGTCAATACCATGAATTTTTGACCACTGTAGCTTTATAGAATGCTTTAAAGTCAAAAAGTGTGATTCCTCCAATTTCATTTTTCTTTTTCAATATATCTTTTGCTATTTGGGGACACTTGCCCTTGCATTTAAATTTCATATTTAGTTTTTCCAATTCAATAAAAAGAATGTGTTGATTTCTATTGAGATTGTTTTAAATATGTAGATCATTTTCAGTAGGATGGATATCTTAATGAAGTTTGGTCTTCCCATCCATGAAAATGGAATATTCTTCATTTTTTAAAAAAGTCTTCTTTGATTTACTTTAACAGGGCTGTGTAGTTTTCTGTGTAGAAATCCTTTACATTTTCAATAAGTTTATTCCTAGGTATTGGATTCTTTTATTTGATCTTGTACATTGGATTTTTGTCATGATTTCCTTCACAGATTGCTCATTACTAGTGTACAGAAATGCTACTGTCTTTAGTGCATTAATATTATAACCTGTGACACTACTGAAATAATTTATAAGTTCTACAAGTTTTGTTGTAGATTTCTCAGGGCCTTTCATACATTGGATCATAATATCTGCAAATAGTGAAATTTTGACTTCTTCCTTTCAATTTGGATGCATTTTATATCTTTTTCTTGCCTAAGTGCTTGAATAAGTACTTCTAACACAATGTTAAATAGAAGCAGTGGCAGTGGAGATGCTTGTCTTGTTCTTAATCTTAGTGGGAAAGGTTTTAGGATTTCACCATTGTACATGTTGTTAGCTGTGGCTTTTTCATATATACTCTAGTTCAAAAATTTTCCTCCTATTACTATCTCATTTGCAGGATTTTTATCAGGAAAAGGGTGATGTATTTTGGTGAATGCTTTTCTGCATCTGTAGATATGATCATGTGATTTTTTATTTCAATCTGTTTATGTGGTGTATTACATTGATTGATTTTCTTTTGTTGGATAATCCTTATATACCTGGGATGAATCTCACTTGGTTATGGTATATAATTAATTTGATGTGTTTTTGAATATGATTAGCAAGTATTTTTTTGAGGATTTTAGCATCTAAGGACATTGCAGAAATTAGTCTGTATTTTTCCTTTCTTGTGGTGTCTTTGTTTGGCTTTGTTTTTAGGGTAATGTTGGCAACATAGAATGAGCTAGGCAATGGTCCTTCTACTTCTGTTTTTTTTGGGAAGAGTTTAAGCAGGATTGGTGTTAGTTCTCTGTGGAATGTTTGGTAGAATTCACCTGTGAAGCTGTCTGATCCTGCACTCTTCTTATTTGGGAGGTTCTGATTCCATATTTACTTGTGATTGGTCTGTTGAGTTCATCAAATTCTTTTGTCAATTGTAAGATGCTTGTGTGTTTCTAAGAAATATTTCATTTCCTTTAAATTATCCTTCTTGTTGGCATATAATTTCTCAAAGTATCCTCTTCTGTTACTCTATTTCTATGGGGTTAATGGTGATATCCCCTTCTTCATTTATTATTTTGTGTATTTACATCTGATCTCCTTTTTTCTTTGTTGGTATAGCTAAGAGTTTTTCAATTTTAATGATCTTCTCAAAGAGCCAGGTTTTAGTTTTCTTAATTTTTTCTAGTGATTTCTTATTTTCTATTTCATTTAATTCTACTCTAATCTTTATTTAGTTCTTTCTACTTCATTTGGGGTTAGTTTGTTTTTCTTTATCTAATTCCTACAGGTGTGTAGTTAGGTCTTTGATTTTTGCTCTTCTTTTTTTTTTTTTTCATTTATATATTTATGTCTATAAATTTCCCTCTCAATACAGCTTTGGCTGAATCCAATAAGTTTTGATATGTATTGTTGTCCTTTTCATTCATTTCAAGGTATTTCCTGATTTCTTTTGTAATTTCCTCCTTGACCCAGTGTTTGTTGTAGAGTGTGTTGTTTAATTTCCATATATTTGTGTCTGACCTAGTTTTCTGGCCGCTGCTAATTTCAAGCTTCATACCATTATAATCAGAGAAATTACTTTGTATAATTTCAATCTTTTTTAATTCTTTGAGTATTATTCTGTGGCTTAGTATGCGGTGTATATTGGGTAATGGTCCATGTGCACTTGAGAAGAAAGTATATCCCACTGTATTTAGGTGTATTGTTCTGTATATGTTAATTAGGTTGAGATCCTCTAGTGTATTATTCAGACTCTTTGTTTCTTTATTGATTCTCTGTTAAGATGTTCTGTCTAGTCATAATAATTTTGTATTAAATCCCCCCACTATACTTGTATAAGCATCTATTTTCTCCACTTAATTTTCCCAGTGTTTGCCTCATGTATTTTGAGCCTTGTGCTTAGGTGCATAAAAGTTTATTTTCGTTCTCTCTTCTTGAAAGTTTACCCCTTTTACTAATATGTGGAACCCATCTTTGGCTCTTAAAATCATTTTGTGAGATGAGAACCTCTGCTCTTGTGTCCTGGACATTTCTCTCATGTATGTCTGATGGGAAGAAAAGAGGCAGAAGAAGCTATAGGAAAAAGAAAGCGGCTCTGTGGTGGAAAGTCAGAGGCAAAACTACCACCACTAGGGGTCACTGTTGGATAAGAATTGTTCCTCCCTCACACTTGCTGGAGGGCAGGGGGCTGAATTCAAAGGCAGGGGGAGAGGGACGGGGCAAGATGGTGGTTGAGTGAGTGCACCTGAGTGTCTCTCCTGCATAGAAGCAACTGGGCAGCATTGGAAATTCTTCGGGACCAGGTAGTTTCAGGATTTTGCAGGGCAGGAGGTGTCTGGACATTGATTTGGTGGGAAGGCAATAGAGAAAATTCATGTATAAGATAAAATTGAGTTTCTCTTACACAGTGGTGGGGGCTGTGTGTGGGACGTTCCCTGCTGGGGTGGGTGGAGCTGCAGGAGGCCTTCGCATACTGATTTGGGGAGACAGATGGGAGTTTTGTGTGAGATGGGGAAATTTTTTATTTCTGACATGAATAATAGTGCTTCCGGCTAGAGCCCCACCCCCAAGGCTGGCTGCCAATCTGTAGCAGCCTTAAATCACTCACAAAAAAAAGACATCACCAGGAGGTTGGTTCAGGGGCCTGCAGGGTGGGAGATGTCTGGAAGCCGATTAGGGGAATCTTTTGCAACGCATGGGAATTTCGGGTTAGGACACTGATATCTGCGCTTCCAGCTGGAGCCATGCCGGCTGGGCCTGGCTGTTGATCTGCAGCGTCATTAAATTGACTGCAGTGTAGAGGGACCCAGAGGTGACTGTTTCAGGTGATTGCAGGGCTGGAGCTGTCCTGAAGTCGAATTAGTGATACAGCCACAGAGGAGACACTAGTGAGAGGGTGAATTGTGGGGTTCTGAAGCATAGGTCAGAGTTTGTGAATGTGATCTCCCCCATACGTCTGGCACTGAGTTGTGGGGATCCCTGAAGGCTCTGTTGCACAGCGGTGCTCCTAGGCTCCCTGTTAACCAGATTTGAGGTTCCCAGGTCTGTGTCCCCTAAACCCTGGTGACCTACACCCCAAGAATCACACCTCTTGAGTCTGCAATATCACAGACTTTCCATCCCTGAATCCACCACGCCCTGAGGTCCATCTGATGTCATTGAATGTCCTAGCCCTCAACATTTGTGTTTTTTCTTTTTTGTTTTTTTGTTTTGTTTTGTTTTGTTTTATTTTTTTATTTTTTATTGTAGTGATTGCTAACATTGCATTATCTCCTAATCTTTTCTCCCATTGTATCCCCCAAGGTCTTATTTTTTTCTTCTTTCTCTCTTGTCACTCATTTTCTTCTTATTTTATCTTACTTATACAATAGGTGCTGGAGGGATCACCTCACATTTGCTAGGTTTCCTCATCCTCCACTGCCTCATTTCTGTGTGAATTGATTTTGGCTACCTACACTATCCCCTTTCCCCCACATCTTGATATCCTCCATCATCTATTGTTTCTCCTATATTCCACCTCCCTTTCTTTGATCCCCCAAATTGTCTGTCAATTACTAATACCTTTGTTTTGTTTTCTGTCTTTTATCGACTCTTGAAACTATTGCCTTTCTTTTCTCTTTCCCTTTGTAACGAAAACACTAGCTTTTTAATTCATACCATATTCCTCCCATATTCAGTCAACTACCTCATTATAGGTACTCAACCTACTGCTATAACTCTACACAACATACATGAACCTAATATCCATTCTCCCAGAACTCATATTGTTGCTCTGTTAACATTTCTTACCAATACAACTTTATGCATTTTCCTTTCTTACACAATTGCCTTTCCCTGGCCCTAATACTTTCCTCCAAATTGAACTCATCCAGCAACAAGAAATTAGAATGAGAAGAACAAAGTGACAAAGAGAAGATATAACACTTACACAAAAACAACAGCTAATTAATCCCCAAGACTAGACAAAGAATCTAAGAAACTGATTAACCCATCAAGATAAAATGATGACCAGACAGCAACAAAAAACTACAAAACAAACCAGTAATCAGGAAAACATGGCTGAATCCAATGAATGAACTAAAAATCAAGAAGGGGAGCAGAACTTCGCACAAGTAATTAAAGATCTCAGAACATATATCACAGACAAATTTAATGAAGTAAAGGAAGAGGTTAACAATATGAAGTCAACATTTGGAGGGGAAATTGCAGACATATGCAAAAAGATAACAGATATGATGGGAATGAACACCACGGTTCAAGAAATCAAAAATACACGTGCAGCAAATAGCAGCAGATTAGAAGAGGCAGAGCAGAGAATTAGTGATGTGGAAGACAGTACACCGGAAATCAAAGAGATAGAAAAATTGATTGATAAAAAGATAGAAAATATCCAGCTAGGACTTAGAGACATGAATGACAATGCAAAATGCACAAACATACGTATTATAGGCATCCCACAAGGAGAAGAGAAGAGAAAGGAGTCAGAAGGAGTGTTGCAGGAAATAATGGCTGAAAACTTCCCAAATCTACTGAAAGAGACAGATGTACATATCCAAGAAGCACAGTGAACCCCAAACATCATAAACCCCAACAGACCCACCCCAAGACACATACTTGTCAAATTATCCAATGCTCAAGACAAAGAGAAAATTCTAAAAGCAGCCAGAGAAAAGAAAACCGTCACATACAAGGGAAGCTCCATAAAATTAAGTGCTGATTTCTCATCTGAAACCATGGAAGCAAGAAGGCAGTGGTATGATATAGTCAAAGTACTAAAGGAAAAAAATTTCTGACCAAGAATACTCTATCCAGATAAACCAGCATTCAAAAATGATGGAGAGTTCAAAATAATTACAGATAAACAGAAATTGAAAGAGTATGCCAACAAGAAACTTCCCCCTCAAGAAATTCTAAAGGGAGTTCTGCAGGAAGAAAGGACAAAACAGGACAGGCAGAGTTGGAGGAGAGTGTAAGAGCAACAAAAAAGACAAAAAGAGAAGAAAAAAAAACAAACAAAATATGACAAATAGAAGTCCAATCAAAATATGGCTAACATAAATAATATCTTGAAAGTAATAACGCTGAATGTCAATGGATTAAAATCACCTATGAGAAGATTCAGACTGGAACATTGGATAAGAAAATATGACCCATCTATATGTTATCTACAAGAGACCCATCTTAGAGCCAGAGATTCATGGAGGCTGAAAATGAATGGTTGGAAAACAATCTTACAAGCAAACAATAACCAAAAAAAGGCAGGAGTAGCTATATTAATATCAGACAAAGTAGACTTTAAATGCGAAACAATTGTGAGAGACAAAGAAGGATACTATATATTAGTGAAAGGGACAATCTGTCAAGAAGAATGAACAATCATAACTACTTATGCTCCTAACAAGAGCTCTTCTAAATACGTGAGGCAAATGCTGGAAAAAATAAGTGAAAGAATAGACACATCTACAATTATAGTGGGGGATTTTAATACACCACTATCAACTCTGGACAGAACATCTCAAAAGAGAATCACCAAAGAAATGAAATATTTGAACAGTATATTAGAGGAGCTTGTCTAATAGACATATACAGATCATTACACCCAAACACAGCAGGATATACATTTTTCTCAAGTGCACATGGATCATTCTCCAAGATAGACCTATGCTAGGCCACAAAGAAAGGCTTAATGAACTCAGAAAGATCGAAATCATACAAAATAATATCTCTGACCACAGTGGAGTGAAGCTGGAAATCTGCAAGTGCCAGAGGCCCAGATTTCACACCAAAATAATGAAATTAAACAGAACACTCTTAGAAAAACAGTGGGTCAAGGAGAAATCTCAAAAGAAATCAATGACTACCTTGAAACAAATGATAATGATAACACAACATACCAAAATTTATGAGATGCAGCAAAAGCAGTACTGACAGTGAAATTTATAGCCATAAATTCATACATCAAAAAAGAAGAAAGAGCAAAAATTGAAGAACTAACTGCATATTTGGAGGAATTAGAAAAAAAACAACAAAGTAATCCCACAGGAAGAAGAAGGAAGGAAATAACAAAGATGAGAGCAGAACTAAATGAAAAAGAAAATAAGAAAGCACTTGAAAAGATAAACAAGACCAAGAGCTGTTTTTTTGAGAACATGAATAAAATTGACAAACCATTAGCAAGACTAACAAAGAAAATAGAGAGAAGATGCAAATACACAAAATAAGAAACGAGAAAGGAGATACCACCACTGACCAAACAGAAATAAAGACTATCATAAAAGGATACTTTGAAAAGCTATATTACAACAAAAATGACAATTCAGAGGAAATGGACAAATTCCTAGAAACACATAAGCAGCCTATATTGATGAAAGAAGAAATTGATGATCTCAACAAGCCAATCACAAGTAAAGAGATAGAATCAGTCATTAAAAACCTCACAGCTAAGAAGAGCCCAGGGCCAAATGGCTTCACAGGTGAATTCTACAAAACATTCTGGAAAAAATTAACACCAATCCTGGTGAAGCTCTTCCAAAAAAATCGAAACAGAAGGAACATTACCTAACTCCCTCTTTCTTGCCAACATTACCCTAGGACGAAAGCCAAACAAAGACACCACAAGAAAGGAAAATTACAGACCAATTTCTCTAATGAGCTTAGACGCAAAAATACTTAACAAAATACTTGCTAATCATATTCAACAAAACATTAAACGAATTATACACCACGACCAAGTGGGATTCATTCCAGGTATGCAAGCATGGTTCAACATAAGAAAATCAATCAATGTAATACACCATATAAACAGACTGAAGGAAAAAAATCACATGATTATATCTATAGATACAGAAAAAGTGTTTGACAAAATACAGCACCCTTTCTTGATAAAAACACTCCAAAAGATTGGAATACAAGGAAATTTTTTGACCATGATAAAGAGTATATATGAAAAACTTACAGTCAACATTGTTTACAATGGAGAAATCCTAAAATCCTTCCCTCTAAAGTCAGGAACAAGAAAAGGATGCCCACTGTCTCCCCTTCTATTAAACATTGTCTTATAAGTACTTGATCGAGCACTGAGGCAAGAATTCAAAGGAATTCAAATTAGATATAAAAGGAATTCAAATTAGAAAGGAAGAAGTCAAAATTTCATTATTTGCAGATGACATGATCCTATACATAGAAAACCCTGAGAGGTCTACAACAAAGCTTCTAGAACTCATAAATGAGTTTAGTAAAGTCACAGGTTACAAGACCAATGCGCAAAAATCAGTAGCATTTCTGTACACCAATAATGAGCAAGATCAGGAGGAAATCAAGAAACAAATACCATTCACAATAGTAAATTTAAAAATCAAGTATTTAGGAATAAATTTAACTAAAGAGGTAAAAAACTTATACACCGAGAACTACAGAAGACTGTTCAAGGAAATCAAAGAAGACCTAAATAAATGGAAGAATATTCCCTGCTCATGGATAGGAAGACTAAATATTATTAAGATGTCTATCCTACCAAAGCTGATCTACACATTCAATGCAATCCCAATGAAAATCAACACAGCCTTCTTTAAGAAACTAGAAAAACTAACTATGAAATTTATTTGGAAACGAAAGCGGCCACGAATAGCCAAAGACATATTTAAAAAGAAAAACAAAATTGGAGTAATCACACTACCTGACATCAAAACATACTACAAAGCTACAGAAGTGAAAACAGCATGGTATGAGCATAAGGAGAGACACACAGACCAATGGAATTGAATTGAAAGTTCTGATATAGAACCTCATATATATAGCCATATAATATTCGATAAAGACACCAAACACTCTCAACTGGGAGAGAATGGCCTATTCAACAAATGGTGCCTGGAGAACTGGATATCCATATGTAGAAGAATGAAAGAGGATTACCATCTCACACCTTATACAAAGATCAACTCAAGATGGATCAAAGACCTAAATATAAGAGCCAAAAACATAAAGACCTTGGAAAGCAGTGTCGGGAAACATCTACAAGACCTTGTAGTAGGAAATGGGTTCATGAACATCACACCAAAAGCACGAGTAGCAAAAGAACAAATAGTTAAATGGGACTTCCTCAAAATTAAAGCCTTCTACACCTCAAAGGAGTTTGTCAAGGAAGTAAAAAGGGAACCCACACTATGGGAGAAAATATTTGGCAACCATATATCTGATAAGAGATGAATAACTTGCATATATAAAGAATTCCAATATATTGAAAATAAAAAGATAAACAACCCATTTAAAATATGGGAGAAAGGTTTAAACAGACACTTCTCCAAAGAAGAAATACAAATGGCTAAAAAGGACACGAAAAAATGCTCCAAATCTTTAGCTATCAGGGAAATGCAAATCAAAACTACAATGAGGTACCATCTTACTCCCTTAAGATTGGCAGCTATGAAAATAACAGATGAGTACAAATGCTGGAGAGGATGTGAAGAAATGGGAACACTCATCCACTGCTGGTGGAAAAGCAGAAGGATCCAACCATTCTGGAGGACAGTTTGGTGGTTTCTCAAAAAATTAACCATAGATTTGCCATTTGACCCAGCAATACCACTGCGGGTATATACCCAGCAGAACTGAAAACAAGGACACAAACCGATATGCCCACGAATGTTCAGAGCAGCATTGTTCACTATTGCCAAAAGTTGGAATCAACCCAAATGTCCATTAACAGATGAGGGGATCAATAAAATGTGGTATATATATACAATGGAATACCACTCGGCTTTAAGAACAAATGCACTACAAACACATGTGATAACATGGATGAATCTTGAGAACCTTATATTGAGTGAAGCAACCCAGGCATTGAAGGACAAATACTACATGACCTCAATGATATGAAATAAGCAAGCTGTCTCAGAGAGCTAGAGACTGGAAGATAGGCTTACAGGAAATTGGGGGGTAGAGGAAGGATGTAAGCTGACGTCTGCAGGGCTGGAATCTATGATGATCTGGCGGTAAGTATGAGCACAAAGAAGAGATAAAATGGGGGCAAGGGGTTGCCTTTGGGTGGGGCTTTGCGGGTTTGAGGGGGCCTGGGGATGGGCGGAAGGGTAATATTGTGAAAAAAATTGGGGGAGGGAGGGGCAACATATGAAAATATGAGAGTGTCAGGTGTTGGTTGAGAGTAAAATGCAGAGAAAACTGCATCAAAATATAATTAGGAGGGTTACCTGTTTAGGATGCTCGGAGGGAACGGTCTGATCCGGGACAGACTCCTGGAGAATGTCTGAATGCTCATTTTGCCAGGGTGGGTTGTACCATTGGGTAGAGACCCAACTAGTGAGAGTGGGGGTGGACCCACATCCTGGGGAGGACTAATGCCATGAAACAGAGGGAACTGTATCAATGGAGAGAAAGGATGGCTCCCAGGGCATTAGGGCAGTTGAGCAAGTTAGGCTCTGAACACTGTTGCAAGTATATCTGGGCGTGGCTCCTTGGGAAATGGAGATTGGCTGTCGCTGTGGGACCCAAGGGGAGGGGAAAATGGATGTTGAATGGATGGAACCATGTAAATGTGGGGGCAAGAGAGGAGTTTCACGAGAGTACACAAGGATGAATATAAAACATGTAATATTACACCAAAAACATATAGGGGACGACAGACTAATAATGTAAACCATAATGTAAAACATAGGATAACTAAAAAATTTAGAAAACTGTATAGCCTAAAGTATGGACCACAATGTAAGCACAGATGTCACCTTGTTTGAAAGCTATTGTCTCAGATTCTGTACATCAGTTTCAGTAAATATGATATGAATAAGTTGAAAGATTATCGCTGTGGAAGGGAAAAGGTTTTATGGTGGATGTGTGGGAGTACTATACATTGTATATATGAATTACGTGATCTGGGGCTCCTCTGAAGAGAAGGTGTATAATTAGGAAAAAAGAAATGAAAAAGATAGGATGTAGAATTTTTCCAAATCAATATGCATTCTATATCTAACCTTTAAACTCATCGCTATATTCCATTTTACTAGTAAGGGAACCTGACATTATATTGGGCTTTACACTTCAGGAAGTTTTGGATCACAGAGCGGTTCAACAATGGCAGTGGAGGAATACTGGTATGGGATGTTATTGACAGGCGATATATGATTGACAGGGAGTTATACAAGGCATACGTCCAGAAGTTATGGAAATGTTTGGATATACTCATAGTGGAAAAAATTAAATACAACCGCTGGGGGGGTAATGAGTTACTGGCCAGTGGGGCTCTGCCATTGTCTGGAGGGGAGCAGCGGTAGTCCCCCAGGTGCAACGGTAAGGATCAGGAAGGAATGAGGGTCCAACAGTGTGCCCCTGATACTAATGACTATGCTTGTGAGCCTATACACCTGAAATAAGAACAAGGCCTAGAGCAGCACTGTGCCTAGGAGTTCCCTCCTGACAGCCTCAGTGTTACTCAAATGTGGCCAGTCTTGAAGCCAAACTCAGCATGTAAATGCAATGCTTTCCCACCAGCGTGGGACATGACATCCGGGGATGAGCCTTCCTGGCACCGAGGGGTCACTTCCAAGTACCAGCTGATGATGTAACTAGAAAATGACCTTGAATTAAAGGTTCAATGCGGACCAGCAGAATATCCCTATCTACATATAATAACAGGAGTTAAAAATGCTGTTTGACCTAAATTAAGGCAGAAATGGAAAGGACAAATGAGTTTATATGGCTATGAGTCTCTAAAAAAGAGTCTGGGGTTTGTCAGAAGGATTGCTCATATGCACACCTGAGCAGAGTCTTAGAGACAGATAAAGTAAATACACCCCCAGGTATTGGTCCTTTTGAGGGCTAAAGAGACCCACAGTTTCTATGGTCATGGCAGATGGGGTTCACTGCCATGTCAGATGACCCTTCTTTGGAACTGGTGCTTCTGCGTGATGAAGCTGGACTCAGATGGGATCTCTTTTCACAAGCCTTTCATGCTACTTTACTGGAATTGTAGTTGGTGCTGAGGCTTAAGATATATCTTGGGGGTTTGAATTTCTGGACTGAAAATATGATAGGCAGGCCCTGCCCCCAAAAGACTTCAGCTCCTACACTCTGATTTATTGGACTTACTCCACTCAGCTAACTTGGAGTTGAAGAATGTCAACCACCACAACATGTAACCTAGAGTGCCTACAACTGAAAGCAGGAGGATTGCATCCAATATCCATGTGGAATCTAAACCCCCTCTTGACATAGATGTGGAATGGACACAACCAAGCCAAGGTCCACAGGAAGGAGGAATACAGTAAGGATCAGAGTGGACTTAATGATATTCTATTCATGAGCTATTGTGGTTAATAATCGAGAAAATGTGGCATTGATGAGGAAAAAGTGGCCATGGTGGCTGCTGGGTGCAGGGAAGGGGAGGAAGAGAAGAGATGTGGAGGCATTCTCAGGACTTGGAGTTGTCCTGGGTGGTGCCCCAGGGACAATTGCCGGATGTTGTTTGTCCTCCCATGGCCCACCCGATGGAAGGTGGGAAAGTGTGGGCTATGGTGTGGAATACGGGATATTCCGTACAGCGATGCCTGGAGATGTACTCGCCAGATGCAATGGATGTGACATGATGATGGGGGAGAGTGTTACTGTGGGGGGAGTGGTGGGGTGGGGCTGGTGAGGGTGAATGGGGACCTCATATTTTTTTAATGTAATATCTTTAAAAAAAATGAATAAATTGAGTAGAATTTGAAAAAAAAAAGCAACTGCTTTAAAATCATCAAAAGTTGATGATCTTCAGTACGATTGATGAGCAGGGTGGTGTACCAGAGGACCACCTGTTTTATGACCAACTCTGGGAGTTCACCAAGCCCCTCACAGACTTAGTGATGGGGGCTGACTCATATCCCCCAAGACACATTCAAATCCTGGTCCCTAGTGCTGTGGGTGGGAGCTATTTGGAAGAATCTCAAAGATCCTTTTAAGATGAAACCAAATTTTGAGCCAGGAGGGCCTTCATCCTACAGGACTGGAGACCTCATAAGGAGGGGATCTAGACAGATGTACCCCTGTGCAGAAGTGGAGACCACAGGATTCAGATGGCCATGTGATGAGCAGAGGCTGAGCCAACATCAGGATGCCCCCCTGCAGGACTGTGTGGTTGCTAATCCCTTGATCTGATGTCTAGCCTCCAAACCCTGAGACACTGAATTCCTGCTGCCCGTGGTATGTGTCAAAGTTTACCAGTCAGACTCAGACACAGACAAGGTTAACATTTCCCACTGTAAAGATGGGGGAATGTAGGCTCAGAGAGATGACATGACTTACACTAGACCTCAGAGCTAGAAAATGGAGGAGCCAGAATTCTACCCAACGCTGGTGAATGCCAAGCCCCATGCTTTCCTCATGACCTCAGCTGCTTCTCACTTACAGAGTGACAACAGAAAATGCTGGCCACCAGGGCCATCCATCCTTCCTAGGGATTTTTGTCCTCGAGTGAACAAAATTCCATTATTTGCAGTTCAGACCACTGGGGAGAAATTGCACTGCAGTATATCTAGAGTTCAGTTGTGCTAAAATGTAACTTTCCTGATATTTCCTCTTGAAGAAAGTAAATTGCAAGCATTGTTTTAGGTACACTAGAGATAATATCAGGCAGTAGTGGCTTCTGTGGCTATTAGGAAAATATCTGCACACCCCTCTCAGAATACAAATGCAGAAAGCCCATGAACACAAATCCCAGTCACTTATGGTGGGGGGGATATTTTTAATATTGTGAAGGTGCCCGCAGTGAATGAACCACCAGCATCACTTAATCTGAAATAGCCTCATGTAAAAATCCACCTGCTGGATGTGCCTACATTCTAAAGGTGTCTTCCAGGTTCTTGACCAGGGCCCCTTTGGGAAGCTGCTTGTCATTCATTGTCCCCACCATAAGGCCAAATGGGGGAATCTCTGCAATTTTGAGATGTCAGCACAATGAGGATTTAAGGCCCCAGGTGTCCCTCCTCCCCCGTGAAAGGAGATCCTGGGCCTTTGGGGCCTGAGGTGACCCTCAGGCTGGAGAAAAGTACCTAAAGCCAGGAGCCTTGATGCTGGGGATGTCGTTCTTCCTTAGAAGTCAGCCCTCACGTGGTTGGCGCTGCCATGGTGGTGGTTCAGTGGCTTGATGGGCTGGTGGATGTGCTTCCTATAGGTGGAAGCCATCAGCACCTCAATGGGCCATTCATGCTCCTGTAGGGGATCATCAAGATGCTCCCATTAGCAGGGGTCTGCTGCTGTAACTGCCTGAATCCCACCAAGGGGCAGAAGTTAGGAGCTTGGGTTTGTAGAAGTCAAAATGACATGTCACTGGTTAAGCAAGCATGAGGGCATAATTCTAACAAGTTCATTTTCTAGTGTCACTTAAAAATCCATCACAATTCTGGAATGAATGAATTAGTGCTGGCTGTTCATGATTTTTTTCATTACATGTAGGAAAATTGAAACATAACTGATTGGGATGCTTTTCATTTCAGGTGAAGAATCATGTCTGGACAGACTGAGTCTAGCACAACTGACACAACTGTACTTATCCTCAGTCCTAGAATATCCCTTCTATAAGGTAAAAACAAAAAGGGTATGGCATTATTTCACTGAGGGCGAACAGTTTTCTTGTGCCCCTTCTGAAAACTAAGTCGCTTCTCTTTTGACCTTTCTCCATAACTTTATTAAAAGGGAAAGCTTTCATTTACTTGGAGCTATGTGCAATAGCTGGCCTTTTCTTTGGTAAATTGACCCCATTTCTGTCTTGTCCTATAAGACCAGTTCCTGCTGTATGAGATTTCTAGATGGTTTCAAGTGTTGAAGGTGTATGAGTCTTAGTATTCCTTGATTCACTTCAAGGGTTTTAAAGGGTTTAGCACACACAATAGCCATTTGATTAAAAAGTCTGAATCTCTGAACTCTACAAATCCTAATTATTTCTGAGTGCATTTTTAAACCAAGTCAGATATTTCACTCTTCTCTGGGAGACTTTAGTTTAGGTGGTATCTGAGCTATAAAGATTCACTCTCATCAATTTCACAGCACACCTTTTTTGTGTGATTGGAAATAGTCTCAACAGACTTCAACACCTTTTGCTTTGTCCTTCAAACTTGACTCAGGATCATATTCTGGTAAAAGCTAAATACATGAAAAGTCATTACTCTTTTCTTTTAAAAAAATTTTAACAATGCCAAGGCCTATAAATGTAAACACTAAAATTAGTTAACCCCAACCACCTCAATTCCCTGAAATAACAAATTTGTAACTGTGCTTTCTATGCCAAACGTACACAAATATGGAAACCAATTTTCTTTTCTCTTTGTTATGTCCAGTGTATCATACAATTTACCGTTATGTCCAGTATACGTAGACCTTCCTCAAGACCAATGTGTGTGGATCAAATATGTTCTTTTTCGAAGTTGTGTATTTTATGGGACTTACTCACCAGTTCCCCAGCTTATAATCTTTCAGGTTCTTTCCATCTTTGGTCTCTATCCACAATGCTGTAGTAAACATCCTTGCATGTCATTCTACTGGGGCCCATGCTCCTTCAAGCCTCAGACTAGAATGCGAAGAGTGGGACTACTAGTGTAATGTCAGTAGATAGTGATTCTAAATGGTAGATGTCACACCTCCCCAGCAGAGAGTGAAGGTGGCTGTGTCACCCCCACCTCCACTGTACAGTTTTTTTGTCCTGTTAGCTTTTGCCACTCAATTCAGTGGAAAGGGGTGTCTTGTCATGTATTTAAATTGCATTTGAGTGAGCAATAATGAAGTTGAGCATTTTGTCAAATGTTTATTGGCCATTTCTATTTTCTAGGAATTGTCTTCCTGCTCCCTAACTCATCTTTCTATTGCATTGTGGTTTTAAGATTTGTGTGACCAAATCTACATGTCATTTAATGGTTCCTGACTTTCCCATCATGCATAAGATTATTTCACTAAATATGTGTTAGTGCAAATATTTTACTAATTTTTCCCCATTGGATCTTTAATCCACCTGGGATTTATTATATAGGTATACCTCAGAGATTTGGCAGGTTCAGTTCCAGACCACCATAATAAAGTGAGTTTCATGCATGTTTTGGTTTCCCAGTGCACATATACTATAGTCTTTTAAGTATGCTATAATATTATTTTTTATTTTTAAATACATATACTTCAATTAAAATGTGACACAGATGAAGCGAGCACATGTTGTTGGAAAACGGGCAAAATAAAATGTGACACTGATGAAGCAAGCACACGTTGTTGGAAAACTGGCACTGATAGACTTGCTTGACACAGGATTGCCACAAACCCTCAGTCTATTTAAAAAAACAAACAAACACAATATCTGCAAAGTGCAATAAAGCAAAAGTCAGTAAAAGGAGATATGCCCAAAATCTGATGTTTGGTAGGAGTTTAACTGTTCTTTTCTAGACAGATAACCAATTTTCCATCACTATTTGTTCCATTGCAATCCTTTATTTATTGAGTTGAGATGTCAGTTTTATTATTTCTTTTTGGATTAAAAAATTTAACTGAGTGTCCTTCAGGTCCTTAAAGGAATTCTGAGATTTTCAGAGATGTTTCTTGAACTTGACAGCATTGTCATTATGTTTATTGTTCTTTTTCCAGTGACTACTTTTAAAACACATTTTAAAGATATTTTGAGCTATTAGACTTGAACTATAACAAGGATATTTTTCATTGCTGTGTTAAGAAAGGTATCAGTCCTAAGTCCTGGAAAAGCATCATTTATTAAAGGAATTTTGTATCAAACTTTTATACATAGGTAACTCACTACCTTCACTTTATTCTCTGGTTTTGTATCTTGTTTATCTCTCTCATGTTTGTATATATAATTTTTAGGGTCCCAAACTTCTTCCTAAATATCAAGTGAAATCATTTCTTATTCCATACCATTCCCTGGAGATCCCTGTGGATTTTCACTTTCATAAATCTTTAGTGATTGGATTGGTTGACCTTTTAGGAGCAAGATCCTACTTTGCTTCCAAAATGTAACACCCTATTGGTATACAAAAGATAAGTACCAGGGGGTTTGTTTACAGAACCTTAGTGGTTGTTATCTCTTTGGGAGACAGGTGGAGCTTAGTAGCCACAGAATGCAAAATGGAATCTTCCCTGCCCCACATGAGGCTCTAGAGTGTAGATGGTAGAATATAGTATATAGATTGTATTTGAATCCAGCTTGCCACAGATCAGCAGAATGTCTTTGCACAGTGTATTTACCCTTCTTAACCTTTTTCTCTTTACTTCCTCATCTGTAAAATGTGAGTAAGAAGAATATTGACCTCAAACATATATGGCAAGAGGGTTTAAATGAGGGAATAACACAAGAAGTGCTCATGTCTGTTTAGCTGTTCTTATAGTTTAAGCCTGTGCTGTTCAGTGTAGTAGCCACTAGTGCAGATGGCTACTTAAATTTAAATTAAACATAAGTAAAATTTAAAATTCATTTCCCTAGTCATATATCACATTTCAAGTGCTCCAAGGCCTCCCATTGCTGGTGGCTACCACATTAGCACAGATGTAAGCACATGAATCATCCTAGAAATAGCTACTGGACTATGGTGACTTCAAGTCCAAATCCTTCCTTTCATCAATTAAAAAGTCATCTCAAAGAGGACCATCTCTGATAGGCTTCATGTCACATGTTCCACCTCTGCTGCTCTCATGGTCCTTTCTACAGAAGGAATGGCATACACCAGAGGGCTGGGAAGGGAACTCCAGCCACTCCCCTTGGCCACATGTTGCAGACATAGGGTGCCACGGTCATGGGCTGCATTAGCTGTCAGGAGGCATGGAAGAGATGGATGTGTTGAGCTGCTTAGGTGTCTAACTTTGCTGAACTTAGAAGATTTTCTTCACTGTCTGAATTGAGAGTGTGCCACCATTTATAAGAAGAAGGAGAGACTGGGTGGTTCCTACTGCTCCTGGCTAATTTGAGAACCTACTCCTTGCTTTAGTGCAGGAAGGCTCCCTAATTTCAGGTTATAGGCTTGTTCTTGAAGCTGAGTGAGTGAACATCCTCATTTGGTTGTGGTCATTTCTTTGCAGCCTTCTGTCCTATTGATAAATAGTTTGGAAGAAATCAAAATAGAACAAAGAAGTAAAGGAAGATAGTGTTTGTGAGGGTATCACATGAAAACTTTTTTCCTTTTCTCACCAGATATTGAAATTAAATTAGATAAAGAAGGATTTGTATTACCTTTTACAGTTGATGAAGATGTACACAAAAGGTAAAGAAACTATTGTGATTTTTACGTTACAAGGCCTGTTGAAGTGAATAGGCAAGGATTATTTTCTTAAAAGGGTGAGAAAAATAGATGATTTCAGAAATTAAAACTACTTCTCAGGATATTTCTTTTTGAAATTCCTTATAATATTTTATAAATAGCATCATTAATAAAGCCGAGTACATTTTCAGTAGACTAAAGAGTAACAGATTTGTGATTGATGTGAAAGTATTGGCCATTAGGAAAAGCCAAATCTTGAGTAAACACTGGCCAAAAAATATTAAGAAAGTTTTGGATTGTTATAAAAAATAAGTTTATTTTTCGATTTTTTTTCAGATTAGCACTACGCATTAATGGCCCCAAAAGATTTTAACAGCAAAAATTTACTCGGAAAAGAGACTATTAAACAATGCCACTTCGAGTTACTTGATTATCAAGTTGTCCTTGTATGGTTCCATTTCCCCCACTCCCAAAGTAATCCCTAATTCAGACTTGCTTTTTCCAAGGTCCTAAGTAGTCTGCTAAGAAACTCATATCTCTAATTTAAGTACCCACTTTGTTAATTAGGCTTTTCTGGGTACTGGATATTTTTTATAAATCTTTGGCTTCTGTTTTGAAATATGGAATTTTCTTACCTTCAGTTTTCCAAAAGCAGAACATGCCTATATACTTCATAAGCTATGCTCAACTCTGTTTTTAGAGTTATTAAATTATTGGAATATCTGTTTTAATTTCCCCCTGGTATAAGGGAAAGAATGGACAAGATGACTCACTAAAACCAATATCTTCATCAATCCCTAATGCCTAAGACCTTATTGTATCCTTTGTAAGTTACTTAATAAGGCATTATGATGATGAGTGACTAGAATGTAGATGAGTTTCCCAAGTTCTCTAAGCTTTGGTGCTAGTCTGCTCCCTGGTTTCCTCTCTGGCTTACTCTTGTCCAGTTCATCTTGCACACCCCAGACTAATCTTCTGAAAACCCTCAGCATGCCAGCCTGTTATCAAAAACCTTGTCTCTTTCCTACTCACAGGATACAGTAGAACCTCCTCTGCTCTGACTTTTGCGACCCCTGCAGGCTGCACCTTGTTACCTGGCTCCAAGCTGGTGGTCTCTTCCCTCCCACCTAATCCACTCCATTCTCTCTTGCCTTGCTCCTTTGCCCAGTGCTCCCTCTCCGTCCAGACAGCATCTCCCTGTGACTAAATTCTGTCCATTCATTAGCACCCAACTCAGGACTCTTCTTTCCCCACAAACTAAAACCCTGAACTCCTCTGAGGGCTGGAATGCTGATTTTCTTCACACACTCTGCTTTGGCTTGTTGCATACTTCTAGTATTGATTGTGTCTTTGAGGACAGGAATCATGTTTGATCCTTCTTTAAATATCCCTCTTATTTAACCAACAAAGATTTATTGAGCTCTTATTATGTGCCATGCATTGTTCTGGGCTCTGGGAGTAAACAAGTAAGAAAACTGTGACTTTGCTTTCAAGGAGCTTCCATTCTTATGTGTGTGCAAGTGTTGGTGGGCAGGTTGTTAGAGACAAACAAGTTCAACATGGTAATTTCAGTTATGAAGGATTATACCAGCCAGTTCCTTTTTTCTTTCTTCTTCTCATAACTGATCCATTTTCATGAGGCTGAGATGGTAAAATCAAGGCTTGAATTTGTCAAATATTTATCAAGAAAATTCTTTTCTCAAATCCCTGGGGTTCAGAGCTGAAAAGAAGGAATAGTGACTTCAGAACTCAGATCATGAAAGGAGTTGTGTTTTTATGGGAGTCAGTATAAAAAGAGCCTTATTTGTGAATTAGACATTTTGCAGAATTATGGACTATTTGGTGATCTGAAAAGGATCTGTCCAGATCTTACAGAGACATGGAAGGAGCCTTTATTTTCCCTATACTGTGTATACCAAGTGTCAGTGATTGATTTAAAATTAAAGTTCAATTTAATATTAGTATCATAGATACTTGACTTTATATGTCAAACAGAACTGATCAAGTACAATAAAGGAATACAATGAATGACTATTTTTAAATCTGCCATCTTGTAACAGTTATCTGCTAAATGAAAAGAGTATGCTCTTTAGAGAGAACTTCATTTCCTCTTTTTACAAATATAAGAAATATTTTTTCCCCATGTCCTGATGGACTTTGTTAGCAGATATAATGTATGGTGAGGAGGAGCAATGGGAAAACAGATTACTGCACTTTAGACTACTATAACATTTATAATTATAGAACGATACAGAAAAAAATCATTTAATAAAATTCAGGGAAGTGAATGTGTCTTAAGCAGCTGGACTCCTACCCACAATGTGGTAGGTCCCGGTTTCAGTTCCCAGTGCCTCCTAAAGAGGATGAGCCAAATAACAAGCTGACAGGACGAGCTGACTTGGTGAGCTGATGCAACAAGGTGACACAGTGAGCTGATGCAACCAGATGATGCAGTGAGTCATGTAACTAAGAGACACAGTGAAGAAACACAATGAGACATATCAAATGGAGCAGAGGTGGTTTGAGTAATTAGGTGCCTCCCTCCCACATGGGAGGCCCCAGGTTCTGTTCCCAGTGCCTCCTAAAAAGAAGATGAGCAGATAGCAAGTGCAAACAACTGGGGGAGGTCAATTAAAATAAAATCTTTAAGTATATATGTATTCAGGAGCTTTTCTTTTAAATGTACAATGAAGTAAAGTAAATTTAGGGAGGGTTGTGAGGGGGCAGGTTTGATTGTGGGGGAAATCTTCTAAAACGTAAATCATGAGTGAATTACATTGCATTTAGTGAAGTACAGATGCTTCACTCTCCAATTACGGTCAGGTTAAAGCTTAAGGGGAGAGTGAGACAAGGCAGGCAGGTGTGGAAAGGGCTGCAAAGTTAGGAGACTGGGTTTCTACCTCCGGCTATTTCTGGGACCTTGAACAGGGGAAGTAGCTGCCATTTACTTTGCACCTGCTCTGTGCAGAGCTCCATGCTAAGCACTTGAACACAGGCCTGTATGATTTCCAGGGGCCCTGGACTTGGGCAATGTTCCCTCTCCAAAGCTCAGAGATGGTCAATGCCTGCCTTGGATATAGAACCACGGGTGAAGATGAGACTTGAACCTGGTCTGAGCAGCGATGCAGCAGAGGACTGCAAATCTGTGTTCAGGAGTCAGGCACGTGGGATTGATTTCAACCTCTCTTGAAAATTGTATAACCTTGGGCCTCATTTCCAAATGGCTAATCAGAAAATAAGGATGAAATGAGTTAATACACATAAAAACATTTAGCAAAAGGCCCACCACAAAGTAATCACAGGACATATTAGCTAGTAATATCTGCATTTCTACCAGTATTAGGGTTCTCTGAAGAAACAGCCAATAGGATATGGGGCCATATGTAAATAGGAAGGGATTTGTTAGTAGAATTGGCTTAGTGACCCTAGGGATAGGCAAGTTCAGATTTCCTAGGGCAGGCCATGCATTGGAAACAGCACAGGAGATAACTTCCTCGGGAGAAGCTGGAGAAGTAGAGAAAGGAGTTGTGACTGCTGAGAGACTTGGTGTTGCGTTAAGACCTCCAGCTGCTGGGGTGATGTGACTCCCCTCCTTGCTGAAGGCAGTCACCCTTGTTTGTGGATGTAACCAGCCTTAGATGCAACCAACTGCTTAATAAGCTAAAGTCACCAACAGAATATCCTCACAGTGGCAGGCCAGTGCTTGCATCATCCAATGACTTGGCACCAACTGGATGGTGATTAACCATCATATGTAACTTTTTAGATCTCTTTATCTTTACTTTCTAAGGTTTTTTTTTTTTTATGTTTAGCGTAGGTTATTGAAACGCTATGAGTTCTAGAGCTCTAAGTTCCCTTTAAAATTTTATGCTTCTTTGCAGAGAAGGAATGAGACATATAGAAGCAAATTAAAGATTGACCGGGAGAGAGATGCAATCGATTCGGATGTGTTCATATGCCCAATTGAATTGCCACTCACCTGGGGGCCAGGCTGAAAGGACTCTCACATCTTGGAAACATGTGAAGTGGTCTCATTTACAGTTCTTAGCAGTACTTACTTACAGTTCATGCAGTTCATGGCTTTGGGCCTGAGCCCTGTTCTGGATCATTCTATGCCTCAGAAACCCTTCCACAGTCCCTCTTTGCTACCGAGACCAAGCCCAGTGTCACGTCTGCCTTCTGTGAGTTCTCTTGACCTTCTCTGCCTCACATTGCAGCCCTCCCCCACCAACCCACAACTCTAGGCAATCCTCCTTGTTTCTCAGCTCACCCTTGGTATGAAAGTAAACCGAGTTTAGAGTTTAAAGAGGGGAGACCTGACTATATTGCCATGCACATTGGTAATGTGGTTGTGAATACTGTGAAGAAAATGTGCAGCCTAGAACATTCCTCCACCCTCTCCACTCAGGTCCTCGTCCATCATGGCCTTTTCCTGCATTGCTCTTTCAGTTCCCTCCTCCATGGACCCCTTGTCTCATCTGGTCTCCCCCTGCCCACTTCACACATCTATCATATAAGGGATTCCCACTTGCAGGTGTTGTGCTAAGTGCTCCAGGGTAAAGGAGAAAAGACCCCCTGTGCTTGCCTTAGCAGTTGTGTGGGACAAAGAGATAAGTGAGCCCACATTCCAGTGATGTGCAGCCGGCATTCTGCAAACCTCTGCGGGAGTGCAGGAGACTTCAGGCCAACCCACGGAGTGAGAGGAGGCCCTTGGGTGGGTTCCTGAGTTGCAGGCTGCCGTGGATGGGGAGCATCTGAGACATGGCGCCGGCTGCAGCACACTGTGCAAAGCATGAAGCAAAGTCAGGCCACGGGGCTGGCGCTCCCTCTGCAACTGCTTAAAATGTTTCATCCTGCAAGAATGCATGTGCTTGTTATGAAAAATTTAAGCTACTGAGTACATGACTGCTGCTTTCACTAACCATCCCACTACAAGAGGAGGGATTTGACAAGTTGTTAGATTTCAAAGTCCAGTCCTTACGACCCGAATCCTCATGTATATCTAATTCTAATGTTTCTATAGACACAAGCCAAATGGGCAATAATGCTGGGGCCATCTGAATTTCCTCATATAGTCTGCCCACCAACCCTGTAGTGGTGTTAGACAAAGCAGGTGACATCTAGTTGCAAGTGAAACCAAGATTCAAACCATTTTAGTATTCACTGCGTAGCACTGGTCTCTTATGATGACCCTGAAGAATTTGAGGTGACATTCACATAAATGGTTAGAGATTAGTAAGACATTTCCCAGTGTCCCTGTTGGAAGTGTTGGAGCCATGCATTTGAAGATAATTTTGAACACAGCATCTTCTTGCCATTAGTCTTCAAAATTAAAGCAGAGAAAGGAAAATGATTAAAAAGTGCTGTACTTGTGAGCATCACCTCTTAAGCAATCGAGGTATTCTCCGGTCAGTAGGGGGCAGCAAAGCTTAGATTTATTGGCCACCCATGAAACTCTGGATGGTCCCTGGATCCTGTAATTGCTGGGCAGAGCAGTAGCTGCAGAAGGGTACAGTGACCGTTCCGGCTGAGCAAAAGGTGAGCAGTTTCTCTTGCACTGCTTACCTTCCTCCCAGTGAAGAAGCACTTTGCCTGAGCCAGGCCTGGAGGCAGAGGGATGGTGCTGCTGGGAGAGGTGCCTGTGGAGTGTGTGGTCCTAAAGTTGCTGCCTTCCAAGCCTTCGTAGGCTGGTGCATAAGGAACTTGGGGAATGCTTGTCAGATGGAAGGAAAACTAGGGAGGAGCAGAAATCAGTGTAGTTGAGATAGTCCTGGGGAAGAAGAGCAGTCAGTTCCCTCCAAAAATGCTACACCACCACAAGGGCTTGGGCCACAAATCCAGAGGGGATTTTGGCTCATTGGTGAACTGAGCACCTCTGGAGGCTGAGATATCCCCAAAATTTCAAATAAGTGTAGTCTAAATAGTGGAGGATAGTCAATGAAACATGCCATGGAATTGCTTAGGGCAGCACCTGGCAAACAGTGAAGGGAATGCTTAGTCAATGGCAGGTGCTATCATCGCTTCTCATAGAGGTGCTAGGGTGCTTTCTTTTCCAGTCAGATTTTATTGACACAGCTTTTGGTGAGGGTACGTGTAAGGAGGGGTATGAGAAGCACAGACTGGGTTGCTGGGTCATACTTCTAGGGGTGCCATAATTCTAGGGTCCCCTACTGCTAGTGTGCTGTACTTCTAGGGGTACCATACTTCTAGGGTCCTTTACTTCTAGGGGTGCCACTGTGAATGTGAGGTTACTGTTTTTGTTAATTAGCATCAAGGACATGGTACTGAAAAATCTCTAAAACCTCTGCCTGCAGCAAGGACCTGCGGGCAAGAAGCCCCGTGAGAGGGGTGCTCGTTGGTCCCGGCCTGAGAGCGACCCCTCCCCTGCTTGCCTGTCCACCTGCACTCCCTGCTGCCTACCCCTTCTGAAAGCTGCACCGTCCTTGTCCTCCCTTTCTGCCGCCTGCACATCAATGGGCTCGGCCTCAGGGCCACCACAGATGCTCTTCCCTCTGCCTGGAATGACCAACTGTTCCCCAGATTTCACAAGTCTGGCTCCTCATTATCATTTATGTTTCAAGCCGGTCTTCCTAGAGCCCCCCTGATTAAAATATTCCCAAGGCCAGTTTTGTTCCCCTTTTCCTTTTTACTGATACACATACACACATTCGAGGCTTTAGAATTAAGTGAATTTTCGACAAAAGGAACCCACCTCTTGAACCAGCATTTGACTCAAGAAACAGCAGAGCGCTGCGGAACAGCTCAGTTTTCCCAGATATTACTTGGCTGGATTCGATTCGTGCCGCTGCACACCCGCACCTGCCAGTACCCTGAGCGGTGATCCCTCATGATGACCGAGGCGCTGAAAATTGATTCATTGCACGTTGACACGATGCTGCTGCGGACACACTGAGTTAATATACGATGGCAATGAATTCCACCTTTTTCTTCCACTAGTGTTCCGCGGCTCCTGGAGGGTTTCAGATGCAGCGCGCGTGTGGCCTGCACTTCTTCCAGACAGCCCGCTTGGGACCCTCCGCGAGCTCAAGGGCAAGGGCAAGCCGGCGCAGGCCCCCAGTCCAGCTGACGCGGCTCCTCGCGTCCCAAGTGGGCGCTCCAGGGACCCGCAGGGAGACGGGAGGGCACGGTCCCATCCGCAGCACGGCTGCGCCCTCGGCCCTGCGCCCCTGGCCCTGCGCCCCAGCCCTGCGCTCCCCGCCCAGCTTTGTGACGCGAGGCCGCGGTTTCCCGGCAACACCGAACGCGGGCGCCTGGCAGCCAGGCGGACTCGGGCTGGGCCCCCGGCCGGGTGGGACCGACCTGGCCTGGGCGGAGAAGCTGGATGGGGGCGGCCTGGGGGACGAGGAGATCGCCGCCACCAAGCTGCGGGGCAAGCCCCGGCCGCCGCCCCACCTCGGCGCTGTCCGCCTTCAGCTACTTCCCGCCGCGGCGCCTGGACCCCGAGGAGCACAGCGACTTCTCCCGCCAGGCCAGGGTGAGACGGGAGGGGCGGCATCGAGCGGCGGGGGTGAGGCGGTGCTGGGGGCAGGGCTCCCCTGCCAGGGAGCGGCTGGGGCGGGGCTGTGCCACCCGGAGCGGGGACTGGACACCCAGCGGCACCGCGTGGAAGGGGTCTGGGGACCAGGCAGGGGGTCGGGGCGGGGCCCGGGAAGGGTGGGGGATGCTTCTGTGGGGGTGGGAGCAGGACATCATACTGGGAAAGGTCTACCGGGAAGGTCAAGTGACGGGAGGGGGGCGGGGATTGCTCACCAGGGAGGAAGACTCGATGGGGCGCCTGGGCGTGGAGGGGGCAGGGGTTGCTCCGCGGGGTCGTTGGGACAGGCACCTGGACCCTGAAGAGCAGAGCTTCTATTACTGAGAGACACAGATGCACCCCTCCCCCCCAGAGCTGGAGGGGCCCCGCGGCAATCCGGGGGTCCTCGAAGAGTCTAGAAACAGAGCCCTGAGGCTATCCAGTGTGCAGGATGCGGGCCCCTGAGCAGTATGTGCGGTGGTTCCCTGGGCTGTGAATAAGCAGCCAGGCTGATGGACGGTCCTGGATCCCGGGAACCCTAGGGCCGCCTTCCCACCCACCAAGAACCAGGAATAGGTCTGCACCGTCTGGCCCGGCCCATCTGGGAAGATGTGCATGGTGGGAAGAGCTCTGGGGTCTAAGCACCGGAAGCACCCAAGAGAGGGCAGAAGGAAGGAAGAGAAGGGTGTTCAGAGTTGTCCAGGTCACCCATTCCTTTCTTTTCAACATTGTTTCTGTCCGTCCCCAGGGCGTTCCTCAAGGCATCTGATTAGATAAAAGCCTTGGTTGAGGACCCTCAGCCTGGCGGACAGCTGGGCACCTGGGCTATCCCTCAGCCCTCCTGGAGGGATGGTAGTGCCAGAAGAGGGACATCTCACTTTTCTCAGGCTGCTGTCACAAGTGCCATGAACTAGGTGGCTAAAAACACCAGGAACCGCTCTCTCAGCCCTGCAGGCTGAAGCCTCAAGTGCGTGGGCCGTTCTGGTGGGTCAGTCCTGGCCGCTGGGGCACCTGTCCCTTTGCCAGCAAGCCTTCGGTTTTCAGTGCCTCCTCAGTCACCCTATGGCCTGCTCTGCCTCTCTTCCCATGGCGCACTCCCCTTCTATCTGTGCCCACACCCCCCTTCTAAAGACACCAGCCATCCTGGACTAAAGGTCCACCCACTGCAGTCGGCCTCATTCAGTTTAAATGATTCTGCTTGCAGTAATGCTTTTGCAAAAAGTTCATGTTCCCAGGTACCTGGGATTAGGACTTCAAGGTATCTTTTTGGGGCACACAGGTCAACCCATAACGTGGAACACAGATTCCCTTGGAAAGGAAGTTAATGGTGTGGAAAATAATTCCAAAAAATGCCTCCTTCCTCTTCTCCTAGCCACCCAGTATTAGTGGTGCCCAGGTGAGTCCCCAGTTCTGGTCAACTCTCGCTGGAGTACTAGTGGGAGGCCTCTTGAGTCTCATGAGCTTCACTTCACTCATAGAAATGTAGTTTCCAGTTGAAGCAACTATGGTCCTCAGTCTGCCCCCCGTGATGTCTCTTGAATCCAAGGTACCCCTCTGCCTGTCTTCTAGCATGTGGAAGGACTGGATGGAGGAAGGAAGGAAGGAAGGGGACTTCTGGGGCCATCTGACAAGGTACCTGTCTCTGCTGGCCATTGAAACGGAGAGGGGTGGAACGGAAGGGTTCCTGACCTTCTGCCAACACACACTTCATGTATTTTCTTCCTGTGAGCAATAGGTTTTGAACAACTGTAAATAGTTTCACTTATTAAATGGGGTTTACATTTTGAGTCTATGGTACCTATGATACTGCCAGTGAGTTGATGGCCATCATGTGATAATAGTGAAAAAGCCAGGACTCTTGGTGTTTGAAGTTGTTCAATGCTTCTTTATTGAGAGAATATAAAATTCATCTGGATTTTCAGAATAACAAAGAGAGTTCATGCTACACCATTTTGTTTGTACCTTTGAGGAGTCCCTTTACATAGCACCCTAAGGTGGATTGTAGATTGCTCCTTGATAGGGTGTCACTGATGGAAAGTACTGTTGAGGACTGCACAGTGGGGCTTGTGGTTTCTGAAGCTCAAATGTGGTGAAGAGCAGAGCAGAACCCCTGCCCCCTGTGGGCCAGGCCCAAGACGAAGAAGGGCAGAGTGAGCCTGAAGACTCCGTATCTCCTTCTGCCGGTCTGATAAGCAGTCCCACCTTCCAGGGCTGACTGAACAAGGGCCGGAGAGGGGCCTGGAGGTAGGAAGTGACTGGGGCTCTGCCCCTTGGAGGAAAATCAAGCATGAGCCATAAGCACGCCTTTCTATATGACACTGTAGGCACACTAAGGCCTGTGGGCCAAATCTGGCCCCCAGCCAGTTTTGATAAAGTTTTATTAGAACATAGCCACACCCATTCATTTCTCTATCCTCCGTGTGTAGGATGTCATGGTTGAGTGATAGTGACAGAGCCTCTGGGACAGGAGAGTTCCCACCTGGCCCTTCACAGAGAAAGTCACTGACTCCTGCTCTAATGCCTTACCGCCGCCTGGAAAATGGGAATTGTCTTTAGAATACATTCATTCAAATGGGATTTTATGTGATTAAAGCATTTCATGGTCGTTTTGATTAGCTGGGGTTACAGGCAAATTCAAGTCCTGGAGCTTTGTGTATGCCAAAAGGAAATTATGCAACTGAAATAAATATTAATTAAAATCTAAAGAAAAGAGCCTTAAAAGCAACAAGAACAGCAAAAGGCATTTCAAAGTCCATTTGTACCAATGTTCACACCATGGTACTGGGATTATGGGCACTGGTATTTGATCAACTCCAGGGCTCCAGGCGCAGTTTCTCCAACCTTGGGATCATTGATCGTAAAGAGTGTGAATTCTGTACTACAGGTTTGCTGAAGAACCAAACTGCCCCAAAATTCATTGCAGGTACGTTCTGCCCCTAACAAAGCTGATCAAATTACTTCCTAAGTCAATTTCCTTGGAGCACAGTTAACAGTAGTCAGTGTGTTGGTTAGCATCCCAGGCTGAGGAGTCCCAGGTGGAAGTATCAGCGCTACGGTGACTAGCTATGGAGCCTTCACAAGTCACAGCCTCTCTGTCTCACTTTGCCATTCTAGGACAGGTCAAACAGAACTGACCTCATGAGCCACTTATGAAAATGAATGTAATTAGCATGCATACAGTGGCTCACAGTAAGCCCTGGGTCAGTGGAGCTCTAATTACTGTTTGGTTTTTAATTTTTAATCTTTTAATTATCTTTCTTTAAAGTTAATAGATCACACAAAAAGTTACATTAAAAAACATAAGAGGTTCCCATATACTCCACTCCCCACTCCCATTAATTTTTTAGTTGTATTTTTTAAAGATACATAGATCACAAAAAATGTGACATTCAAAAAATATAAGAGGTTCCCATATACCCCCACCCCATTTACTCCACTCCTCCCACATCATCAACCTCTTTCATTAGTGTGGCACATTCATTCTATTTGGTGAATACATTTTGGAGCACTGCTGCACCCCATAGACTAATTGGCTTTGGCTAGTGATGGTCAGTGCCCTTTTGCTAAGGACTGGGTCCACTGGGACAAGCCTTTCCTTCCTGATCTGATCACTGTCAGAGATGCACATGATAGAACCTTCAACCTGAGGGCTTAAATAAGAAGTTCTGGGGCATTGTCAGACTAGCCCTGGCAAACTGAGACAGTGGCTAAAAGTAAAGATAGACTTCCCATGCCAAGGTGTGTGTGTGTGTGTGTGTGTGTGTGTGTGTGTGTGTGTGTGGCAGGGAGGCTCTGCTCAGTCCAGTCTCAGGAACCCAGGTGGAGGGAGGGTCACCAGTCAGAGTGTTGTCCTTTCAGTGTGAAGTCTTTGGAGCTCCTGAACATGGGTGCTTACATGCTTCTGCCTGAAGAGTCACACATGGCTCCTTGATCACATGCAAGCACCTAGCAGAGGAGCAGGGACGGTTATTCCTGTGGGTGGCCGGGAGTGCAGGAGAATTGGCTATTGGTGCCATCTACCACTCAGCTGATCCTGAAGTGCCCTCCAGGGTTGGGTCTCTGGCTCCATTTCCCACTGCTGGAAAGCCCTTGCTTCTCCTACCAAGTGCCCTTTCTCAGCCAGCAGCTCTATCTGCAGTACCAAGGTCTCCTCCACTGTCACGTCTGTTTCCTATCCCCAGCACCACCAACATCAGCAACCCTCCTTCTGTGTCACCCTGCACTTTGTTCACACCTCAGCTATTTCCTGAGGGAAAACTGATGGTACACAACAAGGGCCAAACCAGTATCAGGAAACACTGAATTTCAACAATACTCAAAACACAAAGGGCCAAATGGATATCTAGAGAGAAAGGTAAATGGAGTTTGTTTTGTTTTGTGTTTTTATTTTTTTAATTCATTTTTTAAAATATTACATTAAAAAAATATGAGGTCTGCATGTACCCCCCATCCCCCTAACCCCACTACTCCCCCCATAGCAACATTCTCCTCCATCATCATGGCACATTCATTGCATTTGGTGAATACATCTCTGAGCATCGCTGCACCTCATGGTCAATGGTCCTCATCATAGCCCACACTCTCTCACGTTCCATCCAGTGGGCCATGGGAAGATCTACAATGTCCAGTAATTGTCCCTGCAGCACCACCCAGGACAACTCCAAGTCCCGAGAATGCCTCCACATCTCATCTCTTACTCCCATTCCCCACACCCAGCAGCCACCATGTCCACTTTTTACATACCAATGCCACATTTTCTTTGAATACTAACCACAATAGTTCATGAATAGAATATCAGTAAATCCACTCAAAACCATATTATATCCCTCCATCCTGTGGACCTTAGATTGGTTGTGTTCATTCCACATCTATGTCAACAGGGGGCTCAGATTCCACATGGATGCTGGATGCATTCCTCTTGCTTTCAGTTGTAGGTACTCTAGGCTCCATGGTGTAGTGATTGACCTTCTTCATCTCCATGTTATCTGAGTGGGGTATGTCCAATAAACCAGAGTGTAGGAGCTGAAGTCTGTTGAGGCTCAGGGCCTGACTATCACGTGGTCAGTCCAGAGATTTAGATGCCCTAGAAATATCTTAAACCCCAGCACCAACTACAATTCTGATAAAGTAACAGGAAAGGCTTGTGAAAAGAGATCACATCTGAGTCCAGCTCTATCACACAGAAACACGAACTCCAAAGAAGGGCCAACTGACATGGCACTGAACTCCATCTGCCATGACCATAAGACCTGTGGGTCTCTGTAGCCCTCAGAAGAACCAATACCTGGGGTTGTATCTACTTTATCTGTCTCTGAGACTCTGCTCAGGTGTGCATAATGGCAAACCCTCTGATAACCTCCAGGCTCTTTTTTAGAGACTCATAGCCATATAAACTCGTTTGTCCTTTCCATTTCCCCCTTGATTTAGGCCAAAAAGCATTTTTAACTCCTGTTATTATATGTAGACCGGGATATTCTGCTGGTCCGAGTTGAATCATTTATTCAAGGTCATTGTCTAGTTATGTCATCAGCTGGTACTCGGTAGTGATCCCTCAGCACGAGGGAGGCTCATCCCCAGGAGTCATGTCCCATGCTGGGGGTGGGGGGGTGGGGAAGGCAATGCATTTACATGCTGAGTTTGGCTTCGAGACTTGCCATATTTGAGCAACACAGAGGCTCTCAGGAGGTAACTCTTAGGCACACTACTGCTTTAGGCCTTGCTCTTATTTCAGGTGCACAGACTCACAAGCATAGTCATTAGTATCAGGGGCTCATTGTTGGAACTTCATTCCTTTTTCGTCTTTGCCGTAGCACTTGGGGAATTGTTGCTGTTCCCTTAGGGACTGTGATAGAGCTCCCTGGTTAGGAATTCAGCACTCCCTCAGTTGTTATTTTTAATTGTTTCCACTAAGAAAATATCCAAACATATATGCCCTGTAGAACTCCCTGTCAACCATATGTCCCCTGTCAATAACATACCACACCAGTATTCCTCTGCTGCCATTGTTGAACTTCTCTGTGATCCAAAACTTCCTGAAAAGTGAAGCCCAATATATTGCCAGGTTCCCTTAATAGTAAAATGGAATATAGCAATGAGTTTAAAGGTTAGATATAGAGTACATACTAATTTGGAAAAATTCAACATCCTATCTTTTTCTTTTCTTTTTTCTAATTATTAAGCTTATCTTCACAAGAGTTTTAGATCACAGTAATTCATATATACAATATACAGTACTCCCTCATATCCAACAGAAAACCTTTTCCCTTCCACAGCAATAATCTTTTAACATAGTCATACCATATTTACTGAAACTGATGTACAGATATGGAGACAATAGCTTTCAAACAAGTTAACATTTCTGTTTAAATTGTGGTTTATACTTTAGGCTATACGATTTTCTAAATTTATAGTTATCTTATGTTTTACATTATGATTTACATTTTAGGCTATCAGCCCCTATGTATTTTTGGTGTAATTTTACATGTCTTATATCCATCCTTGCGTACTCTTATGAAAAACTTCTATTGCCCTCACAGTTATGTTGGTTCCATCTATTCAATACCTATTTCCCCCTCCCCTTAGGGCCTACAGTGACAGTACATCTTCATTTCTTGAAGAGCCATGTTCAGAGATACTTGCAACAGTGTTGAGGGCTTAACATGCGCAACTGCCATAATGCCCTGGGAGCCACCATTTCTCTTGAGAGATACAGTTCCCTCTATTTGATGGCATCAGTCCTCCCCAGGATGTGGGTATACCTTCACTCTCATTATATGGGTCTCTACCCAGTGATATAAACCTCTCTGGCAAAATGAGAATTCACATATTCCCTAGGAGTCTGTCCTGCATCAGATTATCCCCTTTAAGGAAGTTAAACAGGTAACTTTCCTTATTATATTTTTGAAAAGGTTTTCTCAGCATTATACTCTCAACCAAATACCTGACAATCTTCTATGTTCGTATGTTGCCCCAAACTCCCCCCAATTTCTTGGCAATATTACACATTTGCCTATCCCTAGCCCCCCTAAAGCCCACAAAGCCCCACCCAAAGGTAACCCTATGCCCAAATTTTATCCCTTCTGGGTACACATATTTACCTCCAGCTTATCACAGATTTCACCCATGTAGATGTCAGCTTACATCCTTCCTCTACACCACGATTTCCTGTAAGCCTATCATCCAGTCTCTAGCTCTCTAAGGCACCTTGTGTTTACTTATTTCATATCATTAATGTCATGTAGTATTTGTCCTTCAATGCCTGGGTTGCTTCACACAATATAAGGTTCTCAAGATTCATCCATGTTATCACATGTGTTTGTAGTGTATTTGTTCTTAAATCCAAGTAGTATTCCATTGTATGTATATACCACAATTTCTTGATCCATTCATCTGTTGATGGGCACTTGGGTTGATTCCAACTTTTGGCAATAGTGAACACTGCTGCTATGAACATTGGTGTGCATCTATCAGTTTGTGTCCTTGTTTTCAGTTCTGCTGCGTATATACCCAGCAGCGGAATTGCTGGGTCATATGGCAAATCTATGGTTAGTTTTGAGCAACAGCCAAAATGTCCTCCAGAATGGTTGGATCCTTATGCATTTCCACCAGCAGTGGATGAGTGTTCCCATTCCTCCACATCCTCTCCAGCATTTGTACTCTTCTGTTTTTTTCATAGCTCTCAATTTTATGGGAGTAAGATGGGATCTCATTGTAGTTTTGATTTGCATTTCCCTGATAGCTAGAGATTTGGAGCATTTTTTCATGTCCTTTTTAGCCATTTGTATTTCTTCTTTGGAGAAGTGTCTGTTTAAACCTTTCCCTCATTTTTTAAATGGGTTGTTTATCTTCTTATTTTCAAGATATAGGATTTCTTTATATATGCAAGTTATAAGTCTCCTATCTGATATATGTTTACCAAATATTTTCTCCCATTGTGTAGGCTCCCTTTTTACTTTCTTGACAAACTCCTTTGAGGTCCAGAAGGCTTTAATTTTCAGGAAGTCCCATTTATCTATTTGTTCTTTTGCTGCGTGTGCTTTTGGTGTGAAGTTCATGAAGCCATTTCCTATTACTTGACTCTTATATTTAGGTCTTTGATCCATCTTGAGTTGATCTTTGTATAAGGTGTGAGATGGTAATCCTCTTTCATTCTTTTACATATGGATATCCAGTTCTCCAGGCACTATTTGTTGAATAGGCCATTCTCTCCCTGTTGAGAGTGTATGGTGGCTTTATCAAATATTATATGGCTATATATATGAGAATCTATGTCAGAACTCTCAGTTCGGTTCCATTGGTCTGTGTGTCTCTCCTTATGCCAATACCATGCTGTTTTCACTACTGTAGCTTTGTAGTATGTTTTGAAGTCAGGTAGTGTGATTCCTCCAATTATATTTTTCTTATTCAATATGTCTTTGGCTATTCCGGGTCTCTTTCCTTTCCAAATAAATTTCACAATTACTTTTTTCTAGTTCCTTAAAGAATGCTGTGTTGATTTTTATTGGGATTGCATTGAATGTGTAGATCAGTTTTGGTAGGATAGACATCTTAATAATATTTAGTCTTCCTATCCATGAACAGGGAATATTCTTCCATTTATTTAGGTCTTCTTTGATTTCCTTGAACAATCTTGTGTAGTTCTGTGTGTATAAGTTCTTTACCTCTTTGGTTAAGTTTATTCCTAGGTATTTGATTTTTTTATTGACTATTGTAAATGGTATTTGTTTCTTGATTTCCTCCTGAGCTTGCTCATTATTGTTGTACAGAAATGCTACTGATTTTTGTGCATTGATATTATAACCTGCGACTTTACTAAACTCATGAGTTCGAGAAGCATTCTTGGAGACCTCTCAGGGTTTTCTATGTATAGGATCATGTCATCTGCAAATAATGAAATTTTTACTTCCTTGTTTCCAATTTGAATGCCTTTTATATCTGGTTCTTGCCTCAGTCCTTGAGCAAGTACTTCTAAGACAATGTTTAATAGAAGGCGTGATAGTGGACATCCTTGTCTTGTTCCTGATCTTAGAGGAAGAATTTTAGGATTTCACCATTGTAAACGATGTTGGCTGTAGGTTTTTCATATATACTCTTTATCATGTTCAAAAAATTTCCTTGTATTCCAATCTTTTGCAGTGTTTTTATCATGAAAGGGTGCTGTATTTTGTCAAATGCTTTTCCTGCATCTATAAATATAATCACGTCATTTTTTTCATTCAATCTGTTTAGACGGTGTATTACTTTCATTGATTTTCTTATGTTGAACCATCCTTGCATACCTGGAATGAATCCCAATTGGTCATGGTGTATAATTCGTTTAATGTGTTGTTGAATATGGTTAGCAAGTATTTGTTAGGTATTTTTGCGTCTAAGTTCATTAGAGAAATTCGTCTGTAATTTTCCTTTTGTGGTGTCTTTGTTTGGATTTGGTACTAGGGTATTGTTTATTGTTGGCATCATAGAATGAGTTTGAAAATGTTCCTTCTCTTTCAGTTTTTGGAAGAGTTTTAGCAAGATTGGTGTTAGTTCTTTCTGGAATGTTTTGTAGAATTCACCTGTGAAGCCATCTGGCCTTGGGCTCTTCTTAGTTGGGAGGTTTTTAAAGACTGATTCTATCTCTTTACTTGAGATTGGTTTGTTGAGATCAGTAATTTCTTCTTTTGTCAGTATAGGCTGCTTATGTGTTTCTATGAATTTCTCCATTTCCCCTGAAATGTCATTTTTGTTGGAACATACTTTTTCAAAGTATCCTCTTATGATAGTCTTTATTTCCATTATACAGATGGGGCTCACTGCCATGTCAGATGGCCCTTCTTTGGAGTTGGTGTTTCTGCATGATGGAACTGGACTCAGAGGGGATCTCTTTTCACAAGACTCGCATGCTACTTTACTGGAATTGTAGTTGGTGCTGGGGTTTGAAATATATTTGGGGGATTTGAATCTCTGGACTGACAATATGATAGCCAGGCCCTGAGCCTCAACAGACTTCAACTCCTACACTCTGATTTATTAGACTTACCCCACTCAGCTAACATGGAGTTGAAGAAGGTCAACCACCACAACATGGAGCCTAGAGTGTCTACAACTGAAAGCAGGAGGAGTGCATCCAGTATCCATGTGGAATCCAAGCCCCCACTTGACATAGATGTGCAATGGACACAACCAATCCAATGTCCACAGAGAAAATGTGACATGGGCGTGAGAAGGGTGGCCATGGTGGCTGCTGGGTGCGGGAAATGGGAGGAAGAGATGAGATGGGGAGGCGTTTTCGGGACGTGGAGTTGTCCTGGGTGGTGCTTCATGGACAATTACGGGACATTGTAGATCCCCCCAGGGCCCACTGGATGGAACATGGGAGAGTGTGGGCTATGATGTGGACCATTGACTATGGGGCACAGTGATGCTCAGGGATGTACTTACCAGGTGCAATGGATGTGTCATGATGATGGGAGAGAGTGTTGCTGTGGGGGGAGTGGGGGGTGGGGGCGGTGGGGTTGAATGGGACCTCAAATTTTTTGAATGTAATATTAAAAAAAAAAAAGTCTCCCATTATAGTCGTAGAGGCATCTATTCTTTCCCTTAGTTTTTCCAGTGTTCGCCTCACGTATTTGGAGGCGCCCTAGTTAGGAGCATAAATATTTATGATTGTTCATTCTTCTTGAGAGATTGTCCCTTTCACTAATATGTAGTATCCTTCTTTGTCTCTCACAATTGTTTTGCAATTAAAGTCCATTTTGTCTGATAAAAATATAGCTACTGCTGCTTTTTTTGTTTTGTTTTTGTTATTGTTTGCTTGTAAGATTATTTTCCAACTATTCACTTTCAGCCTCCATGAATCCCTGGATCTAAGATGTGTTTCTTGTAGACAGCATATAGATGGGTCATATTCCCTTATCCAATGTCTCAGTCTGAATCTTTTGATAGGTGAGCTTAGTCCATTGACATTCAGTGTTTTTACTTTCCAGGAATTATTTATGTTAGCCATATTTTGATTGGATTTGTGTTTGTCATATTTTGTTTGCTTTTCCTTCTCTTTTTGTCTTTTTTGTTGCTCTTACACTCTCCTCAAACTCTGTCTCTCCTGTATTTTCCTTTCTTCCTGCAGAGCTCCCTTTAGTATTTCTTGAAGGGAAGTTTCTTGTTGGCATTCTCTTTCAATTTCTGTTTATCTGTGAATATTTTGAACTCTCCATCATTTTTGAATGCTAGTTTAGCTTGGTAGAGTATTCTGGGTTGGAATTTTGTCGTTTAGTACGTTGACTATAGCATACCACTGCCTTCTTGCCTCCATGGTTTCAGATGAGAAATCAGCACTTAATCTTATGGACCCTCCTTGTATGTGATCATTTTCTTTTCTCTTAATGCTTTTAGAATTTTCTCTTTGTCTTGAGCATTGGATAATATGACAAGTATATGTCCTGGGGTGGGCCTGTTGGGATTTATGATGTTTGGGGTGCATTGTGCTTCCTGGATATGTACATCTGTCTCTCTCAGTAGATTTGGGAAATTTTCAGCCATTATTTCCTGCAACACCCCTTCTGACCCCTCTCCCTTCTCTACTCCTTCTGGGATGTCTATAATACGTATGTTTGTGCATTTTGCATTGTCATTCATGTCCCTAAGTCCTAGGTGGATTTTTTCTATCTTTTTATCGATGAATTCTAATATCTGTTTGATTTCCGATGTACTGCCTTCCACGTTGCTAATTCTCTCCTCTGCCTCTTCTAATCTGCTATTTGCTGCGGGTGTATTTTTGATTTCTTGAACTGTGGTGTTCATTCCCATCATATCTGTTATCTTTTTGTGTATGTCTGCAATTTCCTCTCCAAGTGCTTTCTTAATATTTTTTTCTTTTTCTTTTTTTACTTTTTTAAAAATTATTTATTTATTTATTTTTTTAATACATTATGTAAAATATGAGGTCCCATTCAACCCCACCGCCCCCGTCCCCCACTCCCCCCACAGCAACACTCTCTCCCATCATCATGACACATCCATTGCACCTGGTAAGTTCATCTCTGAGCATCACTGCACCCCATAGTCAATGGTCCACCTCATAGACCAGACTCTCTCACATTCCATCCAGTGGGCCCTGGGGGGATCTATAATGTCCCATAATTGTCTGTGAAGCACTATCCAGGACAACTCCATGTCCCAAAAACGCCTCCACATCTCATCTCTTCCTCCCGTTCCCCACACCCAGCAGCCACCATGGCTACCGTTCCCACACCCATTCCACATTTTCTCTGTGGACATTGGATTGGTTGTGTCCATTGCACATCTATGTCAAGTGAGGGCTTAGATTCCATATGGGTACTGTATGCACTCCTCCCGCTTCCAGTTGTAGACACTCTAGGCTCCATGTTGTGGTGGTTGACCTTCTTCAACTCCATGTTAGCTGAGTGGAATAACTCTTCCTTTACTTCATTAAGTTGGTCTCTAATATATGTTCTGAGATCTTTAATTACTTCTCCAATGTTCTGCCCCTTCCTGGTTTTTAGTTTGTTCATTGGATTCAGCATGTTTTCCTGATTATTCTTTTGGTTTGTAGCTTTTTTTCGCTGTCTGGCCATCGTTTTATCTTCATGAGTTTAATCATCCTTAGTTTCTTGGTCTAGTCTAGGGGATTAATTAGTTGATGTTCTTGCATAAGTGTCATATCTTCTCTTTGTAACTTTGTTCTTCTTATTCTAATTTCTTGTTGCTGGATGAGTTCACTTTGAAGGAAAATATTAGGGCCAGGGAAAGGAAATTGTATAAGAAGAGAAAATGTTTAAAGTAGTATTGGTAATAAATGTTAACAGAGCAACAATATGAGAACTGGGAGAATGGATTTTAGATTCATGTAAGTTCTGTAGAGTTATAGCAGTAATTAAAGTATCTATAATGAGACAGTCAACTGATTATGGGGAGAATATAGTATGAATTAAAAGGCCAGTGTTTTCATGAGAGAGGAAAGAGAAAAGAAAGACAATAGTATCAAGAGTGGATAAAAGACAGAAAACAGAACAAAGGTATTAGAAAATAAAAGTTAGACAATTTGGGGACCAAAGAAATGGAGGTGGAATGTAAGAAAAACAGTAGATGGTGGAGGATAGAAAGATGTGGGGGAAAGAGGTTAGTGTAGGTGACCAAAATCAATTCACACAGAACTGAGTAAATGGAGGATGAGGAAACACAGCAAATGTGAGGCGCTCCCTGCAGCACCTATTGTATAAATAAAATAATATAAAATAGGAAGAAAAAGAGAGAAAAGAAAAAAAAGAGAAGGAAAAAAGGGGGTGGGCAAAGACAAGAGAGGGAAACAAGCAAGAAAAAGAAAAGAAGAAAGAAAAAAAAACCCAATAAACAAAAAAGGACGTTGAGGGATACAATGGGAGAAAAGACCAGGAGATAATGCAATATTAGCAACCAAGACAGTTAAAAAAAAAAAAAGGAAAAAAAAAAAAACACAAACGCCAAGGGCTAGAACAGTCAAGGACCTTGATGGCCCTCAGGGCATGGAGGATTCAGGGATAGGAAGTCTGTGATATTGCAGACTCAAGAGGTGTGAGTCTCTGGGGTGTGAGCCACCAGGGTTTAGGGGGCACAGACCTGGGAACCACGAATCCAGTTAACAGGGAGCCTGGGAGCACCACAGTGCAACACAGCCTTCAGGGATCCCCACAGCTGGGCACCAGCCCTTTGGGGAGGGGTCACGCCCACAAACTCTGACCTCTATGTCAGAAACCCAAAATTCCCCCTCTCACAAGAGTCTCTTCTGTCACTGTCTCACCAAGTCCACTTCAGGACACCTCCTGCCCTGCAAGCCCCTGAAACAGCCTGCTGGGGATGCCACTGTACTATAGACAATTCAGGGACTGCCACAGATGGGTCGCCAGCCCTACGAGAAGGGGCTCTATCCAGAAGCTCTGAGCTCCATCTCACAAATCCAAAATTCCACATGTCGCAAAAATCTCCATCTTTTTCTAATTGGCTTCCAGACACCTCCCATCCTGCAAGCCCCTGAAACAGCCTGCTGGGGGCACTGCTGTACTACAAGCCATTTGGGGATGTGGTATATGGGCTGTCTGCGCTAGTGGGAGGGGCTCTAGCTGGAAGCTCTGATCTGTGTCAGAAACCAAAAATTCCACATCTCGCAAGAATGCCTCCATCTCTGTCTCACCAAATCGACTTCCAGACACCTCCCACCCTGCAAGCCCCCAAATAGCCCACTCAGGTCTTGGGAATTCCCTGGTTCAGCAAAGTCTCCAGGACTGTCCACCCCAGGGGGAAGCTTCGTATGAGCAGCTCCAATCTCCATGAAAGAGACCCAAAATTCTACATTATACACGAATCTTCTTTTTCACCGTGCCACTAATTTGATATCCAGACACCTCCTGCCCTGCAAATGCCTGAAACAGCCCAGTCCAGCAAAATTCCAACCCTATTCAGCTGCTTCTTTGCCGTAGAGGTTATAAGGTGCACTCACTCAGATGCCGTCCTGCCTGAGTATAGCCTTGCTTTGTGTTTTAAAAGCAACATCCTTTGTGAAACAAGAACTCCCTTGAGAAATGGTAATAATGAAATACCAATAAACCCAGAAGCTCCATTTTGTGGTAGCATCTAAATTTGGATCAGTTTTATTAATGACATTCTGCTTCAATCCATAAAGTAGTGAAAGAAAAAAAAAGAGGAAAGAAGAAAAATTGATGACACAAATCAAGGAAAAGCAGATTTTTCAATTTGATTAGTTGCTGGAAATGGATTACCATGTTATTAACTGAGGTTGACTGGTGATGAATATTATTTTCTTTATTATTCTGTGATAAAAAAATTTCATTTTGTTCTGCAAAAGTTCTGAAGACACGAAATCCCCACAAAGAAGAGCTGTCTAAGATTCTGAAAACATCCACCAGCATTGTTAAGGAAGGTTACTCTGAGCTATGATAGGCTCCTGGTAACTAATCGAGGGTTTGGGAGGCAGGCATTGCTGCTTTCTTATCAATCGTACATTAAAGAGAGTTTTAGAACTAATTAGAAGGAGAAGAAATGGGCATTTTTCTGTCGTGTTGCATATCATACTCTATTATGCTGATTTTCTCCAGCTTAGGGAACAAAATAAAGTGCCATTTGCTCTCACATTCAGTGAAGGGTGATTGGATGTTCTGTTCTTGAGTCCCTTCTTCCCCTTTAGGATCTTCCCCTCAAAATAAGAACCTTAGGGACATACTCAGCCCGAAAGGATCAGAGGAAAGCACAAGCCCAGCCTCTTCCATGAGGATCTTCCCTTTCCCTGTTCCCCTGCTGTTAGTGCTGCCCCCAGCTGGCTGACCTACTGCCCTATTCACTTTGGCACCAGGCTTTCAGGTGTGAGAGAGGAAGGTGCCTCCCACCTCTCCACCAGGTGTCTGGAGGCCTGGTCTATGTGTTCTCCAGCCACATATGTGTTCCACGTACACATATGTGGGCTGGCCAGGAGTGACTTAAGCCACAGAATGACCAGGAACCCAGCTCCCTTCTAAGTCCTTAATTTACTGGGCATATGGAAGTGGTGTGAGTGATGGAGAGCATGTTATCTTTCTTTCTTGCCAGCTGGCCTCAAGTGGGCTAGGCAGTAACTCTGAACCTCTGGATTCCAGAACTTTGCCTGACAGGAGACCAAGTTCCTTCTTTGGAGAATTGACCTTCCATCATCCCAGGAGTGTGGGTGGGGTGCTTGGGCTTCCTTGGGTACCTGAAGGGCCTTCTGGTCTAGGGGCTTACCTACAAAGTTTCCTTCTAGAGGACATAACACTGATAGCTAGAGGTGACTCTCGGCCAATCAACATCCTACGTTATGTATGTTAATGATAATGTGATCTCTCCATGGTGCATTACGTTTTTTAAACTGTTGGATTTTATTTGATTTAATTCAAATATCTTTAATTTTTATATAGTGTAGCCATTAGATATTGTTTATGAATTCCAAACATAGATATTGGATTATGTTTGTAAATTGGTCTGTTCCTCTGGGCATGATAGATTGCATTAACTTCATAGGTTTCATTTTTACGTATTAAATTATGATCAGGGGTTTGAATGGCCCATGTCAGTAGGACATTGAGTCTTCACCCCCTTGGTGGGCAGGGGCTTAGCAAGAAAAAGACATGGCAAAGGAAGTAGTTGGAGTTTTGATGCTGGAACTTGGGGAAGTAAACACACAGGAGAAGAACACAGAGAAATAGAGATGGCTCCTTAGACATGGCAGAGGCCTGGGAAGAGAGATAACCTGAGGGTCTACAGCTGACCTTGTGGAGAGACCAGAGAAGCCAAGCCCATAAAGTAACAAGTGCCAGACAGAGAGACAAGCCTTATGCCACTCTACATCTGAGACCAGATGAAGCTGGGACCATGGAGTGTGAAGAAGAAGCCTGAATCCTCACAGAGACCAGCAGCCATCTTGCTCCAACATGTGGCAACAGACTTTGGTAAGGGAAGTAACTTACACTTTATGATCATGTGACTGTAAGCTTCTACCCAAAATAAACCCTCTTTGTAAATACCAACAGCTTTCTGGTACTTTGCATCAGTACCCCTTTAGTTGACTAATACATATAGTCAAAGTGGTTGATATTTTTTTGTGATTTCTCCCCATTGCTTTGATGATTAGAAGACCCTTAGAGCTGTTTTTCACCTTTTAAAATCCATCCAGAATTTTCTTTTGTCTACAATGAAGTGGGAAGATACAAGTTTATTTTTAACCTAAAGAGCTATCCAACTTTCACAGTACCAAACACTGAAAACTTTATCACTGGCCATTGTTTGGGCTTCTTGTTAACCTAGGAGTGTAGGAGCCATACTGGAGGTGATGCTTTCCACAGAAGTGAAGGCCACAGTGAACCAGGGCACCCTGTGACCATCCCAGAACTGGACAAGCTTGAAGGTAGCTGTGGGAGGAAGCTCGGGTATGGTGGGCTGGTTCTGGCTAGCCGTGGTGTGGGAGCAGGAGCCCTGATCCCATGCTGGGAGGTTTTCTGTCCTCCCCGTCCTGTAAAGTGACTTGGAGCACAGGCACACCAGGATTTCCAGCAGCCATGGGACAAGTTCCTTTAGTATGGCACCCCTGGAATTCTCAAGAACTTTAAGACAATACTAAGGATTGCCTTGTTGGCCTTAGCAGGTTGCTGTGGACAACAACCAGGCTGACTTATCTTCACACCGCTCCCAGAATGACCAGGTGTCTTGCACAGGATGGAAGGTGTGTGAAGGGTCTGTAGAGACTCAATTGAAGCTACTTTCACCCAATCTGAGTTCCTGGAGTCAGTGAGCATGGGGGTTACTGGGTTTTCCAACATACTCTGCATATGTGCTGCATTCTCTTCACTGTACTTTCTGCCTTGTGCCTTGCAGTTGGTAGAAATGCTTCCTAGCATTACTACCCAGAGGAAAAAAGTAATGCAAAAACAAACTTAGGTAACCATGCCTCGAGACCTGATACTTCCCAAATCCAGCAAGAACAAGTGTCTGAGTTCAGTGTTGGGAGTATCTAAGCAGCCAGAGTGATATACATGGCTAACCAGGAGAGGATTAAAGAACAGCTAGCATATGCATTTCTTCATCTTTTATTAGATAATGAGGCAGATGTACTTTCCCTTTAAGGACAAGCTGGGGTGAACAAATGGAGATATTAAAAGATGATAGCTGATGGGTGGGGCAAGATGGCATCTGAGTGAATGCACTTCATAATTGCGCCCTCAGAAGAGCAGCTGAGTAGGGTTGGAATCATGCTGCAGTGGGCTGTTTTGGGGACTTGCAAGGCAGGAGGTGTTTGGACATTGATTTGGAGAGACAGAAATCATGCTTGCTAAGGTAGAATTGTAGGTTTCTAGCACCGAGGTCGGAAGTTGTGGAGAGGTGGGACTCTTCCCCCTTAGGCATTCCCTGGACTGTCAGTAGTGTGGTGGCATTCCTAGTCCCTGTGTTCCCCAGAAGCATGGTCTCCAGATCCATGTCCCCTAAGCCACCACAGCGGACGTTCCACAGACCTACATACCCTAAGTCTACAATATCCCAGACTTCCCACTCCCAAATCCAGAGCTCCCTGCAGTAAAAGAATACACTAGCCATTCAGTTTTGGACTGACTCTGTGAGTTGGAGGGTTTGGTGGGAGGTGCAGAGGGGCAAAATGAGTGCGGGTTCATTTTCAGGTCCTGACCCCCCTTTTTTTTTTGAACTTGGAGGAGCATACCAGCTGGCTTGGGGAAAGCTGGGGAATAAAGGAGAGGCAAATCTGCCGAGAAAGCCCTATTTACCTAAAAATGCTGGGTTAGGAAACTTGGTCTGGAAGAAGGTGGAGTCAGAAAATCAACTGCCCCTCCTGTAGCACACCTAAGGGAGATAGCTGTAAGATGTGTTTTGAAAACTTCCATTAGCATATTTGGGGTTCCTGGTGAGGTGGGGAAATTAAGACACATTGTTTTCTCTGGTGATTTGGTACACCAAGGACCCACTTGAATCTCCTACTGGACACCTCACACAGCTTCCCTGCTGCCCTGGGAGAGAGGGAAGTGAGAAAGGGAGAAAGGGGGAAGGTCAGACTCCTAAGCATTTTATTTTAATACAGAAAGGATTCCTTGCTTGAAATTTTGGTCTTTTTTATTGGTTTATTTTCTCATTTTTTCCTTCCTCTTTTTACCCCTACAGCCCTTTCCTCCTCCTCCTCCTCCTCTTCTTCTTCTTTTTCTTCATCTTCCTGTTTTTCTTGCTTACATTTCCACCCCCGTTTCCCCCCTTTCCCTCCCTTTTTTCCTTCTCTTCTTTTTTTAATATTAGGTGTTCCAGGAAGTGATTCACATTTGCTGTGTTTCCTCATCCTCGATTTCCTCTTTTCTGTGTGTACTGATTTTGGCTACCAATGCTAACCCCTTTCCTCTACATCTTTTTATCCTCCATCATTTAGTGTCTCTCTTACATTCCACTGCTCTTAATTTAGCCCTCAATTTTCATTTCTAATACCTTTGTGCGGTTTTGTCTTTTATTCGCTCTCCATATTATTGTCTTTTCCTTTCTCTTTCCCACTTTCCTGACCACACTGGTCTTTTAATTCATACTATATTCCTCCCCATATTCAGTTTACTGTCTCATTATAGATACTCCATTTTTCTTACTGTTCTAACTCTACACAGCTTACATGAATCTAATACCCATTGTCCTAGATCTCACATGGTTCTTCTGCTAACATTTACTATCAATACTACTATTCTACTTTTTTCTTTTCTTACTTGTTTTGTTTTCACTTGCCCTAATATTTTACTTCAAGTGAACTTAGCCAACAGCAAGGAAATAGAATAAGAACAAAGTGGCAAAGAGAAGACTTAACACACACGCAAAAACAACTAGTTATCCCTGAGACTAGACAAAGAAGTTAATCAAGCCAGCAAGATAAAATGATGACCACACAGCAACAAGAAACTATAAGCCAAACCAATAATCAGGAAAACATGACCCAATCCAGTGAACAAACTAAAATTAGGAAGAAGAGCAGAACATCAAGCAAGTAATTAAACCTCTCAAAACATTTAATAGGGGCCAATTTAATGAGGTGAAGTAAGAGATAAGAATATGAAGAAAACACTTGGAGAGCATGCAGGAGAAATTGCAATCATGCAAAAAAAAAAAAAAAGACAACGGATATGATGGGAAGGAACAGCATAATCCAAGAAATCAAAAATACACTCTCAGCAAATAACAGGACATTTGAAGAGGGAGAGGAACTAGTGATGTGGAAGACAGTACATCTGAAATCAAACAGTTAGTAGAATTGATAGATAAAAAGAGAGAAAAAATTCAACAGGGGCTTTGGGACCTGAATGACAATGCAAAATGTGAAAACATATGCATTATAGGCATCCCAGAAAAAGAAGAGAAGGGAAAGGGAACAGAAGGGGTGTTGGAGGAAATAATGGATAAAAACTTCCCACACCTAGTGAGGGAGATGAACATCCACATCCAGGAAGCACAATGCACCCTAAATAGCATAAATCCCAACAGGCCTACCCAAAGACATATACTTGTCAAATTATCCAATGCTCAAGACAAAGAGAAAATTCTAAAAGCAGCAAGAGAAAAAAACCACACATACAAAGGAGGCTTCATAAGATTGAGTGCTGATTTCTCATCTGAAACCATGGAGGCAAGAAGGCAGTCTTACGACATAGTCAAGATACTAAATGAAAAAAAATTTCCGAAAAAGAATACTCTTTCCAGCTAAACTAAAAATCAAATAGATAGTTCAAATACTCACAGATAAACAGAAATTAATAGATTATGCAAACAAGAATCCTGCCCTTCAAGAAATACTAAAGGAAATTCTATAGGAGGAAAGAAAAAAACAGGAGAGACAGAGTTGGAGGAGAATGTAAGAACAACTAAAAAGACTAAAAAAATGAACAAAATATAACAAACACAAATCCAAAGAAAAAATTGCTAATATAAATAATTCCTTGAAAGTGATAACACTGAATGTCAATGAATTAAACTCACCTGTCCAGAGTCTCAGACTGGAAAATTGGATAAGAAAGTATGATCCATCTATATGTTGTCTACATGAAAAACATCTTAGACCCAGGCATTCAAGGAGGTTGAAAATGAATGGCTGGAAAAGAATCTTACAAGCAAATAATAACCAAAAATGGGCAGGAGTAACTATGTTAATATCAGACAAAACAGACTTTAAATGCAAAACATTTCTGAGAGACAAATATGGACACTACATATTAGTATAAGGGATAATCATTCAAAAAGAAAGAACAGTTAAAAACATTTATGCTCCTAACAAGGGTACCTCCAAATATCTGAGGCAAACACTCGAGAAACTAAGGGAAGGAATCGATGTCTCTGCAATTATAGTGGGAGACTTTAATACACCACTATCAAGCTGAAAATCTGCAAGGGCCAGAGGCCCAGATTTCACACCAAGATATGGAAATTAAACAGCACACTCTTAGAAATACAGTGGGTCAAAGAGGAAATCTCAAAAGAAATTAATAACTGCCTTGAAACTAATGAAAATGATAACACAACATACCAAAACTTATGGGATGCAGCAAAGCAGTACTGAGAGTGAAACTTATAACCATAAATTCATACATCAAAAAAGAAGAAAGAGGAAAAATTGAGGAACTAACTGCACATTTGGAGGAATTAGGAAAAAAAACAACAAAGTAACCCTGCCAGAAGAAGAAAGAAAGAAAGAACAAAGATAAGAGCAGAACTAAGTGAAATAGAAAATAAGAAAGCACTTGAAAAGATAAACAAAACCAAGAGATGGGTCTTTGAGAAGATCAATAAAATTGACCAACCCTTAGCTAGACTAACAAAGAAAAAAATAGAGAAGATGCAAATACACAAAATAAGAAATAACAAAGGAGATATCACCACTGGCCCCACAGAAATAAAGACTATCATAAGGGACTTCCGGCAAGATGGTGGCTGTGTGACCTTGCCTTGCCGTCTCTCCTGGGAAGAGGCAGCTGGGCACCGCTGGAGGTTCTCTGGGACCAGGCTTTTTCAGGATTTTTTCAGGGCAGGAAGTGTCTGGACATCGATTTGGTGGGAAGGTAACGGAAAGGACTGGTCTATAAGATATAATTTGGGACTTTTCAGGAGGGGGAGGCAAGATGGCGGCTGAGTGAACTTCCCGGTTACTAGCTCCTGGGGGAATCGGCTGGGAGGCATTGGAGACTCTTTGGGACTCGCTGTTTCGGGATTTTTCCTGGTCCAGAGGTGTCTGGACATTGATTTGGAGGGAAGGTAACAGAGAGGATCCATCTGTGAAATATACACGGAGATCCCAGCTACATGTGGAGGACTCCCTCCTTGGGTAGGCGGAGCCGAGGCAGCTAGCACCCCAGCGGGTGGCGGGCGGGAGAGCCGAGCCGCGCTCCGCCGCGGCGGCGGGCGGTGGGCGGGGAAGCCGAGTCCGGCCGAGCCTGGCTGAGCCACGGCAGGCAGGGGGGCCGAACCCAGCTGAGCTCGGCCGAGCCCAACCGCGCCGCGCCGGGCGACGGGCGGGAGAGCCGAGCCGCGCCGCGCCGCGCCGGGCGGCGGGTGGGAAAGCCGAGCCCAGCGGAGCCCAGCCGAGCCGCGGCGGGCGGCAGGTGGGGGACCCGAGCCCAGCCGAGCCCAGCCGAGCCATGGCGGGCGGCGGGCGGGGGACCGGAGCCCAGCTGAGCCCAGCCGAGCCTGGCGGCGGGGTTTCTGTTCTTTGTTTTTTTTGTTGTTGTTGTTGTTGTTGTTCTTGTTGTTCTTTTTTTTTTTTTTCAATCCTCTCTTTCTTGTCCCCAATATTCTTCTTATACTATTTTACTTTAACAATACAATAGGTCCTACAGGAAATACCTCACATTTGCTGGGTTTTCTCACCCTCCACTGCCTCATTTCTCTGTGAATAGATTTAGCCTATCTATACTATCCCCTTTCCCCTACAACTTGATATCCTCCACCATCTGCTATCTCTCCTATATTCCATCTCCCTTTCTTTGATCCACAAAGTGTCTAACTCTTAATTTCTAATACCTTTGTTTAGTTTTCCATCTGGTATTCATCCCTGAAACTATTACCTTTCTTTTCTCTTTCCCTCTCTCACGAAAACAATAGCCTCTTAGTACGTACCACATTCCTCCCATATTCAGTCGTCTACCTCATTACAGGTACTTTCCTACTACTATAACTCTACACAATTTACATGATCTAACCTCCATCCTCCCAGAACTCATATTGTTGCTTTGTAAACATATATCACCAATACTACTTCACACTTTTTCCTTCCTTACACAATTGACTTTCCCCAGCACTAATACTTTCCTTTAAAGTGAGCTTAACTAGCAATAAGAAATTGGAATAAGAAGAACAAAGTGACAAAGAGAAGATATAACACTTACGCAGAAACAACAGCTAATTAATCTCCAAGACTAGACAAAGAAGCTAAGGAACTGATTAAACCCGTCAAGAAAAAATGTTGACAAGACAGCAACAAAAATCTACAAACGAAACCAGTAATCAGGAAAACATGGCTGAATCCAATCAACAAACTGAAAATCAGGAAGGGGGGCAGGACTTCACACAAGCAATGAAAGATCTCAGAACATTTATCACCGACAAATTTGATGAAGTAATGAAAGAGGTTAACAGCGTGAAGACAACACTTGGAGGGGAAATTGCAGACATGCGCAAAAAAATAACAGATATGATGGAAATGAACACCACAATTCAAGAAATCAAAAATACACTTGCAGCAAATATCAGCAGACTAGAAGAGGCAGAGCAGAGAATTAGTGATGTGGAAGACAGTGCATTGGAAATCAAACAGATAGTAGAAGTGGTCAATAAAAAGGTAGAAAAAATCCAGATAGGACTTAGGGACCTGAATGATAACGCAAAACGCTCAAACATACGTTTTATAGGCATTCCAGAAGGAGAAGAGAACGGAAAGGGGTCAGAAGGAGTGTTGCAGGAAATAATGAATGAAAACTTCCCAAATCTACTGAAAGAGACAGATGTACATATCCAAGAAGCACAGCACACTCCACTGGTCATAAACCCCAACAGGCCCACCCCAAGACATATACTTGTCAAATTATCCAATGCTCAAGACAAAGAAAAAATTCTAAAAGCAGCAAGAGAAAAGAAAACCATCACATACAAGGGAAACTCCATAAGATTAAGTGCTGATTTCTCATCTGAAACGATGGAGGCAAGAAGGCAGTGGTATGATATAGTCAAGGTACTAAAGGAAAAAAATCTCCAACCAAGAATACTCTATCCAGCTAAACTAGCATTCAAAAATGATGGAGAGTTCAAAATATTCACAGATAAACAGAAACTGAAAGAGTATATCAACAATAAACCTCCCCTTCAAGAAATTCTTAAGGGAATTCTGCAGGAAGAAAGGAAAAAACAGGACAGTCAGAGATGGAGGAGAGTGTAAAAGCAACAAGAAAGACAAAAATAGAAGCGGAAAATAAAATAATACAAACAAAATATAACAAACACAAATCCAACCAAAATATGGCTACCATAAATAACTCTCTAAACGTAATAACACTGAATGTCAACAGATTAAACTCACCTATCAAAAGATTCAGACTGGGACACTGGATAAGGAAATATGACCCATCTATATGCTGCCTACAAGAGACACATCTTAGACCCAGAGACTCATGGAGGTTGAAAGTGAATGGCTGGAAAACAATCATACAAGCAAACAACAACCAAAAAAAGGCAGGAGTAGCTATATTAATATCAGACAAAATAGACTTTAAATGCGAAACAATTGTGAGAGACAAAGAAGGATACTATATTTTAGTGAAAGGGACAATTTGTCAAGAAGATCGAACAATCATAAATATTTATGCTCCTAACAAGGGCGCCTCTAAATATGTGAGGCAAACGCTGGAAAAACTAAGTGAAAGAATAGATGCATCTACAATTATAGTGGGGGATTTTAATACACCACTATCAACTCTGGACAGAACATCTCAAAAGAGAATCACTAAAGAAACAAAACATTTGAACATTATATTAGAAGAGCTGGATCTAGTAGACATATATAGATCATTACACCCAAACACAGCAGGATATACATTTTTCTCAAGCGCACATGGAACATTCTCCAAGATTGACCATATGCTAGGCCACAAAGAAAGGCTTAATTAATTCAGAAAGATCAAAATCATACAAAACAATATCTCTGACCACAGTGGAGTCAAGCTGGAAATTTGCAAAGGACAGAGACCCAGACTTCACACGACGATTTGGAAATTAAACAGCACACTCTTAGAAAAACAGTGGGTCAAAGAGGAAATCTCAAAAGAAATCAATGACTACCTTGAAACAAATGATAATGATAACACAACATTCCAAAATTTATGGGATGCAGCAAAAGCGGTACTGAGAGGGAAATTTATAGCCATAAATTCATATATCAAAAAAGAAGAAAGAGCAGAAATTGAAGAATTAACTGCACATTTGAAGGAATTAGAAAAACAACAACAAAGTAACCCAACAGGAAGAAGAAGGAAGGAAATAACAAAGATAAGAGCAGAACTAAATGAAATAGAAAATAAGAAAGCACTTGAAAAAATAAACAAGACCAAGAGCTGGTTTTATGAGAAGATCAACAAAATTGACAAACCTTTAGCGAGACTAACAAAGAAAAAAAGAGAAAAGAGGCAAATACACAAAATAAGAAATGAGAAAGGTGATATCACCACTGACCCCACAGAAATAAAGACTATCATAAGAGGATACTTTGAAAAACTATATTCCAAAAAAATTACAATTTAGAGGAAATGGACAAATTCCTAGAAATACATAAGCAGCCCATACTGACGAAAGTAGAAATTGATGATCTTAACAAACCAATCACAAGCAAAGAGATAGAATCAGACATTAAAAATCTCCCAACTAAGAACAGCCCAGGGCCAGATGGCTTCACAGGTGAATTCTACAAAACATTCCGGAAAGTACTAACACCAATCCTGTTGAAACTATTCCAAAAAATCGAAAGAGAAGGAACACTGCCTAATTCCTTCTATGATGCCAACATTTCCCTAGTACCAAAGCCAAACAAAGACACCACAAGAAAGGAAAATTACAGACCAATTTCTCTAATGAGCTTAGACGCAAAAATACTTGCTAATCGTATTCAACAAAACATTAAACGTATTATACACCATGACCAAGTGGGATTTATCCCAGGTATGCAAGGATGGTTCAACATAAGAAAATCAATCAATGTAATACACCATATAAACAGATTGAGAGAAAACAAACCACATGATTATATCTATAGATGCAGAAAAGGCATTTGACAAAATACAGCACCCCTTCCTGATAAAAACACTCCAAAACATCGGAATACAAGGAAACTTTTTGAACATGATAAAGAGTATATATGAAAAACCTAAAGCCAACATTGTTTACAATGGCGAAATCCTGAAATCCTTCCCTCTAAAATCAGGAACAAGACAAGGATGCCCATTGTCTGCGCTCCTATTTAACATTGTCTTGGAAGTAATGGCTCGAGCACTGAGACAAGAACAAGATATAAAAGGCATTCAAATTGGAAGGGAAGAAGTCAAAATTTCATTATTTGCAGATGACATGATCCTATATATCGAAAACCCTGAGAGATCTTCAACAAAGCTCCTAGAACTCATAAATGAGTTTAGCAAAGTCGCAGGTTATAAGATCAATGCGCAAAAATCAGTAGCATTTCTATACACCAATAATGAGCAAGATCAGGAGGAAATCAAGAAACAAATACCATTCACAATAGTAAATAAAAAAATCAAATACTTAGGAATAAATTTAACTAAAGAGGTAAAAAACTTATACATCGAGAACTATACAAGATTGTTCAAGGAAATCAAAGAAGACCTAAATAAATGGAAGAATATTCCCTGTTCATGGATAGGAAGACTGAATATTATTAAGATGTCTATCCTACCAAAACTGATCTACACATTCAATGCAATCCCAATAAAAATCAACACAGCCTTCTTTAAGGAACTAGAAAAACTAACTATGAAATTTATTTGGAATAAAAAAAGGTCCCGAACAGCCAAAGACATATTGAAAAAGAAAAACGAAATAGGAGGAATCACACTTCCTGACTTCAAAACATACTACAAAGCTACAGTAGTGAAAACAGCATTGTACTGGCATAAGGAGAGACACACAGACCAATGGAATTGAATTGAAAGTTCAGATATAGAACCTCATGTATATAGCCATATAATATTTGATAAAGCCACCAAACCCTCTCAACTGGGAGAGAATGACCTATTCAACAAATGGTGCCTGGAGAACTGGATAGCCATATGTAGAAGAATGAAAGAGGATTACCATCTCACACCTTATACAAAGATCAACTCAAGATGGATCAAAGACCTAAATATAAGAGCCAAGACCATAAAGACCTTAGAAAGCAGTGTAGGGAAACATCTACAGGACCTTGTAATAGGAAATGGCTTCATGAATATCACACCAAAAGCACGAGCAGCAAAAGAACAAATAGATAAATGGGACTACCTCAAAATTAAAGCCTTCTGCACCTCAAAGGAGTTTGTCAAGAAAGTAAAAAGGGAACCCACACAATGGGAGAAAATATTTGGCAACCATATATCTGATAAGAGACTTATAACTTGCATATATAAAGAACTCATATATCTCGAAAACAAAAAGATAAACAACCCATTTAAAAAATGGGAAAAAGATTTAAACAGACACTTCTCCAAAGAAGAAATACAAATGGCTAAAAAGCACATGAAAAAATGCTCCAAATCTCTAGCTATCAGGGAAATGCAAATCAAAACTACAATGAGATACCATCTTACTCCCATAAGATTGGCAGCCATGAAAAAAACAGTAGAATACAAATGCTGGAGAGGATGTGAAGAAAGGGGAACACTCATCCATTGCTGGTGGGTATGCAGAAGGATCCAACCATTCTGGAGGACAGTTTGGCATTTTCTCAAAAAATTATCCATAGATTTGCCATATGACCCAGCAATACCACTTCTGGGTATATATCCATCAGATCTGAAAACAAGGACACAAATCGATATATGTACACCAATGTTCATAGCAGCATTGTTCACCATCGCCAAAAGTTGGAATCAATCCAAAAGTCCATCAACAGATGAGTGGATCAATAAAATGTGGTATATACACACAATGGAATACTACTCAGCTGTAAGAACCAATACACTACAATCGCACGTGATAACATGGATGAACCTTGAGAATCTTATGTTAAGTGAAGCAGCCCAGGCATTGAAGGACAAATACTATATGACCTCAATGATATGAAATAAGTTAACTGCCTCAGAGAGCTAGAGTCTGGAAAAGTGGCTTACTGGAAATCGGGGGGTGGAAGAAGGATGTGAGTTAATGTCTGTAGGGGTGGAATCTGTGATGAGCTGGGGGTAAGTATGAGCACAAAGAAGGGACAAAATGGGGTCAAGGGGTTACCTTCGGGTGGGGTTTTCTGGGTTTGAGGGGGGCTGGGGATGGGAAGAGGGGTAATATGGTCCAAGAAATAGGTGGGACGGAGGGGCAACATATAAACATGGGAGAGTGACAGAAGTTCGTTGAGAACTAAATGTTGAGTAAAACATATCAAAGTATAAGTAGGAGGGTCACCTGGTTAGGACACTCAGGGGGTATGGTCTGATGCGGGACGGACTCCGGAGGGAATAGCTGAAGGCTCATTTTGCCAAGGTGGGTTCTACCATTGGGTGGGGTGGACCCATATCCTGGGGAAGACTAACACCATTGAATAGAGAGAACTGTATCTCTCGTGAGAAAGGACGGCTTCCAGGGCATTAGATTGGCAGGCGTTGTGGGCCCTAAGGGAAGGGGAAAATGGATGTGCAATGGATAGAACAAAGGTAAATAAGGGGGCAAAAGAGGAGTTATGTGAGAGTACACGAGGATGAATATAAAACAGCTAATATTACACCAAAAACATATAGGGGATGACAGACTAATAATGAAAACCATAAGACAAAACATAGGATAACTAAAAAAATTAGAAAACTGTACAACCTAAAGTATGGACCACATAGTAAGCACAAATGTTACCTTGTTTGAAAACTATAGTTTCAGAATCTGTACATCAGTTTCAGTTAATATGATATGAATAAGTTAAAAGATTATTGCTGTGGAAGGGAAAAGGTTTTATGGTGGATCTGGGGAAATACTGTATATTGTATATATGAATATTGGTGATCTAAGACTCTTCTGAAGCTGACATTATGTTGGGATTCACTTTATGGGAAGTTTTGGATCACAGAGTGGTTCAACAATGGCAGCGGAGGAATACTGATATGGGATATTATTGACAGGATATATATGGTTGACAGGGAGTTATACAGGGCATATGCCCAGGGTATATGGTAATGTCTATATATACTCATAGTGGAAACAATTAAAAACAACAGCTGGGGGGGTACTGGGCTCCTGGCCGGGGGGTCACTGTTGTGGGCCCTGGGAGAGCAGCGGCAATCCTCCAGGTGCAACGGCAAGAACCAGGAAGGAAGGAGGGCCCAACAGTGGGCTCTTGATACTAATGGCTACACTTTTGAGCCTATGCACCTGCAATAAGAACAAGGCCTAGAGTAGCATTGTGCCTGGGGGTTTCCTCCTGACAGCCTTCATGTTACTCAAATGTGGCCACTCTCACAGCCAAACTCAGTGTGTATATGTGATGCATTCCCCCCAGCGTGGGACACGACACCCGGGGATGAGCCTCCCTGGCACCGAGGGATCACTACCACATACCAGCTGAAGAAGCAACTAGAAAATGACCTTGAATTAAAGATTCAATGCGGAACAGCAGAATATACCTGTCTACATATAATAACATGACTTCGGGAAGTGGTTTGACCTAATGTAAGGGGGAAATGGAAAGGAGAAATGAGATTATAAGGCTGTGAGTCTCTAAAAAAGAGTCTGGAGGTTGTCAGAAGGAATACCCCTATGTACAAGTGAACAGAGTCTAAGAGACAGATAAGGTAGATACAACCCCAGGTATTGGTTCTTTTGAGGGATAAAGAGACCCATGGGTTCTATGGTCATGGCAGAAGGGGTTCACTGCCATGACAGATGGCCCTTCTTTGGAGCTGGTGTTTCTCCGTGATGGAAATGGACTCAGAGGGGATCTCTTTTCACAAGACTTGCATGCTACTTTATTGGAATTGTAGTTGGTGCTGAGTTTAAGATATATGTAGGGGATTTGAATCTCTGGACTGATAATATGACACCCAGGCCAAGAGCCTCAACAGACTTCATCTCCTACAGTTTGACTTATTGGACTTACTCCACTCAGCTAACATGGAGTTGAAGAAGGTCAACCACCACAACATGGAGCCTAGAGTGTCTACAACTAGAAGCGGGAGGAGTGCATCCAGTACCCATGTGGAATCTAAGCCCTCACTTGACATAGGTGTGCAATGGACACAACCAATCCAATGTCCACAGAGAAAATGTGGAATGGGTGTGGCAACGGTAGCCATGGGGGCTGCTGGGTGTGGGGAACGGGAGGAAGAGATGAGATGTGGAGGTGTTTTCGGGACGTGGAGTTGTCCTGGATAGTGCTTCATGGACAATTACAGGACACTGTAGATCCCCCCAGGGCCCACTGGATGGAACGTGAGAGAGTCTGGGCTATGATGTGGACCATTGACTATGGGGTGCAGTGATGCTCAGAGATGTACTTACCAGGTGCAATGGATGTGTCATGATGATGGGAGAGAGTGTTGCTGTGGGGGGAGTGGGGGGTGGGGGCGGTTGGGTTGAATGGGACCTCATATATATTTTTTAATGTAATTTAAAAAATTATAATAAATAAATATTTTAAAAAAAGACTATCATAAGAGGATACTTTGAAAAACTATATTCCAACAAAAATGACAATTCAGAGGAAATGGACAAATTTCTAGAAATACATAACCAGCCTATATTGATGAAAGAAGAAATTGATGATCTCAACAAACTAATCACAAGTAAAGAGATAGAATCAGTCATTAAAAACCTCCCAACTAAGAGCCCTGGGCCAAATGGCTTCACAGGTGAATTCTACCAAACTTTCCATAAAGAACTAACATGAATCTTGCTGAAACTGTTCCAAAAATTTGAAACAGAAGAACATTGCATAACTCATACTATGATGCCAAAATTACCCTAATATGAAAGCCAAACAAAGACACCACAGGAAAGGAAAATTACAGACCAATCTCTCTAATGAACATAGATGTGGAAATCCTCAACAAAATACTTACTAATCATATTCAACAGCACCATAAATCAATTATACTCCATGACCAGGTGGAATTCATTCCTGGTGTGCAAGGATTGTTCACCATAAGAAAATACATTAATGTAAAAACCACATAAACAGATTGAAGGAAAAAAATCACATGATCATATCTATAGATGCAGAAACAGCATTTGACAAAATACAGCACTATTTCTTAATAAAAACACTGCAAAAATTGGAGTAGAGGGAAACTTTCTGAACATAATAAAAGATATATATGAAAACCTCCAGTTAACATCATTTACAATTTTGAAATCTGAAAATCTTTTCCCTCTAAAATCAGGGACAAGGCAAGGAACCCATTATCACCTCTTCTATTTAATATTTGTTAGAAGTACTTGGGTGAGCATTGAAGCAAGAATCAGACATAAAAGGCATTCAAATTGGAAAGGAAGAAGTCAAAATTTACTATTTGCAGATGATATGATCCTATACATAGAAAACCCTGAGAAGTCTACAATGAAAGTTCTAAAACTTATATATGAGTTCAGTAATGTTGAAGGTTATAAAATCAATGCGCAAAAATCAGTAGCATGTCTGTACACCAATAATGAAAAATGTGAGGAGGCAATCAAGAAAAAAATACCATTTACAATAGTAAATTAAAAAATCAAATACCTAGGATTAAATTTAACTAAAGATGTAAAAAATTTATACACAGAAAACTACAGAACACTATTCAACGAAACCAAAGAAAACTTAAACAAGAGGAAGAATACTCCCCGTTCATGGATAGGAAGGCTAAATATTCGTATGATGTCTATCCTACCAAAACTGATCTACACATTCAATACAATCCCAATAAAAATCAACACAGCATTCTTTAAGGAACGAGAAAAACTAGCTATGAAATTTATTTGGAAATGAAAGAGGCCACGAATATCCAAAGATATATTGAAAAAGAAAAATGAAATTGGAGGAATCACACTACCTGACTTCAAAACATAGTACACTAGTGAAAACAGCATGGTATTGGCACAAGGAGAGGTACACTGCTCAATGGAACCAATTTGAAAATTCTGATATAGATCCTCATAGATACAGACACATGATATTCCGAAGGCCACCAAACACACTGAAAGGGAATTACCAACTCACACCTTATACAAAAACCAACTCAAAGTGAATCAAAGACCTAAATATAAGAGCCAAGACTATAAGGACCTTAGAAAGCAATGTAGGGAAACATCTACAGGACCTTGTAATAGGAAATGACTTCATGAATTTCACACCCAAAACACGAGCAGCAAAAGAACAAATAGATAAATGAGACTTCTTCAAAATTAGAGCCTTTTGAACCTCAAAAGACTTTGTCAAGAAAATGAAAAGAGAGCCTACCCAATGGGAAAAAATATTTGGTAACCATGTATATGATAGGAGACTACTATCCTTCAAATATAAAGAACTTCTATATCTCAAAAAATAAAAAGACAACCTACACATCTTAAAAAGTGGCAAGACTTAAACAGACACTTCTCCAAATAAAAAATACAAATGGCTAAAAAGCATATGAAAAATACTCAAAATCACTAGATGTTAGGGAAACGCAAATCAAAATTACAATGAGATATCGTCTTACTCCCATTAGACTGGCAGCTATCAAAAACACAGAGGACTACAAGTGCTGGAGAGGATGTGGAGGAATGGGAACACTCAGCCATTGCTGGTGGAAATGCAGAAGGATCCAACCATTCTGGAGGACAGTTTGGCAGTTTCTCAAAAAACTAGCTATAGATTTGCCATATGACCCAGCAATTCCACTGCTGGGTATATACTCAGTAGAACTGAAAACAAGGACACAAACCGATATATGCACACCAATGTTCATAGCAGCATTGTTCACTATTGCCAAAAGTTGGAATCAACCCAAATGCCCACCAACAGATGAATGGATAAATAAATAAATAAAATGTGGTATATCCATACAATGGAATACTACTCAGCTTTAAGAATGAATACACTACAAACACAAGTGATAACATGGATGAATCTTGAGACCCTTATACTGAGTGAAACAACCCAAGCATTGAAGGACAAATGCTACATGATCTCAATGATATGAAATAAGTAAACCAAGCTGCCTCAGAGAGCTAGAGAATGGATGATAGGTTTAAAGAATATTGGGGGGTAGAGGAAAGATGTAAGCTGACACCTACATGGGAGAAATCTATATAAGCTGAAGGTATTTGCACAAAGAAGGGGTAAAATGGGACATAGGGCTAAATTTGGGTAGGGCTTTGTGGACTTGAGGGGGGCTAGCAATGGGAGGATGGGTAATATTGCCCAAGAAATTAGGAGGACGGTGGGGGAACATAGGAACATAGGAGATTCTCAGGTATTTGGTTGAGAATACAATGCTGAGAAAACTTTTTCAAAAATATAAGGAAAGTTACCTATTTAAGATGCTCAAAGGTAATAATCTGATGCAGAACTGGCTTCTAGGGAGTGTGTGAGTGCTCATTTTGCCATAGCGGGTTATATAATTGGATAGAGACCCATATAATGAGAGCAAGGTTATACCCATTTCCTGGGGAGGACTGATGTTCTCAATTAGAGGAAATTGTATCTCTTGAGAGAAATGGTGGCACCCAATGCACTAGGGCAGTTGACCATGTCAAGCCCTCAACACTGTTGCAAGTATCTCTGTACATGGCCCTTCAAGCAGTGAAGATTGGCTGTCACTGTGGGCCCTGATGGGAGGGGGAAAGAACTATTGAATAGATGGAACCAATATAACTGTGTGGGCAATAGAAGTGTTCCACAAGATTATGCAAGGATGGATATAAGACCTGTTAAATTACACCAAAAATGTATAGGGGCTGATAGGCTAAAATGTAAATCATAATGTAAAACATAAGATAACTAAAACTTTAGAAAATTGTATAGTCTAAAATATAAACCACAATGTAAACAGAAATGTTACCTTGTTTGAAAGCTATTGTGTCAATATCTGTACATCAGTTTCAGTAAATATAGTATGAATATGTAAAAAAATTATTGCTGTGGAAGGGAAAAGAGTTTAATGTTGGATATGTGAGAGTACTGTATATTGTATATGTGAATTACAGTGCCCTAAAACTTTTGTGAAGGTAAGCTTAATAATTAGGAAATAAAAGAAAAAAAAGGACATAGACAGTGAGGAAAAGACGGAAGAAGCTGCCTTGCCAATGTGCATACAGGGCAACATTTATTGCAGTAATGGAAGACAGAGCATCGAAAACAAAGCTTTGAATTTTTTAATTTTTTGATTCCCCAATTTATTTGTACGTTATTTTTTCTAATTTAATATGTATTCTATATCTAACCTTTACACTCATCACTATGTTCCTTTTTACTAATAATGGACCTGGCAATATATTTGACTTCATTTTTGAAGAAGTTTTGGATCACAGAGAAGCTCAACAATGGCAGGGTAGGAATACTGGTGTGGGATGTTATGGACAGGTGATGCACGTTTGGGAGGGAGTTTTCTAGGGCATATATCCAGGGTACATAAAAATGTTTGGATATTTTCATAGTGGTTACAATTAAAAACAACTAAGGGAGTGCTGAGTTCCTAGCCAGGGGAGCTCTATCACAATCCTGAAACGAACAGCAACAATCCCCCAAGTGCAATGGCAAAGACCAAAAAAGAAGGAAGGTCCAACAATGAGCCCTTGAAACTAATAACTATGCTCTTAAGCCTGTGCACCTGAAATAAAAACAAGGCCTAGAGCTGCAGGGTGCCTAAGAGTTACCTCCTGAGAGCCTCCGTGTTGCTACAATGTGGCCAGTCTCAAAGCCAAACTCAGCACGTAAATGTGTTGTCTTCCCCCTAGTGTGGGAAATGACTCCTGGGGATGAGCCTTCCTGGCACCGAAGGATTACTACCAAGTACCAGCTGATGATGTAACTAGAAAATGACCTTGAATAAAACGGTCAACTCAGACCAGCAGAATATCTCAGTCTACATAGAATACCAGGAGTTAAAATGTTTTTTGACCTGAATAAAAGGGGAAAATGGAAAGGACAAATGAGTTTATATGGCTTTGAGTCTCCAAAATAGCTGAGAGCTTATTAGAGGGGTTGCACTTACGCACACCTCAGCAGAGTCCCAGAGACAGATAAAGTAGATACAACCCCAGGTACTGGTTCTTCTGAGGGCTACAGAGACCCACAGGTTTTATGGTAATGGCAGATGGAGTTCAGTGCCATGTCAGATGGCCCTACTTTGGAGTTTGTGTTTCTGTGTGATGGAGCTGAACTCAGATGTGTTCTTTGTCCACAAGCCTCTCCTGTTGCTTTTAGTGGATCTGTAGTTGGTGCTAGGGTTTAGTGTATACCCAGAGGACCTGAATCTCTGGACTGATGATCTGATAGCCAGGCCCTGAGCACCAACAGACTTGCAACCCCTGTACTCTGGTTTATTGGACTTACCCCACTCAGATAACATGAAGGTCAAGAAGGTCAACCACCACACCAGGAAGCCAAGAGAGCCTACAACTGAAAGCAGCAGAAGTGCATCTGCCATCTATGTGGAATCTAAGCCCCCTCTTGATATAGATGTGGAGTGGACACAACCATTCTAAGGTCCACAGGATGGAGGAATAGAGTATGGATTAGAGTGGACTTACTGATATTCTATTCATGAACTATTGTGATTAGTAATTGAAGAAAATATGGCATTGGTGTGGAGAAAGTGGCCATGGTGGCTTCTGGGGGTAGGGAGTGGGAGGAGATGAGATGTGGGGGCGATTTTTGGGCTTGGAGTTGTCCTGGATGGTGCTGCAGGGACAGTTACCAGACATTGTATGTCCTCCCATTGCCCACTGGGTGGAATGTGGGAGTGTGCGCTATGGTGTGGACCACTGACCATGAGGTGCAGTGGTGCTCAGAGATGTATTCTTCAAATGCAATGAATGTCTCATGATGATGGAGGAGATTGTTGTTATGGGGGGAGGAGTGTGGTGAGGGTGTGGGGGGTATATGGAGACCTCATATAGAGGGGGTATATGCGGACCTCATATAAAGAAAACAAAAATGAAAATTTTTATAAATTTTTTTTAAGGTTTTGCCTTTTATCACTCTAATAGGTGTTGTCTTGTATATATAGTGGCAAGGCAATCTCTTTCATTTCTTCCTCAGTGTCTTGCCTTTTTTATTTTTCATTATATCTTCAAAAAAGTTTAAGGTCACAGTAAAATCATGCATAGAATATAGGTATCTCCCATATACCCAACATCATCCCTCTTCCTCACCAATGATGTTTTTACTTGTGGATGTTACATTTGCTACAACTGATGTACAAATATTGGATAGCTACCAACCATGCTCAGTAGTACACAATATGGTTTACAATTTAGACCATACGCTTTTATAAATTTTTGTTGAAATTTATCATGGCCTGTATCCATCATTGAAAGTTCATACAGAACACTTCCATTTACCCCCATTTACCCCCTCTTCCATCTATTTTCTCTCTCTCTCCCTCTCCTTGGGGCCCACATTGGCAACCAAGCTTCATTGCTTGAAGGACAAGATTCATAGATACTTGCAACAATGCTGAGGGCTTGACAATCTTGTCTATCCTCTCCCATTAGGAGCAAGCCTTGCTCTTGAGAGATACTCTCCCCTCTATTTGAGAACATCTAAGTGTCCTCTCCATTATCGGTGTACAACAATTCTTGCTCACTGTATTGCTCTACACTCACGAATATAACACACTGGGTCAGATGGTCCATGGAATTGTGGGTATGTTCGGTGTGGAAAGGTGGACACGCAGGATTGATGTGTGCGTGGTTGAAATTATAATGTTGAGAAAACACTTTTTTTTTCACTATAATCCTGATTCTGCATCTTTATTTTATTTTCACTTTTTTGGTCTTTATTCATTTTTTAAATATTACATTCAAAAAATACGAGGTCCCCATATATCCCCTACTCCCCTCACCCCACTACTCCCCCCATAGCAACTTTCTCCTCCATCATCATGACACGTTCATTGCATTTGGTGAATACATGTCTGAGCATCGCTGCACCTCATGGTGAATGGTCCACATCATAGCCCACACTCTCCCATGTTCCATCCAGTGGGCCATGGGAGGACGTACAATGTCCACTAATTGCCCTGCAGCACCACCCAGGACAACTCCAAGTCCCCAAAACGCCTGCACAGCTCATTTCTTCATCCCATTCCCCACACCCAGCAGCCACCGTGGCCAATTTCTCCACACCAATGCCACATTTTCTTCGATTACTAATCACAATAGTTCATGAGTAGAATATCAGTAAGTCCACTCTAATCCATATTCTATTCCTACATCATGTGGGCCTTGGATTAGTTGTGTGCATTCCGCATCTATGTCAACAGGGGGCTTAGATTCCACATGGATGCTGGATGCAATTCTCCTGCTTTCAGTTGTAGGCACCCTTGACTCCATGGTGTGGTGGTTGACCTTCTTCACCTCCATGTTCTCTGAGTGGGGTATGTCCAATAAACCAGTGTAGGAGCTGAAGTCTGTTGAGGCTCAGGGCCTGACTATCATATGGTCAGTCCAGAGATTCAGATCCCCTGGGTATATATTAATCCCCATCACCAACTACAATTCTGGTAAAGTAACAGGAAAGACTTGTGAAAAGTGATCACATCTGAGTCCAGCTCCATCACACAGAAACACAAACTCCAAAGAAGGGCCAACTGACATGGCACTGAACTCCATCTGCCATGACCATAAAACCTGTGGGTCTCTGTAGCCCTCAGAAGAACAAATACCTGGGGTTCTATCTACTTTATCTGTCTCTAAGACTCCGCTGAGTTGTGCATAAGGGCAACCCCTCTGATAATTTCCCAGCTCTTTTTTGGACTCATAGCCATATAAACTCATTTGCCCTTTCCATTTGCCCCTTGATTTAGGTCAAAAAGCATTTTTAACTCCTGTTATTATATGTAGACAGAGATATTCTGCTGGTCCGAGTTGAACCTTTTATTCAAGGTCATTTTCTAGTTACATCATCAACTGGTACTTGGTATTAATCCCTCGGCACCAGGGAGGCTTATCCCTGGGATTCATGTCCCATGCTGGGGGGAAGGCAACAAATTTACATGCTGAGTTTGGCTTCAAGACTGGCCATATTTGCGTAACACGGAGGCTCTCAGGAGGTAACTTTTAGGCACATTGCTGCTCTAGCCCTTGTTCTTATTTCAGGTGCACAGGCTCACAAGCATAGTCATTAGTATCAGGGGCTCTTTGTTGGACCTTCATTCTTATTTGTCTTTGTTGTTGCACTTGGGGGATTTTTGCTATTCCTTTAGGGACTGTGATAGAGCTTCCCTGGCTAGGAACTCAGCACTCCCTCAGTTGTTTTTAATTGTTTCCACTATGAAAATATCCAAACATTTTTATGTACCTTGGATATATGCCCTGTAGCACTCCCTGTCAACCATGTGTCCCCTGTCAATAACATCCCACACCACTATTCCTCCCCTGCCATTGTTGAACCTCTCTGTGATCCAAAACTTCCTGAAAAGTGAAGCCCAATATATTGCCAGGTTCCCTTAATAGTAAAATGGAATATAGCGATGAGTTTAAAGGTTAGATATACAGTACATATTAATTTGGAAAAATTCAACATCCTATCTTTTCCTTTTCTTTTTTCTAATTATTAAGCTTATCTTCACAAGAGTTTTAGATCACAGTAATTCATATATACAATATACAGTAATCCCACATATCCAACATAATATCTTTTCCCTTCCACAGCAGTAATCTTTTAACCTATTCATACCATATTTACTAAAACTGATGTACAGATATGAGACAATAGCTTTCAAATAAGGTAACATTTGTGTTTACATTGTGGTTTATTTTTTAGACTATACAATTTTCTATATTTTTAGTTATCTTATGTTTTACATTATGATTTATATTAAGCCTATCAGCCCCTGTATATTTTTTGTGTAATTTTAAATGTCTTATATCCATCCTTGAGAAAACACTGTTGATGATATAATAAGGAAGGGTTACTGTTTTAGGGTATTGGATGGTGGACATCTGGCACAAGGTGCACCAGGGGCAGGCTTCTAGAGAGTGTGTGAGTGCTCATTTCTTGGCTTTTTAAAACTGTGAACAGTTTGTTAGGAAACATAGTACCTTTGTCTTCTCTTCATTCCCAGAATGTACTTTAGGATTTACCATACAGTATTGCTGAATAAATATTGTTGAATGACTAGGAAACCAGATGGTTGTGTGGGTTGAACAGATATTGCTAATTATGGGGGAGAAAGGAGAAGCAGTGAGACAAGAGGAAATTCACTTGTGAGTGGGTGTCTCCATTCATGACAGCCAACTCCAGAGGAGAAAAATTGGGAAATAAGATAGTTTAGTGTATTCAGAATCTTACTCCAGAAGCAACAAGAGGGAAATCAGTATGGGAAACCTGACAAGACTTGAGCCCACACCTCAATAAGGGTGACCTCCTCCTGGGAGGTAGGTGTCCACAGGGATAAGAGATGAACATGGAGCTCCAAAGCGGTCACAAAGGACTAAACTGGTGCAAATTTGCATTGTGTTTTCCTTTCTTATCTCCAGAGAAATAATTATCTCAGGGAGATTGATACAAAAGAATACTTCATTAATGTGGTTCATGGGAATGGAATCCCTAATTGCTCAGATACTCTATGTGATTCTCCTTCACTGTATCAAAGAAAACACAATTTGTCTTCTACAGACTTTATGACTCATTCCATATCACTTCACTTCTTGGGAACAGAGTTTCCAACTTCATTCATCAGACAAGGAAGAACCTGCATTGGTGAACTTAGACCCTGACTTGATAATTTCAGGTACTTCACAGGTACTGGGGGAATATATTTTTGACTCCATGGACACCTTTTATTGGTAGAAGCTTTAAGGAAATCAGCAGATTATGACCACAGAGAAAACTTAAAACACAAAGTTCTGTCTTATTAAAAAGCCTGAGTGAAAATAGCAGATAAACTAAAATAGATTTTTTTTCCCAATCTGCTTCCTCTGATCTCTTACTCTTGGGTCTTCCCTCTCTCAGAAGCATTGTTTCCTTGTTTCACTCATTCTTCTTTCTCTATACTTGTAGAAATTATCTGTTTACCTGTGTTTATTCATTTTTTTTCTTTTAGTCATTCAATATATGTGGCTCTGGAATTCTGGTGAAGTGGATCAGAAATTACCGACTCATCCTGGGGAGGTTAGTAAAGGCATCACAAGGGAGATTTTAATTGCAATAAGGCTTGAAGGAGGATTTAGAGTAATTTCAGAAGGAGAAAAGGCTAGAAGTACATGAAGAAGAGATGACATGGACACAAATATGGAGTCAATAATTATATGGTGTGGTGAGGTTTTAAAAATAGTTCTTTTTAAAAAAGAAATCAACTTTATTGATACATATTAAAAAACATACAATTCCTGTGACATGTAAAATTTGTTGTATTTGCCTTAATGACATAATTGAGCATTTATTACTTCAGTCATTATTAGAGTATGTTCACTGAGATGTAAAGATTTTTCTTGTTTGTTTTTATAAATTCGCTATGAGATTTCTTTAGCAAAAATTATTATGGTCTTCTTTTTTTAAGATACATAGATCACACTAAATTTTACATTTTAAAATATGACATTCCCATATACCCCACTCCCTAAATTCCCCATCCTCCCACATTAACAACCTTTCATCAGTGTGGCACATTCCTTTTATTTAATGAATACATTTTGGATCATTGCTACAAAGCTTGGATTATTGTTTACATGTTAGTTTACACTCTCTTCCAGTCCATTCAGTGTGATATGGTAGGATATATAATATCCTGCATCTGTCCATGAGATATATTTCAGGACAACTCCAAGTCCCCAAAAAAGCCACCATATCACACCCTCTTCTTCCCTCTCCCTGCACTCAACAACTCCAGTGGTCACTGTCTCCATGACAGTGACACAATTTCTTCCATTGCTAGAGTCACAATAAGTCTATAGTAGAATACCACTAAGCCCACTCTAATTCTTATTTTATTCCTCTATCTTGAGGATCTTGGGATGGTGATGAACACTCCACCTCTAAATCAAGAGGGGCCTTAGATCCCACATGTTTGATGGATGGAATTCTGCTTGCAGTTGTGGACTCTCTCTGTTCCCTGGTGTGGTGGTTGACCAGCATTTTGTTTGCTTTCAGATTTGGAGTTTAAAAATATAGCTGCTGTAAACGTTCATGTGTGGACTTTTGTGTGGACTCTCATTTTCATATCATATATATATATATATGATATGGTGTGTGTATATATATATATATATATACACCTAAAAGCAAAACTGCTGGATTGTATGGTAAGACAATGTTTAGTTTTAAAAGAAACTGTCTTCTGGATGAACCATTTTGTGTTCTCACTAGCAGTGAATGAGAGATGTATTGCTCCATATACTCAACAGCAATTGGTATTCTCAGTTTTTAGGTTTTTATCTCTTCTAATAAACATGTGGTCATATATTATTGTGTTCATAGTCTTCCAAGTCCCTATTGACAGATGATGTTTAATTTTTAAAAGAGTTTTAATGAGTTTATTTATTCATTTATTTATTTAAATTTTTAAAATTTTAAAACAGGTTTAGATTACATAAATGTTACATAAAACATAGAGGGGACCCATATGCCCCACCCCTTCACCCTCCCACTCTTTCCCATAGTAACAACAACTTTCATTAGTATAGTACATTTGCTACAATTGATGAATGCATATAGAAACAATGCTGCTAACCATGAAATATAGTTTATATTATAGTTAAGAGCCTGTCCTGCACAATTTTAGGTAATGATAAAACATATAATGGCCTGTATCCGTCATTGCAATGTCATGCAGAACAATCCCAATGTCCTGAAAATGCCCTGATATTACACCTATTCTGCCTGCTCCCTCCTCTCAGAATCTCTGGTGGCCATGGCCTTTATATCAATGATAAACATTCTTCCATTGCTAGAATAGTAAGTCTATAATATAAAAATAATGTCTACTTTAGTCCATTGTTCATTTCCCAATCTTCAGGATTTTGTGATGGTGATGCCCACTGTTTCTAATTGAGAGGGGGCTTAGATCCCTTGGGATATATGGGTGGAACTAGCTTGCTTAGAGGTGCAGCCATTCTTTGCTCCTTGGGATAGGTGTTGTCCATTACCATCTCCTTATTAGTTGTTCTACATAGGTCCAATGAACTGGAGAGTAAGTGTTGAAACTCTGCTTAGATTAAGGGTTCAACTGGCACATGAACAGACCAAAAACATAATGCTCTGGCTCATGTATTTAACAAGGATAGTGCCAACACATGGCTTTATGTAAATAACATTTAGAGAAGAGCCACATGTTGGGAATCTACAAATGAGGCTAACTCTTTTACACTGGGGAGCATAAATTCCAAAGTAAGGTCTACTGACAGGGTGCCAAATTCCTGAGATTCCCTGCACTATTTACAGTGTCTAGATATCTCTAGAGCCATCAGGATCCCTACTGTTTGAGGCACTGTTTACTGTAACAGATAGTGAGATTCTGCTGAGATGAGAATAAGCATAACCTCTGGAATGACCAACAAACTCACTTTAAAATCTCTTAATCATAAAATTTCATCTGCACTGAATATTTCCCCTTTTTGGCCAAGGTCTTTTTCAGAGACATTGCTAGTTGGCATTTGGTCATAATACCTAGGTGCCAGTGAAGTTGAATTTCTTTTTATATATTGTATTTTGTATTTGTATTTTGAATTTCTTCCTAAGTTAGGATTCTGTTTATATCTTTTGCAGATTTTTAAATTCAGCTTATGCTTTCTTATTTTGTGGTGTTCATATTAATTTCTACATTTGTATACAAATCTTTTATCAGATGTGTTTTGTAAGTATTTTTCCAAATCTGCATGTTTTCTTACAACCCCTTATCAATGTCTTTCACAGAGTAGATATTTTACATTTGAATAAAAACTGACTTATAAATTTTAATCTCTCATGAATCATGCTTCCATTACTATATCTAAAAACTCTTTTCCAACCTATGGGCCCTTAGATTTTCTTCACATTTTAGTCTAGCACTTTCACAATGCATTTTACTTTAAAATGGTATGATTCATTTTGATTTAATTTTTGTGAAATGAATTCAATCAGTGCCTAAGTTCCTTTTTTATTTGGCATGAGTGCATCCTATTGTTACCATATTCTAACTAAGTTCTCGGCTATGCTGCAGAAGTGAATTTCAAGAACACGCCAGGTGAGTTAGGCCAGTAATTAATTCAGGTAGGAAGGGAAGAGAAATGGGAGAAAATAACAGAGCAGGGCCCCAGCAGGTAGTGAGGAAGGGGCTGAAAAGGGATGAAGAGGGCTAATTTACAAGCTACAATTCCCCATTATAGATTATAAGTCCCGAGGGTAACTTGCATGGCCACATGGCAGAGGAAAAATGATGAAAGTGACATGCAGAAGGCAAGACGGGTCAATAGGCAAAAAGCTAGGCAAGAGCAAGCTCAAACCTCATGGTTTGCTTTTAAACTGCTAGTTATCCATCCCTTTGCTAATGGCAGGGGAGGGGGTTTCAGCTGTTTGCTCTTTGGATTGATTACCCTGCCCATCAATTCCTTAGTGAGGACCCAGTGATAAAGTTCCTAGGGAAGATCCAGGCTTTTCCATATTCTCAGGAAGGAGGCTTTGTTCTGGGTAGCAAATCCCAGGGTGAGATTCCTCCAGCAGCCATCATTAGGGGGTTTTGATGTCCATGTGGACTCTGTCAGGTTCTAGATCCATCTATTCCCTATCTTACTAGCCTGCTTCACTTTTGTTCCAACACCACTTCTTGAAAAGACCATACTTTCTACACTGAATTACCCTTGTCCTCTGTGAAACATCAGTGGAACACATCTGTGTGGGGTCATTTGTCCATTTCACCAAAAAGATTTTTTAAATTATTGTGTTTTTATAATAACTGTTACAACCAAATAACATGGTTCCTACTACTTTGTTCTTCTTTTCTATTTTGTCACAGGGTACAAAAACATGGTCATAATGTTTGTTGCTTAAAATAAAGTCTGAGAGAATTTATCATGGAAATTATTGCCTTGGCAAAGTGTATTCTATTATGACCAAGGGTTTCTAGCCATCACAACTATCAAGGAGAAGCAGGAACATATGTTTTCCCTATTTTCAGAAAAGGGTACTAGATCTCTATAAAATCCATAAAAATATTAACTTAATGTAATTATAATACAAACAGTACCATTTATTATATTTTTCTGATTATGGCTTGAGGCTAAATTGCATTGTATTGAATATCTCCTCAGGAAATTCATCATCCACATGGAAACAGAAAACCAAACATATGCTTTAGAATTCATCCTCCTGGGGCTCTCAGAAAATACAGAGGTGCAGTCCCTCCTCTTTGGAATGTTCCTGTCCATGTACCTGGTTACATTCATGGGCAGCCTGCTCATCATCCTGGCCATCATCTTGGACTCCCATCTCCACACACCCATGTACTTCTTCCTCTCCAACCTGTCTTTTACTGATATCTGTTTCACCTCCACCACGAAACCAAAGATGCTGCTGAACATTCAGACAGGCAACAAAATCATAACTTTTGAAAACCGTCTCACCCAGATGTATTTTTTCATGCTTTTTGGACAATTAGATAACTCCTTCTTGACTGCAATGGCCTATGGCCGCTTCGTGGTCATCTGTCACCCCCTGCACTACACAGTCATCATGAACCCCTGGCTCTGTGGCCTCCTAGTGCTGGTATCCTGGTTATTGAGTGTTTTGGACTCTCTTTTGCATAACTTAATGGTTTTACAATTGTCTTTTTGTACAGAGATGGAAATGCCCCACTTTTTCTGTGAACTTAATCAGGTAGTCAGACATGCTTGTTCTGACACCTTCCTCAATGACCTTGTGATGTATTTTGCAGGTGGACTTCTGGGGGTTATACCACTCACTGGGAACTTTTTCTCTTACTATAAAATTATATCCTCAATTTTGAGAATCTCAACAGCTCGTGGTAAATATAAAGCATTTTCTAATTGTGGATCTCACCTCTCAGTAGTGACCTTGTTTTATGGTAGGTATTGGAGTGTATCTTAGCTCTGCAGCTACCAAAAACTCAAAGGCAAATGCAATAGCCTCGGTGATGTACACAGTGATTACTCCCATGTTGAACCCCTTTATTTACATTCTTAGAAACAAGGACATAAAGCAGGCCTTTAAAAAGCTGGGAAACAATCTGTCTATAAAAGGATACTTTGTCTCAAGTTTACAAAAGTGCTCATGATTAACAGAGATCAAACACTAGAAGATTCTTTTTTTGGAAATGAAATATTTTGTTGTCTTTTTTTGAAGATACATAGATAACGCAAAACATAACATTAAAAATATGAGGTTCCCATATATACCACTCCCCACCCCACCCCCACTCCTCTCACACCAACAACTTCTGGTTGTGTGGATTATCATTTGCATTGTAGTTTGCAACTCCCCACAGTCCATTCAATGGCTTATGGCATGATATGTAATGTCCTTCATCTATCCGTACTATATCATTCAGGACAACTTCAAGTCCTAAAAATGCCTCCATATCACACATCTTCCCTCTCCCAGCACTCAGCAACTCCCACAGCCACTGTCTCCAGACAGACTAGTGTGTCAAATCCTCAGCACTGTTGCAAGTATCTGTGAATCGTGTCTTTCAGGCAGTGAAGCTTGGTTGTCACTGTGGGCCCCAAGGGGTGGGGGAGAGAGGAATAGAATAGATGGAAGATGGGACAACTGGGGGCAGTGGAAGTGTTCCACAAGATTATGCAGTGATGGATATAGGCCTTGTTAAATTTCACCAAAAAATTAAATGTAAACCATAGTACAACCAAATTTTTATAAAATTGTACAATCTAAAATATAAACCATAATGTAAACCATAGTGAAACCATGGTTTGTATCTATGTTTCAATATCTGTTCATCAGCTATAGCAAATATATGCACATTAAAAAGATAATTGCAGGGGGAAGAGAGAAAAGTGTTTGATATTGGCATATCAGATTCCCTTATATTGTATATGTGACTTTATTGTGATCTAAAACTTTTTTGAAGACATTATACTTTTTTTTAAACAAAGGATGAAGACCCTGAGAAAAGAATGGGAGAGAGAGTTTTTCTACTGTACATACACAGCAACACCTATTACAGTGATGAAGGCAAAATGTAAAATATATTTTATGATATTTTGCATTTTAATACCCTGATTTATTTTTTACTTTTAGTTTTTCTTAAATATAGAATAAAAATATTCTATTTTTTATCTTTAAACCTATCACTAATATTTCATTTTCCTGTTAATTGAGTTTAGAAATATATTAGCATATAGTTTTGAAGAAGTTTTGGATCACAGAGTGTTTCAACAATTGCAGGGCAGGAGCACTGGTGTGGGATGTCATTGATGGGGGATGCATGAGCAGGGGGCAGTTCTCCAGGGGATTCATGCAGGGTATATAAATATATTTTGGATATTAATTGTCATATTAGGTAGAGTTTGACATGACAACTGAGGAAGTGCTGAGTTCCGATTCTGGGAAACTATGTTGCACTACCCAGTTGAGGAGCAACTATCCCCCAAGTGCAAGAACAAAGACCAGTGAAGAAGGATGGTCCAATGATGGGCCCTTGATACTGATGACAATGCTTATGAGCCTGTGTGCTTGAAATTTCAACTAGGTCTAGAGATGCAAGGTGCCTAAGAGTAACCTCCTGAGAGCCTCCATGTTGCTCAAATGTGGCCACTCCCTAAGTCAACTCAACATTACTTTCCCTCCAGCATGGGACATATCCGCTGGGTTGAGAATCCCTGGTGCTGAGGAATTACTACCAACCACCAGCTTGTGATACAATTAGAAAAATACCTTGAATAAAAAGGGGAAATGGGAATGACAAATGAGTTCATATGGCTAAGAGACTTCAAAATGAGTCAGGTCTTCAGATGAGTTGGACTTATGCATCTTTCAGCAGGATCTCAGAGACAGCCTAAGTAGGTACTACCCCAGGTAGTGGTTCTCCTGAGGACTACAGAGACACCTCATTCCTATGGTCATGGCAGATGATTCTGGAGTTCGGTGCCTTGCCAGAAGATCCTACTTTGGAATTTGTACCCTGAAGTGTGATGGAGTTGGACTCAGATGTGATCTTTCTACATGTGCCTCTCTGTCACTTTTACTCAACCTTTTGTTGGTGCTGGGGTTGTTGTATGGTCAGGAGACTTGAATGAGCTTCAGGAGAGTTGCAACACCTGCTCTCAAATTCATTGGATTTGCCAGTGTCAGCTAACAGGGAGGTGAGGATGGTCAACCACCATACCAGGGAACCGAGAGAGTCTACAAGTGCAAGCAGGAGAATTCCACCCATCAGCCATGTGGGATCTAAGCCAACTTTCAATTTAGAGGTGGAGTGGACATCACCATCCCAGGGTACACAAGGTGGAGGAATAAAATATGGATTAGAGGAGATCTTAATCTAGGTACTTTGTAAGTGTATAGAGAGATAATCTTGCATTTGCCTAATAAAAACTTACATTTGTTTCATTTTGGTATATTACGGATTCCTATTTCTTTTGTATTATTTTACATCATGTGTTCCCTCATTGTATTCCTGGATTCAGGATTGAAGATAGAAACTGCTGCCTGGATTTTCAGCAGTAAAATATTTCATTCAGTTTATTCTGTATATATAAAATTATAGCAGGTGCTGGAGGGATGAAAGTGTATTGCAGTCACTCCCAGATGAAAGAAACTGCTTGTGTTTTATGGTGTTAGTGAAAAATAAGCTCTCCTAGCAAAGGCTCTGTGCCAGCTACCAGGGCTTGTTCATTAGTTCCTGAAAGAGGTCACATCCTGAACTGGAGATGTCATCTGACTGCTTTATAGTAATCCACATTCCATCTCCAATATGTGCCTTTCTCCTGCACCTTCAAAATCATAATTCAAGCGAGGTTGTAATCAACAACACAATCCCTGATTCTTCAAACAATGATGGTTTCAATAATTTCTATCATTCTTCCTGCGATGTAAGTTTGCCCTTTAAAAAATATTTCCATATTGAAGGATATTTTCTGGAAATTTCTTTCAGCACTCCCTACAATAATAGTCCTCATTTATGGGTCTTAAAAAGCAAATATGTGTTTTTCTGCCTTTCCTACTATATCTTATTATTATATTAAACCCAGATATTAAGACATAATTTCAGACTTTTATGTAAGCTTGCTGTTTTCTTCTGGGTAGACTAAGGTGAATGCTTCATTCATCAACTGATTTCCTTGCCATCACTACAAATGGCAAACCAGAGTGGCATTTTGGAGGTAATGATTTCTCTGAGCTAATGGTCATATTTGAAAATGTTAATAATTGCTTACATATTTGTACTCACTTCAAATTCTTTGGCAAAGCTGTGAATTCATTTTCACTTGTAATTTATTGACACACAGGTTCAGTCTCTGATGTGAGTCATACACTTATCAGAACTGAAATTTTCAGGAAAAGATATTTCATTCATGCAGTTTTATAAAATGTCTATGTTTTGATTACACCGTAATCTGAAAATTAAAAATCCTCACCTTGTCACTTTTTTCTGGAATTCTCTCCAGTGCAAGTAAGAGCCTCACCTTATTCCACATTAACTTGAATTAGGATTCTCAGTAAAATCATTTTTCACATAAACCAGTTTGTCAATACCTTTCCTAGGTGCTTTCTTTAAATGTTACTGCAAACAATATATTGTGAATCATTTTTTCCAAGCTATACAAGAGCAATTATGTACATTTACCACATGGAAATAGTGTCAGTGGTCTTCTCACTCCCAACAATTTGATGTATCAGTTCCCAATTGCTACCCTGCAAGACTGCTATTTTGTTATCAGTTCTGGTACAAAATAGTTTACATGAAAGGCTTATTTTTGAGCAGAAATATCTTTCCAAATAAAAGCTTTTAAGAATTTTTACTTTAGTCCATTGTACATTATAATAAGTAGATATTATTATTCTATTATAGATGTGTTATTATAGTAATTAAAGAATTTTATCATTGAAATAAAGGCATTGGCCACCAGAGGTTCTGAGGGGAGGGAAGGGAAGAATGAGGAATAATATGGAGACATTTTGGAGACATAAGAATTCTCCTACATGACCTTTCAATGATGGAAACAAGGCCATTATACATTTTGTCACAGCCTATAAAATTGTCTGAGACTGAGGGTAAACTATAATCTACAGTGTAGTCCATGGTTAGTAGCAATGCTTCAATATGTGTCCTTCAATGTTAACAAATGTACAACTCTAATGAAACAAGTTGTTAATGTGGTAAAGTGTGGGATCTTGAGGGGCTGGAGCATATGGGAATCTCCTGTATTTTTAATGTAACATTTATGTAATCTAAAGCTTCTTTAAAAATAAAAACATTAAGAAAATTTTGAAAAAGAATCTTGAGAATAAACGTGGTAGTCATGAACACTCATGTTACTGAAGAAACTAGAGTTATGTCTTTCAATATTTGGAAGTATGGAAAAGAGCGAAAAACAGTCCAGCTAAGAAAGGTGATACTTCTGTTATAATCAGGAACACTGTATAATCAAGAAGACTCCACTGGAATTATTGACCACACAAATATGCCCCCTTTCTGCAGTCAGGGAGAAGGAGGCTCATGTCTTCAGTATTGATTAAATAGGCACCACCACCTGCAGTTTCCCCATGTGGAGGAGAGGAACACAAGCCAGAAAGAAGGAGAAAAGACTGCTAAGAATCACATACCCTACTGAAGTCACACCCTAAGAAGACTCAGTTGTGGATGCCAAACTTACTTACACTTTGATTGTATTTATGAAGAGAGGGTGATTGGTATCTTTCAAAATCCCCTAAGAAACTTCCTGTTTCCTTTCTAAATATTTAGCTGGTACACTGATTCAAAAGGTAACATTTTTATTAAGCAAATATCATATGTGAGTGATGGAGACCTTTTCAACTCTATTATATTCTCCTCGAACTTATGTTATTACAAAGACCTTTTCTTATTTCCCCATTCCTGCATCTTCTCTTTTCCTTTAAAATAAAAAAGTATTCCTGGTTTTGTCAGTAGAATTTTATTCTTCTCCAGGATCCTAAAATATGTGAAAACAATGATTCACTCTAAACTGAGGGTAAAATTTGTTCTCATGTAAAACAAAGTTTATTCCTTAAGAGTCTATAAATGGCTATAAGGGGAAAAAAGCATCATATTGTCTTTTATCAGTGAAACTTAAGTACAGTTAGGATTTTTTAAAAAGGGAAACCTTGCAGAGAGTTCCTAAAATATAGATTTCATCGAAAGACACTTCCATAATTTCAGTGAGAGATAAACACCAAGTTACAGAGGGAAAAACTGTTTTTTTTCCTGGATAAGTGGGGGATTTATTTGCTGTCTGAAAACCATGAAATATATGTTACATAGAAGGAGGGCAAGATACATTTTGAGTGATCTGTGTCCTGTTTAATTGAATGTTTTATGAGTAGAATAAATACTTTGGGACCCTAACATGAGAAATTTAGAAAAGATGAATACTGCCAATTGAAGATTTACTGTCCAGAGTGGGGAAGTGAGAATAAACACACCCAGGTCCAAGGAACATCATTTAAACCAAGAGAAAGTAGAAAACTGTAACAGAACGCTTACCTATTATAATGCATTGTAATAAGGTAGCCCATGCCTAAGTGAGTATATTTCAAACATAGGAGCAATTACTCCTCCCTCCACTGCCAAGAACAGTGTTTGCAAGAGAAGCAAATTCTAGAGTAACAGTATTGAATGAGAAGGTCCTGGATTTCACATTCTAATGTCTTTCTCCAATGTCACACTTCCCGTTTCTCCTCATTTCCAGATCATCCCTCTCAGAAGAATTGGAAGCACCTGCATATTAATAGCTCTGAGATACATCATCCTAAGTGTGGTTATATATATATTTTTCGTTTCCTGAATGAAAATATTTTGTATTTATTTATTATCCAAGAAGGAAAACATCAGTGGAACAATAAATCACTGAAATCAACCTGTAGATCTGTTTCACTGTGCAAAGAAAATATGAAAGGGAATGTTTTACTGGCAGTAAATGGAGGGACATGGATAAAATGTCAAGTGTAGTAGGTCCACAGATATAAATTTGGTTTATTTTCCATTTCTGTTTCAGGATTAGTGGGTCTTTGATTCCCATGGTAGATAAATTTCTCCCATTCCTACTTGGAAATTTTACATTTTCATCATTGTACATTTTAGCTTCAGAGGTTCTATTTCTTTAATTATTGAAATATACTATTTAATATAATTGCAATATTCTTTTTAATCTTCTAAAACTCATTAAAAAGTGTTGTTTCATATTCTCTGAATATTTTCAAAATCTGAAAAACTTAAAAGCTTTTATTCCTATTGTCTGTCTTTTTTTCTATCTTTTAGTCATGATAACTTGTTTTCTTAGGGTCTGTATAGATATTTTTAACTTTTGAAAAGATACTTAGATTACACAAATATCAAATGAAAAAGATAGGGGATTCTAATATGCCCCACTCCCCACACTTCCCACATTTTCCCACATGAACAACATCTTTCATTAGTGAGGTACATTCATTGCAATTGATGAACAAACTGTGGAGCATTGCCACTAAGCATGGACAAAGGTTTACATTGTAGTTTACACTCTCTTCGACATAATTCCATAGGTTATGGCAAGATATATAATGGTTTGCATCTGTTATTGCAATGTCTTTTAGGACAATTCCCAATTCCAAAAAATGCCCCTGTCTTATAACACTTTTTACTGTTTCCTACCCTCAGAACCTCCAGTGACCACTACCTTCAAATTCCCTACATGTGGCTTTTCTGTCCTTTCATTTGTACTTGTAATTAGTACTAGCGTTTGTAGGTTTATGTACAAGTGACTTAAGTTTGGGGGCTGCCCATGTGCCAGGTGGGCCCTGAACCTCAATAGATTTGCAACACTTACTCTCCAGTTCATTGCTTTCACCCAAGACAACAGGCAAGGGGGTGATGATGGACAACTACATACCAAGTAACAGAGAAAGCCTAAAACTACAAGAGAAAGCCTAAAACTACAAGCAACATAGTCCCATCCATCAGCTCTAAAGGAGCACAGCCCCTCTCTATTAGATGTGGAGTAGACATCACCATCCCAGAATCCTCTGGTTTGGGGAATGAAATTTGGACTAAAGTAGACTTACTGGTATCTTACTATGGACTTATTGTGATTCTAGCAATGTAAGAATTTATCCATTGATATACTGAGTTTTAAAATTCTGCTGTTTAATTTGAGGACATATTTGTGTGAATTCTTGGAGGTCTCAGTGGAAAAGAGAGGATTCACGTTTTACATTATTTGGAAATTAGCAAGCTAAAACAATTTAATGTTAAGTTGTGCACCTTGAGCCTTTAAGGTCACAAAGCTTCTGTGATTTCAGACTGCATGCTGGATCCTCATTCTGAGAGCTTTGGCACTTGTAGCACCATGGTCAGGAGAAGTGTGTCTCTTCATACACATACTTGATTAATGTATTTATACTTTGTTAACCTTTACAATGCAACTATAATTCTAAGGATCCATCTTTTATACAGGAATCTCTTACCAGAGTTCCCACTTAGGATAATTTTCTAATTCATTTTCATATAGAACATATTTAGTAATATGGAATCTCAAATTCCTTAATGTGGACAGTCTCTCAAAACTGCAGCTGGCATTTGAAATCCACTGCACATCACAGTCCATTTTATTATTTATTTTGTGGCTAAACTAATTCATTCTGTTAGGCCAGATTTGAGATGAATTTGAAATATTCAGGGAAATTTGTAGGTGTGAATCCTCATATTTTAAAAAATAACACATCAAAAACCTATCTACAGGGAAGCAGACTTGGCCCAGTGGATAGGGCATCTGTCTACCACATGGGAGGTCCCCATGGGAGGTCTGCGGTTCAAATCAGGGCCTCCTTGACCTGTGTCCAGTTGGCCACGCACAGTGCTATTGCATGCAAGGAGTACCATTCCACGCAGGGGTGTCCCTGCATAGGGGAGCCCCATGCGCAAGGAGTGCACCCCATAAAGAGAGCCACCCAGTGTGAAAGAAAGTTCACCCCGCCCAGGAATGGCACCGCACACACGGAGAGCTCACGCAGCAAGATGACACAACAAAAAAGAAACACAGATTCCCATGCTGCTGACAACAACAGAAGCGGACAAAGAACATGCTGCAAATAGACACAGAGAACAGACAACTGGGGGGTGGGGGCAGGGAGGAAGGGGAGAGAAAATTTTTTTTAAAAAGCCTAACTACAGATTTGTGGGAAATAGAAAAAGAAGGGCAAACTGTACCTAAATCTAGAAGAAGGAGAAAAACAATATAGATTTCAGTGAAGAGAAATGAACTAGAGTATAGAAAAAACAATCGTGTGAACCAATGAAATTGTTTCTTGGAAAAGATCAATAAAATAGAAAAGGTTTATTTAGATTGAAAAAGAAACAAGAAAGAGGATGTAAATTACCAAAATAAAAAATGTAATCAGGGATGTTGCTAAATATTGCTGACATTAAAGGGATTATGAATTAAATCTATGAATAATTGTCTGCCGAAATCTAGAAAATAGAAGAAATGGACCAATTCCTAAAAACATGCAATTTATCTAAATTGACTGAAAAGAAATAGATCTCAACAAAAACATAATGAGTAAAGAAATTCAATTAGTTATCAAAAACTTCTCAAAACGAGAAGTCTAGGATCAGACATCTTCCAAAATGAAATCTATGAAATATTCAAAGAAGAATTAATGACAATATTTTTCATAACCTTCCAACTTGAAGTCAAGATACATATAGCTTCCAAACTCATTCTATGAGACTAAAGTTATTTTGATGCCAAAACTACATAAAGCATATCAAAGAAAGTAAAGCAAGGAGCAATTTCTCTCATAAATATAGATGCAAAGCACTTAACAAATACTAGCATGTCAAATCCAAGAGAATATTACAAGAATTACCCACTACGACAAAATGGGATTCAAAATGAATGTTCAACTTAAGAAAATCAATGTAATATACCCATTAACCTAATGAAAAGGAAATCACATGAAAATCTAAATTGATGCAGAAAATGTGAATGATAAATTCCAACACCTTTTCATGATAAAAATACTTAGAAAAATAAGAATATAAATAACTCCCTAAACAGAATAAACAAAATATATAAGAAAACACAGGTAATCTTATCCTCAATCCTGAAAGAGTGGAAGTTATCTCTTTGAGATCTGGAACAAAACAAGGATGACTGCTTTCAATATTGCTATTCAGTATTATACTGGAAGTTAAGAAATTAGGCCATAAAACTAAATAAAGTCTACCCAATTTAGAAAGAAAAAGTAAAATCATCTGTTTTAAGAAATGTGGTGATCCTTATCTATATCATGACAAGCTGCCCCAAGAAAACCCTAGAGATCATAAATGAATTCAACCAAATGAAACCTATCAGGTTTACATGAAAAAAAAAGTTTTATATTATACAACAGAAAGAACATTCTTAAATGGACAATAAAAAAATCCACTCACCATACCATCTAAAAGAAGAAAATGCATAGGAATAACTAACTAAAAAGGATGCACAATGAAAACTTCAAAAAAAAAAGTTGAATGAAATAATAAAAGAACTAAGTAAATGGCAAGGTATTCTGTGTTCATGAATAGGGAGAATTAATATTGTTAAGATGTCAGTACTACCCAAAGTTATCTACAGCTTCGATGTAATTCCATCTAAGTCCTAAGAGCCTTTTTAGCAGAAATGGAAAAGCTGATCCTGATATATGGAAATATACTCCAGGAGGATTCCAGTACCATCTTATTATGTTGCATTTACTTATTTGCTTATCTCATGCCTTCTAAAGTCTGTGAGCTTTTTGAGCAGAAGCAAAATATCTCACTCTTCTATTCATTCCCAGAATATACCTTACTATTTACCATACAGTATTGTTGAAGAAATATTTGTCAAATGATTAAGAAATAAATGATTGAGTGATTTGCACATATATTGCTAAGTTTTGGGGAGAATGGAGAAGAAGTGAGAGAAAAGGAAATCTTGTTGAGAGAGGGAAGTCCCATGACTCCAAAGGAGACAGATTGGAAACAAGATATTTTAGTGTACCCAGAATCTTTTTTACTATCAGTGATAGAGAAACCATTTTGGGAAACCTTGTAATATTAGAGTTCACATCTAAAGAAAGGTGACTTCCTACAGGGAAGGAAGGTGTTCAGTGGGATAAGAGATGGACATGATTCTCCTTATCTGTCTTCTGAGTTTCAAAACTGGCACGAATTTGCTTTGTGGTTTTCTTTCTTACCTCCAGAGAAGTATGTATCTTATCAAGAAGAGAGACAAAAGAATAATTCATTAATGAGTTTCATGGGAATGAAATCCCTAAAGGTCTCTGTGGCAGGTTGATACTATTTATGAATTCTAAGAAGAGATTTCAATTATGTATGTAAACTGGTCTGTTCTCTGTATATGATACCCTTTGATTGATTTAAATTCATTTTTTTACATTTACTTAATTAAATCAAGATTAGAGCTTTGATTTGATCATATCACTGGCGGTACTCATGGTTGAGTCCCTGCCCCCTTGGTGTCCTATATAAATGAAAACTCACTCATGAAGGTACACTGGAGAAGACACACAGTGGAACATAATTTCATAGATAGAGATTTTTGTTTCACTGCTTTTTCTTTTTCTAAAATTTTGGGAAGAATCCGGTTCAACACATGACATTTAGTCATCAAACAATATGAAGAACTAAATATGAATTTGGCAATGAAGAATTGAGTGACACATTGTTTCTTTTATAAAAGATTATATCTAAACAATTTAAGAGACATAGAAATGAGTACATGCAATATCCTGAGCTGGCTCTGAATTCCTAGTGAAGAGGTTCTAGAACTTTGGACTCATCCTGTGTTGTGCAAGTTAATGAAGGCATCATATGGGATCTCATGATTGAACTGAGCCTTGAAGGAGGAATTGGAATAATTCCATGAGGAAGTGGAGGTAGAAGCACAACAAAAAGAGATAAGAGGGACACAAATGTGAGTTCAGTATAACCATAGGATGTGGTGCAGTTTTAGAAATAATTCTGAATATCTGATGAACAATGATGGGCATTCATGAAAAGTTGAAAATGAGCCTTGTAAAAGAGAGTCTTGTATTCTGTCCACAAATTGGATCTTTATGTTTGAGGTTATTGGAGTCTGTGTAGGGTTTAGAGAGAGTGATGTTCATGAAAACCCTTGCCAAGTAGAAAGATTTCTCTGGGTTAATATGACTCTATCTGTTGTAAAAACTTTGGAAAGATGATGAGGGATGAAAATAGAAGAGGGGATGCATGGAAGGAGGTGTGATGAGTTAGCATATGTGAGGTTGAATCATAAAGTTTTCACTATTAATGCTTGGCATAATGTCATTCATTTCATGTTTATCATTTTATTTAGTTATTCCAATTACTCTGTGAAATCGGAGTAATTTTCCAATGCATATAATTGTGTCGGTATTGAATCTTGGAGTTTTATGATCCCAGGAATTTGCATTTCACTAAAAATTTTACTTCTTAATAAACTTAATATTTAGAACAGTTTTAGAGTTGCAGAAATCCTGTAAAGATGTTATAGATAGTTTCCAAGAACCTCTTACCCCCTTTCCCCTGTTCGTACCATCTGCCATCCAAAATAACACCTTTTATTTATTTGTCATAACTTTTTAGTCACTTTGTGATTGTGGCAGCTTCTCAGACTCTTCTTGGTTTTGATAACCTGGATACTTTCGAGGAGTGTAGGTAAGATATATTGTAAAGTTTCCCTCAGTTTGAATTTTCTGATGTTCTTCTCATGATTAGACTGAGTTTATGGGTTTTTGGAAGAATGCACCAGAAATAAAGTATCATTTTCATACCATCATAACCAGGGTGCATCCTATCAACATGACTTATCATTGTTGATATTGACTTCTTTCAGCAGTGTTTTGTGGTTCCCCAGCTTAAAGTTCCTCATATCTCTAACCTTCCTTATATCACCTTTGGGAAGAAGTCACTAAGTGAAACCCATACTTCAAGAGTGGGATTTTTCTCCATGGCCTTGAAAAAGTAATATCTACATAAATTATTGATTTTTTTCCTGCAAGAGAGATTTGTCTCTTCTTATTTATTTAATCAATTATTTATTAATATCAGGATGAACTCATGAAATTTATATGATACTTTTAGTAGTGATACAATATTACTTTTCTTGTTTAATTTGTTCCACTTTTGGCCATGGGGGTAAAATGTCAGCTGTACTCTTTATCTGTAGTATAACCCCATCATTGAGAGTTTTATTTTAGCACATATTTACTCTATAGCACTATAAATTGTGCCAGTCATTTCTTGCATGTTTCTTTCCTAGAGTCAACAATTTCTCCAAGAAGATACTTATTGGATAATGGTGATAAATTCCATGTTCTGAGTTCCATGGTACTGTGCCTTCTAAGGCCTCTCTGAAGAGAGTGTGAGGAAACATATGTGTGTATATACATGTTTATAAATATGCCTACATACAACACTCTATATTTACTGATACATGAGTTAATAAATCTAAACTATTAACATATAGAACATTCTAGTCTCCTCCCTTGCTTATCTATAATCACCTATTTCACAGTGTGAAAAATATTCCCTCATCTGTCAACTATCTATGAAACTTGATTCCAGTGCAAATGCATAGAAGTATTAGAATTGTTAATCCATACATGGTGGGTTGGTACATTCTTAATTATAGAACTGTACTTTCATAGTTTCTTTTGGCTTTATTTTACAGAGTCCATTCATATCCAATATTACTTCTTTTTTTAAAGTTTAAAACATATCATTGAAAATGTCTTTAAAGATAATTAATTATGAAAATAATACACATTTATAGGGAATGAGTAGATTTTTTTCCAAAATGTTACACTGAATAAATATAAGAAGTTCCTTTACACCCCACTCCCCACCCCCAATTGCATCATTTTTAATTGTACTGATCCATAGATCACAAATTACATCAAAAAAATAAGAGGTTCCCATAAACCCCCTACCCCACTCTTCCCACATCAACAACCTCATTCATCATTGTGGTTCATTTGTTGCATTTGGTGAATACATTTTGGAGCGCTGCTGCACCACATGGATTATAGTTTACATTTTAGTTTACACTCTCCCCCAGTCCATTCAGTAGGTTATGGCAGGATATATAATGTCCAGCATCTGTCCTTGCAATATCATTTAGGACAACTCCAAGTCCCAAAATTGTCCCCACATCACCTCTTTTCTTCCCTCTCCCTGCCCTCAGCAACTACTGTGGCCACTTACTCCACATCAATGCTCAATTTCTTCCATTGCCAGTCACAACAATGTGTGCATAAGTGGCTCTCTGAATCTTGAAGTTTCAGAATCAGCAAGGCCAACTCTTTCTTCATCATCTCTGAACACTCTATTCTTAAAAAACTTTTTACATTTTATGGAAGTATATCATTCATACATTAGCATGCACACTAAAGATTGTGATCTTACAAAATATACATACATAACATCACACAGGTGTCTCATACATTACCCTTTCACCAACTCTTTGCATTGTGAAACATTTGTTACAAACTGTGCATGAACATCATCACAATATTACTACCAACTATAGTTCCTATCTTACATTTGGTGTATTTTTCCCCAACCCATATTATTTTTTAAATATATTTTTATTACAAATATTGTGAACTTGCAAAACAATCATACAGATGTGTAAATTTCCCATACAATTCCACACCCTTGTTGAACATTTGTTACAGATTATGAGACAATATGACCAGACTATTACTACCAATCATGGTCCATTAGCATCCTTTTTTTTTAGAGTCATGCAAACCTTTATCTTTCTTTTTTTTTTAATATTTATTTATTTATTTATTTCTCTACCCTTCCCCAGTCCGACCCCAGTTGTCTGTTCTCTGTGTCTATTTGCTGTGTCTTCTTTGTCTGCTTCTGTTATTGTCAGCAGCACAGGAATCTGTGTTTCTTTTTTTTTGTGTCATCTTATTATGTCAGCTCTCTGTGTGTGTGGCACTATTCCTGGGCAGGCTGTACTTTCTTTCACGCTGGGCAGCTCTCCTTCTGGGGTGCTCTCCTTGTGCATGGGGCTCCCCTACGTAGGAGACACCACTTCATGGCAGGGCACTCCTTGTGTGCATCAGGACTGCACATGGGCCAGCTGCACATGGGTCAACGAGGCCCAGGGTTTGAACTGTGGACCTCCCATGTGGTAGATGGATGCCCTAACCACTGGGCCACGTCCTCTGCCCATAGCATACATTTGGCACACTTTTTCCATACACCTCCTTTATCAACACAGTACAGCTTGACATTTATGCAAGAATATTATAGTATTGCTGTTAACCACAGTCTATAGGTCACACTAATTATAGTTTTCCATGTATATACAATAGTGATATACATCTGCTCTAGTTCACAGAAAAACTTGCTTGTATTTGCACCCTTAACCACAATTCTCAACTGCCTCTGGGTTTACTGTGTATTTCATTCCTTCAGGTATTCTTTTATTTTTTTAAAAGATTTATTTATTTATTTCTCCCCCCCACCCTGCCCCAGTTGTCTGTTCTCTGTGTCTATCTCCTGTGTGCTCTTCTTTGTCCGCTTCTGTTGTTGTTAGTGGCACGGAAATCTGTGTTTCTTTTTGTTGCGTCATCTTGCTGTGTGCTGCCTGCCATTCCTGGGCAGGCTGAAATTTCTTTTGCACTGGACGGCTCTCCTTATGGGGCTCACTCCTTGCGCATGGAGCTCCCTTATGCGGGGACACCCCTGTGTGGCAGGGCACTCCTTGTGTGCATCAGCACTGCACATGGGCCAGCTCCACATGGGTCAAGGAGGCCTGGGGTTTGAACTGCGGACCTCCTATGTGGTAGATGGATGCCCTATCCACTGGGCCAAGTCTGCTTCCCTCTCAGTTATTCTTTAGCTTTCTTTCTATTGACATTTACTTCCCCAGACTAACTTTTTCAGCCACAATCCCATTTATAATCCAGTTACTACTCACTATAATGTGTTATTATCAACTCTATCCATCACTACACTTTTAAGTCCAGTTAATTAAAACTTCTACAGGAGGAGGCAGGGCAAGGTGGTGTCTGAGTGAGTGCAACTGCAAAGAAGTAGCAAAGTGGTGTTGGAGTCTTGCCAGAGCAGGCTGTTTCAGGACCTTGCAAGGCAGGTGGTGTATGGAAGTCTGTTTTTTAGAGACAGTGACAGAAGTAGTGCTTGCTAAAGGTAGAATTGCAGGTTACAAGCACAGAGGTTGAAAGCTGTGGGGAGGCGGGACCCTTCCACTTATGGCTGGTGGCCACAATGTTCCCTGAGAACTGTCAGTTGTGTGGTGGTGTCCCTGGGCACCATGATCCCCAGATACGTGGTCCCCAGGTCTGTGTCCCCTAAGCTCCATAGCCCGCATTCCACACACCTACATACTCTGAGTCTGCAGTGTCCTGGGCTTCCGTTTCCCAAGTCCAGCACTTCTGGAGGTCCGGGATTGCCCAAGCCCTCCAGTTTTGGACTGACTCCATGAGTGGGAGGGATTTGGTAGAAGGTGCAGCAAAGGGGCCAAGCGAGTGAACGTTCAATTTTCTGGTTCTCCCTCCCTCCTTTTTCTGTGTATCTGTGCTTCGAGGAGCATACCAGCTGGCTTGGGGAGAGCCTGGGAAGAAAGGAGTAGTGAATCTGCTGACAAAACCCAATTCACCTAAATACCCTGTGATATGAAACTTGATCTGGGAGAAGGTGGAGTCTGAAAATCAACTAGCCCTCTCATAGCACACCTAAAAGAGAGGGACTGTAGGAGGTGCTTTCCAAGCTTCCAATAGCATACTTGGGGTTCCTGGTGAGCTGTGGGTGCTCTCTCTCTGGAAAACAAAAGTCACTGTTTTCTGTGCAGAGCTGGTTCAACAAGGACCCACTTGAATCTCGTACTGGACCTCTCAGGCAGCTTTCCTGCTGCCCTGGGTGACAGGGAAGTAAGGAGGGGAAAAGGGGAGAATGTCAAATCCCTAAGCATTTTATTTAACTGCAAAGAGATACCTTGCTTGAAACTTTGTCTGGCATTTTATTGGGTTGTCTTCTTGTTTTCTTTCTCTTAATCCCCCAAGGTCCTTTTTCTCTTTCTTTTTCTTTTTTCTCTTTTTCTTTTTCTTGCTTACTTACGCCCTCCTTTTTGTCCCTTTTTTCCTTTTCTTTCTTTCATCTCCTTTTTTGAATTTTTTAAAATATTAGGTGCTGCAGGGAGTGCTTCACATTTGCTGTATTTCCTCATCCTCCTTTCCACTTTTGTTTGTATACTGATTTTGGTCACCAACACTATCCCCTTTCCTCTACATCTTTCTATCCTCCATCATTTATTGTTTCTCTTACATTACACATCTCTTTGTTTGCCCCCCTATTTTTCTGAATTTATTTCTAATACCTTTGCTCTGTTCTCTGTCTTATATTTACTTTTTATATTACTGTCCTTTTTTACTCTTTCCCTCTCTCCTGAACACACTGGCCTTTTAATTCACACTATATTCCTCCCCATATTTAGTTTACTGTCTCATTATACATACACTACTTTTCATACTGTTATAAGTATACATACCTTACATGAGTCAAATATCCATTCTCCTAGATCACACATGGTTCCTCTTAATATTTATTATCAATGCTACTATTGTTCATTTTTCTTCTCTTACTCTTTTGGCTTTCCCTGACCTTAATATTTTCCTTCAAGTGAACTTAGCCAACAACAAGGAAATAGAATAAGAAGAACAAAGTGACAAAGAGAAGAATTAACACACATGCAAAAACAACTAATTAAACACCAAACTAGACAAAGAAGATAAGCAACTGATTAAAACCATCAATATAAAATGATGACAAGACAGCAACAAAAAATTACAAACCAAAATAATAGTCAGGAAAACATGCTCCAATCCAATGAACAAACTAAAATCAGGAAGAGTAACAGAACATCAAACAAGTAATTAAAGCTCTCAAAACATATATTAGGGACAAATTTGATGAGGTGGAGGAAGAGATTAAGAATATGAAGAAAACACTTAGAGAGAATACAGAAGAAATTGCAATCATACACAAAAAGATAAAAGATGTGATGGTGATGAACAGCACAATTCTAGAAATCAAAAATACACTCTCAGCAAATAACAGCAGACTCAAAGAGGCACAGAAAAGAATTAGTGGTGTGGAAGACAGTATATCTGAAATCAAACAGATAGTAGAAGTGATTGATAAAAAGAAAGAAAAATTCCAGCATGGATTTAGGGATCTGAATGACAATGGAAAACACACAAACATATACATTACACGCGTCCCAGAAGGAGAAGAGAAGGGAAAAGGGACAGAAGGGGTGTTGGAGGAAATAATGGCTGAAAACTTCCCAAATCTACTGAGGGAGATGGGTGTACATGTCCAGGAAGCACAATGTACTCCAAACAGCATAAATTCCAACAGGCCTACACAAGACATATACTTGTACAATTACATGCTAGGCCACAGAAAAAGTCTCAATGAATTCAGAAAGACTGAAATCATACAAAATAATTTCTCTGACCACAGTAGAATGAAGCTGGAAATCTTCAAGGGACAGAGACCAAGATTTGGCACCAAGATTTGGAAGTTAAACAGCACTCTTAGAAAAACAGTGGGTCAAGGAGGAAATGACAAAAGAAATTAATAACTACCTTAGAACTAATGAAAATTATAACACAACATATCCAAACTTATGGGATGCAGCAAAAGCAATACCGATAGGGAAATTTATAGCCATAAATTCATACATCAAAAAAGAAGAAAGAGCTAAAATTGAATAACTAATTGTACAATTGGAGGAATTAGTGAAAAAAACAACAAACTAAATACAAAGGAAGAAGAAAGAAAGAAATAACAAAGATCAGCACAGAACTAAATGAAATAGAAAAAAAGAAAGCACTTGAAAAAATGAGCAAAACCAAGAGCTGGTTTTTTGAGATCAATAAAATTGACAAACCGTTACCTAGACTAACAAAGAAAAAAAGAAGGAAGATGATGCAAATATGCAAAATAAGAAATGAGAAAGGAGATATCAACATTGACCCCACAGAAATAAAGACTATTATAAAAGGATACTTTGAAAAACTATATTCCAAGAAGAAGGACAATTTAGAGGAAATGGACAAATTCCTAGAAACACATAAGCAGCTTACATTGATGAAAGAAGAAACTGATGATCTCAACAAACCAATCACAAGTAAAGAGATAGAATCAGTCATTAAAACCTCTCAACTACGAAGAGCCCTGGGCCAGACAGCTTCACAGGTGAATTCTACCAAGCATTCCAGAAAAAACTAACACCAATCATGCTTAAACTCTTCCAAAAAATAAAAATACAAGGAATATTGCCTAACTCATTCTATGATGCCAACATTACTCTAATACCAAAGCCAAAGACACCACAAGAAGGGAAAATTACAGACCAATCCCTCTAATGAACTTAGACATGAAAATCCTCAAAGAAATACTTGCTAATCATATTCAACAATACACTAAATAAATTATACACCATGCCCAAGTGAGATTCATTCCAGGTATGCAAGGATGGGTCAACATAGGAAAATCAATTAATGTAATACACCATATAAACAGACTGAAGGAAAAAGAATCACATGATCATATCTGTAGATGCAGAAAAAGCATTTGACAAAATACAGCACACTTTCCTAATAAAAACAATGCAAAAGATCAGAATAGAGGGAAATTTTCTCAACATGATAAAGAGCATATATGAAAAACCCACAACTAACATCATTTACAATGTTGAAAATCTAAAATCTTTCTCTCTAAGATCAAGAAAAAAAGAAGGATGCCCACTATCAGCCCTTCTATTTAACATTGTCTTAGAACTACTTGCTCAAGCGCTGAGGGAAGAACCAGACATAAGAGCCATGCAAATTGGAAAGGAAGAAGTGAAAATTTCACTATTTGCAGATGATATGATCCTACTCATAGAAAACCCTGGGAAGTCTACAAGAAATCTTCTAGAACACATAAATGAGTTCAGTAAAGTCACAGGTTACAAAATCAATATGCAATAATCAATACCATTTCTGTATACCAATAATGATCAATCTGAGGATGAAATCAGAAATCAAATACCATTTCCAATAGTAAATAAAAAAATAAAATACCTAGGAATAAATTTAAATAAAGATGTAAAGGACTTATACACAGAAAACTACAAACACTGCTCAAGGAAATCAAAGAAGACCTAAATAAATGGAAGAATATTCCCTGCCCATGGATAGGAAGACTAAATATCATTAAAATGTCTATCCTACCAAAACTGATCTATGGATTCAATGCAATCCCAATAAAAATCCACGCAGCATTCTTTAATGAACTAGATAAACTTACTATGATATTTATTTGGAAAGGAAAGTGGTCCCAAATAGCCAAAGACATATTGAAAAAGAAAAATGAAATTGGAGGAATCACACTACCTGACTCCAAAATGTACTACAAAGCTACAGTTGTGAAAATGGCATCGTATTGACAGAAGGATAGACATTCTGACCAATGAAATTGAAATGAGAGTTCTGATATAGATCCTCAAATAAACAGCCATATGGTATTCAACAAGGCCACCAAACCTCTCAACTGTGAGAGAATGGCCTCTTCAACAAATGGTGCCTGGAGAACTGGATATCCATATTTAAAAGAATGAAAGAGGATTACCAATTCACACCTTTTACAAAAATCAACTCAAGATGGATGAAAGACCTAAATATAAGAGCCAAGATCATAAAGACTTTGGAAAGCAATGTAGGGAAGCATCTACAGGACCTTGTAATAGGAAACGGCTTCATGAACTTCACACCCAAAGCATGAGCAGCCAAAGAACAAATAGATAAATGGGCTTCCTCAAAATTAAAGCCTTCTGCACCTCAAAGGATTTTGTCAAGAAAGTGAAAAGAGAGTCTACACATTGGGAGAAAATATTTGGTAACCATATATCTTATGGGAGAAATATCCTGCATTTATAAAGAATTCCTATATCTTGAAAATAAAAAGACAAGCAACCCATTTAAAAAATGGGAAAAAGATTTGAACAGATGCTTCTCAAAAGAAGTTTTACAAATAGCTAAAAGGCACATGAAAAAATGCTCAAATTCACTAGCTACTAGGGAAATGCAAGTCAAAACACAATGAGATACCATATTACTCCCTTAATTCTGGCAGCTATCAAAAAATCAGACATCTACGGGTGCTGGAGAGAATGTGGAGGAATGAGAACTCTCATCCACTGCTGGTTGGAATGCAGAAGGACCCAGCCATTCTGGAGGACAGTTTGGTAGTTTCTCAAAACCTAGGTGCAGATTTACCATATGAACCAGCAATTCCACTGCTGGGTATATACCCAGAAGATCTGAAAACAAGGACACAAGCTGATATACACACACCAATGTTCATAGCAGCACTATCCACTGTTGGCAAAAGTTGGAATCAATCCAAATGCCATCAAGAGATGAATGGATAAATAAAATGTGTATACATACAATTGAATACTACTCAGCTATAAGAACAAATACACTACAAACACATTTGATAACATGGATGAATCTTGAGAACTTTATATTGAGTGAAGTAACCCAGGCATTGAAGGACAAATACTACATGACCTCTCTGATAAGAAATAAGTAATCCAAGCTGTTTCAGAGAGATAGAAACAGCTTCAGAGTGACTGGATGATATGCTTAAAGGAAGTTGGGGAGTAGAGAAAGGGTGCAAGCTGACACCTGCATGGGTGAAAGCTATGATAAGCTGAATATAAGTATTTGTACAGAGGAGGGATCAAATGGGGGCATAAAGATACCTCGAGGCAGGGCTTTGTGAGCATGAGGGGGGCTGGAGATGAAAGGATGGATCAGATGGCCCAATTTTTGGGGGGGGACGGTGGGCAGAACATTTGAACATAGGAAACTGTCAGGTATGTGGTTGAAATTATAAATTAGAGAAAACTCTAGAAAATATAGTATGGAAGGTTACCTGTTTTAAGATGCTTAAGGGGGGGGGGGTCTGACACATGGAAAGCTTCTAGGGAGAGTGTCATAATGGGTTATACTATTGGGTGGAGACCCATACAATGAGGGTGAAAGTATACCCACATCCTGGGGAGAACTGATGTTCTCAAATAGAGGGAATTTTACCTCTTGAGAGAATTGGTGGCTCCCAGTGGGTTAGGGCAGTCGAGTACGTCAAGCTCTCAACATTGTTGCAAGTATATCTCAATATGGTCCTTCATGTAATGAAGATTGAATGTCACAGTGGGCCCTGAGAGGATGGGGAAAAAGGTGTTGAATAGATGGAATCAGTGTAACTGTGGGTCAATGGAAGTATTCCATAAGATCATGCAATGATGGATATAGGACATGTTAAATTACAGCAAAAATGTATTAAAGTCTATAGGCTAAAATATAAATGATAATGTAAAACATAAGAAAACTAAAAATTTAGAAAATGTATAGTCTAAAATATAAATCATAATGGAAACTCAAATGGAATCATGTTTGAAAGCTATTGTTTCAATATCTGTACATGAACTGCAGCAAATAGAATATGAACATGTAGAAAGATCAATGTTTGTGAACGGATAAAGGGTTTGATGTTGGATATGTGGGAGTACCATATATTGTATATGTGAATTATTGTGATCTAAAACTTATGTGAAGATAAACTTAATAGTTGGAAGAAGAAAAAAAAAAGAAAGTATGTAGACACTGAGGAAGAAATGGAAGAAATTGCCTTGCCACGGTATATGCAGGGCAACACCTACAGCAGTGATGAAAGGCAAAATGTTAAAACAAAACTTTCAGTTTTTCATTTTTTGATACTCCAATTTATTTTTCCTTTTTTAAATTTTTCTAAATTAGTATATATTCTGTATCTAACCTTTAAACCCATCATTATACACCATTTTGCTATTTATGGAATCTGGCAATATATTAGGCTTCCTTTCTAAAGAAGTTTTGGTGTACAGAAGGGTTCAACTATGGCAGGGGAGGAATACTGGTGTGGTGTGTTATTGAAAGGGGGCACGTGATTGGGAGGGAGTTCTCCACGGTGTGTACACAGGGTACATGAAAATGTTTGGGTATTTTCATAGTGGTTTCAGTTAAAAATGACAACTGAGGGAGTGCTGAGTTCCAATCCAGGGGAGCTCTATCACATTCCCAAATGAACAGCAACAATACCCCAAGTGCAATGTCAAAAACCAATAAAGATGGGCAGCCCAGCAATGAGCCCTTGATACTGATGGCTACGATTATGAGCTTGTGTGCCTGAAATATGAACTAGGCGTAGAGCTGCAAGGTGCTGAAGAGTTACCTCCTGAGGACCTCCATGTTGCTCAAATGTGGTCACTAAGCCAAACTTAGCATGTAAATGCATTACCTTCCCCCCAGCATGGAACATGACTTCTGGGGATGAACCTCCCTGGTGCCAAGGCATTACTACCAAGCACCATTTGATGATGTAATTAGAAAAAGACCTTGAATAAAAGGGCCAACTCAGACCAGCAGAATATCTCAGCCTACATGTAATATCAAGTGTTTAAAACTGCTTTTTGTCTTGGACAAAAGGGGGAAATGGAAAGGACAAATGAGTTTGTATGGCTATGATTCTCCAAAAACAGTTGGGAGGTCATCAATGGAGTAACGTTTATGGACATCTCAGCAGGGCCCAGAGACAGCCAAAGTAGATAGAAACCCAGGTACTGGTTCTCCTGAGGGCTGCAGAGACCCTATGTTCATGGCAGATGGCTCTGCAGTTCAGTGCCATGTCAGTTGGCCCTGCTTTGAGTTTGCATTCCTGAGTGAGATGGAGTTAGACTCAGATGTGATCTTTCTACACATGCCTCTTCTGTTACTTTTACCAGACCTGTAGTTGGCTTTGGGTTTTGGGTATACTCAGGAGGCCTGAATCTCTGGACTGTCCATGTGACAGCCAGGCCCTGAGCCTCAGCAGGCTTGCAACTCCTACCCTCTGGTTTATTGCTTTTATCCTGGCCAGCTAACAGGGAGGTGAAGAAGGTCAACCAACACACCAGGGAGCCAAGAGTGCCTACAACTGCAAGCAGGAGAATTGCATCCATCATCCATGTGGAATGTTAGTCCCTTCTTGATGTAGAGGTGGACTGGACAGAACCATCCCAGGGTCTACAGGATGGAGGAGTAGGATATAGATTAGAGTTGACTTACTGGTGTTCTGCTGGGGAACTATTGTGATTAGTAAGGGAAGAAATTGTAGTAGTGATGTGAAGAAAGTGGTCACGGTAGCTGCTGATGTTAGGGAGAAGGAAGAAAAGATATGATGTGGGTGCATTTTCAGGATTTGGAGTTGTCCTGGGTGATGATGCAGGACAGCTGCCGGACATTGTGTTTCCTGCCATGACCCACTGGGTGGACTGGAGAAGAGTGTAGATTACTATGTAGACCACTGTACATGCGGGACTGCAGTGCTCCAAAATGTATTCCCCAGGTGCAGTGAATGTGCCATGATGATGCAAGAGGTTGTTGTTGTGGGAGGAGTGGGGTGAGGGTGGTGGGAGGTATAAAGGGGCCTGTTATTTTTTTTAATGTAACATTTAAAAGAAAATAAAGAAAAAAACTTCTACATACATTAAGCATCTTTATTCTCAAAAATCCTCTTATCTCCTAATAACATATACAATTCCATGTGTTTATTATTTGTATTTAGTTTATATTAATGAGACCATGCAATATTTGTCCTTTTGTGTCTGGCTTACTTCACTTAGTATAACGTCTTCAAGACTCATCCATGTTATCACATATGTCCCAATTTCATTTCTTCTTACTGCAGCATAATATTCCTTTGTATAGACCACATTTGTTTATACATTCAATCATGAAGGGACACTTGAGTTGTTTCCATCTTTGGCAATTGTGAACAACTTCGTTATGAACATTGGTGTGCAGATGTCTGTTTATGGCCTAGTTTTTAGTTCATCTGGATATATTCCTTGTAGAGGAATTGCTGGATCATGTGACAGTTCTATATTTAGCTTCCTCAGGAACCTCCAAACTGTATTCCATGAAGGCTGCACCATTTTACACTCCCACCAACAGTGAAGGAGTGTTCCTGTTTCTCCACATCCTCTCCAGCACATATTGTTGTCTGTTTATTTTTTTTTAATAATGGCCGTTCTATGTGGTGTTAAATGATATCTTATTGTTGTTTTAATTTGCATTTCCCTAATAGCTAGTGATATGAAACATTTATTCATGTGCTTTTTGGCCATTTGTATTTCCTCTTTGGAGAAATGTCTATTTAAATCTTTGGTCCATTTTTAAATTTATTGCTTGCTTTTTTATTGTTGTGTTGTATGATCTCTTTATATAGCATGGAAATCAAACCCTTATCAGATAATTGGTTTCCAAATATTTTCTCCCATTGTCTTGATGCCTTTTCACCTTCTTGATGAAGCCCTTTGAATCATAGAAATGTTTAAGTTTGAGGAGGTTCGCATTTATCCATGTTTTCTTTTTTTGCTCGTGCTTTTGGTGTAAGGTTTATGAATCCTTCACCTACCACCAGGTCTTGAAGATGTTTTCCTACATATTCCTCTAGAGGCTTTATTGTACTTCCTTTTATATTCAGGTCTTTGGACGACTTTGAGTTTATTTTTGTATAATATGTGAGATAGGGGTCTTCTTTCTTTCTTTTGGCTATGGATATCCAGTTCTCCCAACAAAATTTTTTGAATAAGCTTTTCTTCCCCAACTGGGAGGGCTTGACAGGATTGTCAAAAATCACTTGGCCATAGATGTGAGTGTCTGTTTCTGAACCATCAATTTGGTTCCATTGGTCTATGTGTCTATGTTTATGACAATACCATGTTGTTTTTACCACTGTAGCTAATTATATGATTTAAAGTCTGTAAGTGAGAGTCCTCCAACTTCACTTTTCCTTTTGAAAATGTTTTTGGCCTTTTGGGGATTCTTACACTTCCATATAGACTTGATAATTGTGTTTTCCATTTGCTAAAAAAAAATACTGGTGGAATTTTTATTTGTATTGCATTGAATCTGTATATCAATTTGGGTAGAATTGACTTCTTAATGATATTTAGTCTTCCAATCCATGAGCAAGAAATGTTATTCCAATTATTTAGGTGTTTTAAATTCCTTTTTGCAATGCATTATAGTTTTCTGAATACAAGTGTTTTGCATCCTAGGTTAAGTTTATTCCTAAATATTTGATTCTTTTGTTGCTATTGTACATGAAGTATTTTTCTTGACTTCCTCCTCAGATTGTGCATTTTTCATGTAAAGAAACACTACTGAATTTTGCTTATTGATCTTGAATACTGACACTCTACTGAAATAATTTATTAGCTCTAGCAGCTTTGTTGTAGATTTTTCAGGACTTTCTAGAAATATAATCATCATCTGCGAATAGTGAAAATTTTAATTCTTCTTTTCCAATTTGCATGCCTTTTATTTCTTTTTCTTGTCTAATTGCTTTAGCTAGAAACTCTACCACTACATTGAAGAACAATGTGGTTAGTGAGCATCCTTGTCCTTTCCCTGATGTCAATCAGAAAGTTTTCAGTCTTTCACCATTGAATACAATGTTAGCTGTGGGTTTTTCTTATATGGCTTTTATCATGTTGAGAAGTTTCCTTCAATTCCTATTTCTTTGCGTATTTTTCTCAAGAAAGGATACTGTATTTTGTCAGATGCCTTTTCTGTGTCAATTGATAAGATCATGTGATTTTTCTTCTTTGACTTATTAATGTGGTGTATTACGCTGATTGATTTTCTTGTGTTGAACCAGCCTTACATGCCTTGTATATAATCCACTTGATAAAGAAGGATAATTCTTTTAATGTGTTGTTCGATTTGATTAACAAGTATTTTATTGAGGATTTTTGCATCTATATTCATTAGAGAAATGAGCCTATAACTTTATTTTTTTGTAATAGCTTTATTTGGCTTTAGTGTTAGGGTGATATTGGTTTCATAGAATGAGTTTTGTAGCATTCCTTCTTGTTCGATTTTTTGGAAGAACTTGAGTCACATTGGTATTACATCTTCTTTGAATGCTTGGTAGTACTCACCTGTGAAACTGTCTGGTCAAGGGCTTTTCATTTTGGGGAACTGCTAAATGACTGTTTCAATCTCTTTACTTGTGATTGGTTTGTTGAGTCTTCTATTTCTTTGAGCATCAGTGTAGGTTGTTTGTACATTCTTAGGAAGTTTTCTATTTTATCTACATTGTCTAGTTTTTTTAGCATAAAAGTAGCATAAAATTGTTCATACTCCCCCTAAAATGAACTACAAAAACCATACAGTCTGACTCATGCCTATCTATTCTCACTTCTCCCTCCTCATTGGATTCCAGAGCCTCTGTCTTCTTCAATGCACCTGTCAAACTTGGGGTCTATGCTCAGCTTGTCCCCATGCTTGTAATATCATTTTCTACATCTATGCCCCCTTTCCCTGCCTAGTCTCAATTCCTACTCCTCCTCAAGGTATCTTCTCTAATTTCCTTACCATGGAAGGGTTTTTCTTATTGCCATATCCAGATTAGGGCATCCCATTCTATTTTCTCATTGCATCCTGAATCGCCCTTCAAAGGCCAATGCCAACAATTGAACTTTTCAGTTAGACTAATGAGGACAGTTTCTGGCTCTATGGTATTCAATTTTGTATCTTCATGGAATAAATACTTCAGGTGTATTAATTCAGACATGTTGAATGAATGAACATACACACACAAATGAAATGCACACATAGTATCACACTTTTATACATTCACAAAATTTATTCAATTAACATATTGATGTCTAGTGTGCACAAGGTGTTGTGCACAGGAAACACTTCCTCTGAAGGCTTAAAGAGTAAAACGCATAATGTCATTTCAATGTCAGGGTAAATTCAGGTCCAGTAATTCAGTACTAGTGACTATAAATTATACCAGGTTAAATGTGATTCAGAAGTAGAGTGATTAAAAATCTGATCCCATCTTCCACTTTAGTACTTCCAGTAAGCAAGTATATTCATTTTTAATGCATTCAGGTGAAAGAGGGGTACAAAAATTGTTTTAATATGATACCTAAAATGACTGGGCAAGAGCTATACAATGGTCCATTCCACCATTCATACACCACATGGTTTTCACACCTGGTCCATGCTATTTCCTCAATAAACTACTTGTCTGTGCCTGCCATTGTTTCTGCAGCCTCTAGTAATGGAAAAATGCTGTGTTTCTTGGTACAGAAGTCAGTTAAAGTTTACGTATCAGCTTGGTCTCCATGTCTTGACTGCGAGCACCTCTAGGGCTAGGGGCAACAGGGTATTCATCTGTGCACTGTTTGCACTGCAAACTATTCTGATGTTGGGGAATTATTGGTTTCTGAGTCCAAAAGCTGGAATCTCAGAAACCAAAGTTATGGACACCCAGTGTGCTACAGATGTGGCCCGATCAAAGCTTTGCTTATTATTCAATCAAGTAAAAGTGAAACCTCTGAATCAATTTAATCTAATATGCCCAGAGGAGCTGACCAGTTCACAAACAGAATCTAACATCTATTTTTGGAATTCATAATCAATATCAAACTGCTACAGAGTGTGTCCAGAAACAGAACTTATATGTAGGTATTTATTATCCTCAATATATAGCAATTCAAATATGTGGAAAAATAAGGAATATTCCCAAAATGTTGTTGGATCTTTAAAATAACCACAGACAGAAGAAAGGAGGGAAACCTTTATCATGCATTCCAGGATAATTAGGAAAAAAGGAAATTTATAAACAAAAAACTGAAAACCAAAGTGGAAGTCTATTCAAATGTATTCCAAACATACAAAACTAACTAGAATATGAGTATTCAATATTAGATTTAATGTAATGAAAAAGGACAAAAAAATGTAATTTAATGTTGAAAAGTTGGATGATGTGACTGTCATTCTCCTGACATTATTAGAGAAAAAATGTGATTCACTTCTTAATTGGTGAAGGTAAATGCAAGCATGGTGTTGATTTTCTTCAGGCATTCTATTTATTGCAGGACAATATTCAGTTACAACTTAAGAAGTAAGTCTTATTGTCCACAGAATATGTTCTATACCATAATCCATGGTGAGTGTTCCTATCTGGTCTTAATAAAATAATATAGCACCTAGGAGCAAAGATGTAGCCTAGTAATCCAGCACTGGAAGCCAAGCTGGAGAAGATTTCAATGGCTGCCATGACCTTCCCCTTGTTGCTGTGGTAGACAGAGAGGAAACTGACCCAAACCCTGCAGAACACCAGCAAGGTGTCAAGCAGGTTCCTGGCCATGAAAGCTACATTGAAGCTCCAGAGGGCCAAGCAGCCCAGGTATCCCAGGACACAGTAGAAGGCAGTAGCTGAGCCCTTAAGACACTCAATGGTAATATAACCAGGCTCAGTGTGTGTATCTTTATCAATGAATGGGGGAGAGGTTCTGAACCAGATTCCAGAGAGTATCATCTGGATTAGGGAGCAAATGGAAATAGCAAAGTTAGGTGGCCCTGATTCCAAACTCTGCCTCATCCTTCTCCCTAGAGCAGGGACCTTGAATTCCAGAACCACAGTGATTGTTTTGGCCAAAACAGTGGGCACAGCCACTGCAAAAACAATTCTAAATGTGATTTGTCAGAGGATGCAGATGGCTGTGTTGGGATAAATGATGAAGAGCAAGGAGCATAGGAAACACAGGGTAAGGGAGATGAGCGGGATGTAGCTGAGGATCCATTTATTGGCCTTGACGGTGGGAGTGTCTTGGTGCTTCACAAAGACCCCAAGAATAACAGTAGTGAGGAAAGAGAAGCAAAGAGCTGTGCAGACCAGAGTCCTCCCCAATGGGTCTTTTGGAGGGAATGAGTTCTCTCATTGTTTGCATTCTGATGATCTGGACACTTCACACAGTGTTCTACATCTGGTGAGAAATGCAAAGTGTCATCAGCCCATGTTCAGTAATTCTCACTTATTTACTTGACCCAAAAGAATAACATTGGACAATTTCAGCCAAATTTGTCCAGCTTGTGATGATTTTAAATAACCCTGTGCTTTAATGTGCTTGTTGTTCCTTCCCTAAACTTTCTCTTAGACCTCTGGCTTTCTTTTAAACATTCAGTCCATCAATTTGATAACAGTGTAATTTATTTACTGTTGAGCTTCCATTCTTTTCTTGTCCACACATCATACTTTTTCTAGTGGATTTTCTGCTTGTTTCTGTAGATGGTCCCTGTATAATTTTGATGTAATTCACTATTGACTAGATCTATGTTAAATAATTTATTCCACTTGTGGCTTGACCGTTCATTGCCAAAGAGAAAATATCAGTATTAATGTAATTAACATTCATTAAACTTTTCCTTTAAGGTTGATGATATATGATGATACATGTCTTATTAAACAAATTTTCTCCTTTGAAAATGAAAACATTCTTCTCCTTTTCGTTTCTTTAAGGTTTTTATTTTTACATTTAGAATTACAATTTTCCTGATATTGATGAATCTGCATGTGACCAATTTGTTTCTAGATATGTCATTTGGTTCATTTTATTTCCTTTTTATCCTTATGGTGAAACAACATTATAGTGACTTTAAAAAAGAAACAGGTAGAATATACATTCCCATTTCACTCTTTGTTTTAAAGTTTGTCTTAGCTAAGCTTTTTGAAAATGATCTCATAGGAATGATTTAATAAGTTGTAATTGCCCCACAAAGTTGTGATTGTGATAACAATTGCATTGACTCCGTCAATCAATTTGGAGAATAATGATATCTTTACAATATTGAGTCCTTTCAATTATGAACATGGTTCATCCCTCCATTTATTTAGTTTTCTTTAAATTTTTCTTGATACCTTTATTATACAGAAGTCTTTCCAAACTTTCCTAAATATTATTTTTAGGCATTTAATACTTTCAAGATATCTTAAATATCATGTTTGGAAGTTTCATTTTATAAAGCCCTATGAGTTGCATATATAAGAAGCTTTTATATTACCCTTGTATTCAGACCACTAAACTGAGTTTATAAAATCTTCCAGATCTTCAACTTATGCAATAAACTCCTTTCCAAATTATGTCAATTTTACTTTATCCTTTCAAATAATTATTCCTTCCAATCTTTTTCTTGCCAATATTGCTTTGGGAAGGATCTCCAGTGCATTGTTAGATGTGTTAATATTGAAGATTTTTGTTTTGTTATTGATCTCCAAGGCATGAAATACTTCAATATGATGTGAAATTTGTGTTAGTTTTCAGGAAGTATCTTTTAAAGGATGAAGATGGTTCTTCTCAATTTTTATTTGATAAGTTATGCTTTTGTTGTTTGTTCTAAAATCACTGGTGGGTGTTGAATTTTATTAAGTATTTTCCTTCATTCACTGAGATTACAGTTTCTACTTTTCAGGGGGTACATATACTGAATTACCTTGCTTTGCCATGATAAATCCTCTTTATAAAATATTGCTGGAATTAGACTGCAGATTATTTTTTTATGATATGTGAGCTTATGTTTAAAAAAGCTAGAAACCTGTAAATTTCCTATTTTTAATGGCCTTATAAGATTTCGATACAAATGTTAAGCCATAATCATAAATGGAGATATTTTCCCATTTTTTTCCTATTCCTTGGAAAAGTTTGAGTAAATAAGTATTATTTTTTCCTTGAAAGTTTAGTGGAATTCCCCAATAAGGCCATTGGTCAATATGAAAATTTATGAGAATGTTTTAATCTATAGATTCAATCACTGAAGAAGATATGAATCTTTTCAGATTTTTAATTTTGGGGGCCTATTTTTTGGCAACTTTTATTTTTCTAGGAATAGGTGAATATCATTTATTTTTTGTCTTTATTTTTTAATATTACATTAAAAAAATATGAGGTCCCCATACACCCCCCAACCCCCTCACCCCACTCCCCCCCCCCCATAACAACAACCTCCTCCATCATCATGATACATTCATTGCATTTGGTGAATACATCTCTGAGCACCACTGCACCTCATGGTCAATGGTCCACATCATAGCTCACACTCTCCCATATTCCACCCACTGGGCCATGGGGGGACATACAATGTCTGGTAACTGTCCATGCAGCACCACCCAGGACAACCTCAAGTCCTGAAAATGCCCCCACATCTCATCTCTTCCTCCCATTCCCTACCCCCAGCAGCCACCATGGCCGCTTTCTCTACACCAATGCCACATTTTCTTCGATTACTAATCACAATATTTCATGAATAGAATATCAGTAAGTCCACTCTAATCCATACTCTATTCATCCAACCTGTGGACCTTGGAATGGTTGTGTCCACTCCACATCTATATCAACAGGAGAGGCTTGTGAACAAAGATCACATCTGAGTCCAGCTCCATCACACAGAAACACAAACTCCAAAGTAGGGCCAACTGACATGGCACTGAACTCCAAGTGCCATGACCATAGGACCTGTGGATCTCTGTAGCCCTCCAAAGAACCAATACCCGGGGTTGTATCTACTTTATCTGTCACTGGAACTCTGCTGAGGAATGCATAAGGGCAACCTCTTTGATAATCTCCTGGAACTTTTTGGAGACTCACAGCCATATAGACTAATTTGTCCTTTCCATTTCCCCCTTTGATTCAGGTCACACAGCATTTTTAACTCCTGGTATTACATGTAGATTGAGATATTTTGCTGGTGCGAGTTGACCTTTTATTCAAGGTCATTTTCTAGTTACATCATCAGCTGGTACTTGGTAGTAATCCCTCCATGCCAGGGAGGCTCATTCCTGGGAGTCATGTCCCAATCTGAGGGGGAGGCAACACATTTACATGCTGAGTTTGGCTTCAAGACTGGCCACATTTGAGCAACACGAAGGCTCTCAGGAGGTAACTCTTAGGCACCCTGCAGCTCTAGGCCTTATTCTTATTTCAGGTACACAGGCTCACAAGCATAATCATTAGTATCAAGGGCTCATTGTTGGACCTTACTTATTTTTTGGTCTTTGCTATTGCACTTGGGGGATTGTTACTGTTCCTTTAGGGGCTGTGGTAGAGCTCCCCTGGCTAGGAACTCAGCACTCCCTCAGTTGTTTTTAATTGTATCCACTATGAAAATATCCAAACACTTTTATGTACCCTGGATATATGCCCTGTAGAACATCCTGCCAACCATGTGTCCCCTGTCAATAACATCCCACACCAGTATTCCTCCTCTGCCATTGATGAACCTCTCTGTGATCCAAAACATCATGAAAAGTGAAACCCAATATATTGCCAGGTTCCATTAATAGTAAAATGGAATGTAGTGATGAGTTTAAAGGTTAGATATAGAATACATATTAACTTGGAAAAATTAAGGTAAAAATAAATTGGGGTATCAAAAAATTTAAAAATGCAAAAGCTTTGTTTTGGATGTTTTACCTTCCGTCACTGCAATAAGTGTTGCCCTGTATGCAAATAGGCAAGGCAAGTACTTCCGTCTTTTCCTCAGTGTCTATGTCCTCTCTTTTTCTTTTCTTTTCTCCTAACTATTGAGCTTCTCTTCACAAGAGCCCTAGATCACAGTAATTCATATATACATTATATACAGTACTCCCACACATCCACCATAAAAGCTTTTCCCTTCCACAGTGATATTCTAATAACTTATTCATATCATATTTACTGAAACTGATGTACAGACTCTGAGACAATAGCTTTCAAACAAGGTGACATCTGTGCTTACATCGTGGTCCATACTTTAGGATACACAGGTTTCTAAATTTTTAGTTATTCTATGTTTTACATTATTGTTTACATTATTAGTCTGTCATCCCCTATAAGTTTATGGTGTAATATTACATGTTTTATATCCATCCTTGTGTACTCTCGCGAAACTCCTCTCTTATCCCTACATTTACCTTGGTTCTATCCATTCAACATCCATTTTCCCCTCCCCTTGTGGCCCAAAGTGACAGTCAACCTCCAATTCCCAAGGAGCCACGTACAGAGATACTTGCAACAGTGTTCAGGGCCTGACTTGCTCAGCTGCCCTAATGCCCTGGGAGCCACCCTTTCTCTCAAGAGATACAGTTCCCTCTATTTGATGGCATTAGTCCTCCCCAGGATGTGGGTCCACCCCGACTCTCACTACTTGGGTCTCTACCCAATGGTGCAACCCACCCTGGCAAAATGAGCATTCAGACATTCCCCAGGAGTCCATCCCGCATCAGACCATCCCCTCCGAGCATCCTAAACAGGTAACACTCCTGATTATATTTTGATACGATTTTCTCAGTATTTTTCTCTTAACCAACACCTGACTCTCTCCTATGTTCATATGTTGCCCCTCCCTCCTCCCAATTTTTGGGCAATATTACCCATCCACCCATCCCTAGCCCCCCTCAAATCTGCAAAGCCCCACCCAAAGACAACCCCTTGCCCCATTTTATCTCTTCTTTGTGCTCATACTTACCATCAGCTCATCATAGATTTCACACCTGCAGACGTCGGCTCACATCCTTCCTCCACCCCCCGATTTCCTGTAAGCCTATCTTCCAGTCTCTAGCTCTTTGAGGCAGCTTGCTTATTTCATATCATTGAGGTCATGTAGTATTTGTCCTTCAATGCCTGGGTTGCTTCACTCAACATAAGGTTCTCAAGATTCATCCATGTTATCAAGTGTGTTTGTAGTGTATTTGTTCTTACAGCTGCGTAGTATTCCATTGTATGTATATACCTCATTTTATTGATCCACTCGTCTGTTGATGGGCATTTGGGTTGATTCCAACTTTTGGCGATAGTGAACAATACTGCTATGAACATTGGTGTGCATATATCGGTTTGTGTCCTTGTTTTCAGTTCTGCTGGGTATATACCCAGGAGTGGTTTTGCTGGGTCATATGGCAAATCTATGGTTAGTTTTTTGAGAAACCACCAAACTGTCATCCAGAATGGCTGGATCCTTCTGCATTCCCACCAGCAGTGGATGAGTGTTCCCCTTTCTTCACATCCTCTCCAGCATTTGTAGTCTTCTGTTTTTTTCATAGCTGCCAATCTTATGGGAATAAGATGGTATCTCATTGTAATTTTGATTTGCATTTCCCTGATAGCTAGAGATTTGGAGCATTTTTTCATGTGCTTTTTAGCCATTTGTATTTCTTCTATGGAAAAGTTCTGTTTAAATCTTTTTCCCATTTCTTAACGGGTTGTTTATCTTTTTATTTTCAAGATATGTGAGTTCTTTATGTATGCAAGTTATAAGTCTCTTATCAGATATATGGTTACCAAATATTTTCTCCCATTGTGTGGGTTCCCTTTTTACTTTCTTGACAAACTCCTTTGAGGTGCAGAAGGCTTTAATTTTGAGGAAGTCCCATTTATCTATTAGTTCTTTTGCTGCTCGTACTTTTGGTGTGATATTCATGAAGCCATTTTCTATTACAAGGTCCTGTAGATGTTTTCCTACACTGCTTTCCAAGGTCTTTATGGTCTTGGCTCTTATATTTAGGTCTTTGATCCATCTTAAGTTGATCTTTGTATAAGGTGTGAGATGGTAATCCTCTTTCATTCTTCTACATCTGGAGATCCAGTTCTCCAGACACCATTTGTTGAATAGGCCATTCTCTCCCAGTTGCGAGGGTTTGATGGCTTTATCACATATTATATGGCTATATATATGAGGTTCTAAATCATAACTTTCAATTCGATTCCATTGGTCTGTGTGTCTCTCCTTATGCCAATACCATGCTGTTTTCACTACTGTTGCTTTGTAGTATGTTTTGAAGTCAGGTAGTGTGATTCCTCCAATTTCGTTTTTCATTTTCAATATGTCCTTGGCTATTTGGGCCTCTTTCCTTTCTAAATAAATTTCATAGTTAGTTTTTCTAGTTCCTTAAAGAAGGCTGTGTTGGTTTTTATTGGGATTGCATTGAATGTGTAGATCAGTTTTGGTAGAATAGACATCTTAGTAATATTTAGTCTTCCTATCCATGAACAGGGAATATTCTTCCATTTATTTAGGTCTTCTTTGATTTCCTTGAACAGTCTTGTATAGTTCTCAGTGTATAAGTTTTTTACATCTTTAGTTAAATTTATTCCTAAATATTTTATTTTTTTACTTACTATTGTAAATGGTATTTGTTTCCTGATTTCCTCCTGATCTTGCTCATTATTGGTGTACAAAAATGCTACTGATTTTTGCACATTGAACTTCTAACCTGCGATTTTACTAAACTCATTTATGAGTCCTGGAAGCTTTGTTGTAGATCTCTCAGGGTTTTCTATGTATAGGATCATGTCATCTTCAAATAATGAAATTTTGACTTCTTCCTTTCCAATTTGAATACCTTTTATATCTGGTTCTTGCCTCAGTGTTTCAGCAAGTACTTCTAAGACACTGTTAAATAGAAGGGGAGACAATGGGCATCCTTGTCTTGTTCCTGACTTTAGAGAGAAGGAATTTAGGATTTCTCCATTGTAAACGATGTTGGCTGTGGGTTTTTCATATATACTCTTTATCATGTTCAAAAATTTCCTTGTATTACGATCTTTTGGAGGATTTTTATCAAGAAAGTGTGCTGTATTTTGTCAAATGGTTTTTCTGCATCTATAGTTATAATCATGTGATTTTTTTCCTTCAATCTATTTATATGGTGTATTACATTGATTGATTTTCTTATGTTGAACCATCCTTGCATACCTGGAATGAATCTCACTTGGTCATGGTGTATAATTCATTTAATGTGTTGTTGAATACAATTAGCAAGTATTTTGTTAAGTATTTTTGCGTCTAGGTTCATTAGAGAAATTGGTCTGTCATTTTCTTTTCTTGTGGTGTATTTGTTTGGCTTTGGTACTAGGGTAATGTTGGCATCATAGAAGGAGTTCAGCAATGTTCCTTCTGTTTCAATTTTTTGGAATAGTTTCAGCAGGATTGGTGTTTGTTCTTTCTGGAATGTTTTGTAGAATTCACCTGTGAAGCCGTGTTGCCCTGGGCTCTTCTTAGTTGGGAGGTTTTTAATGACTGATTCTATCTCTTTACTAGTGATTGGTTTGTTAAGATCATCAATTTCTTCTTTTGTCAATATGGGCTGCTTATGTGTTTCTAGGAATTTGTCCATTTCCTCTGAATTCTCATTTTTGGTGGAATACAGTTTTTTCAAAGTATCCTCTTATGATAGTCTTTATTTCTGTGGGGTCAGTGGTAATATCACCTTTCTCATTTCTTATTTTGTGTATTTGCATCTTTTTTCTTTTTTTACTTTTAGTCTTGCTAAAGGTTTGTCAATTTTATTGATCTTCTCAAAAAAACAGCTTAGTCTTGTTGATCTTTTCAAGTACTTTCTTATTTTTTATTTTGTTTAGTTCTGCTCTTATCTTTGTTATTTCCTTCCTTCTTCTTCCAATTAGGTTACTTTGTTGTTGTTTTTTAAATTCCTTCAAATGTGCAGTTAGTTCTTAAATTTTTGCTCTTTCTTCTTTTTGATATATGAATTTATGGCTATCAATTTCCCTCTCAGTACTGCTTTTGCTGCATCCCATAAATTTTTGTATGTTGTGTTATCATTATCATTTGTTTCAAGGTAGTCTTTGATTTCTTTTGAGATTTCCTCTTTGACCCACTGTTTTTCTAAGAGTGTGCTGTTTAATTTCCGTATCTTGGTGTGAAATCTGGGCCTCTGGCACTTGCAGATTTCCAGCTTCACTGCACTGTGGTCAGAGATATTATTTTGTTTGATTTCGATCTTTCTGAATTCATTAAGCCTTTCTTTGTGGCCTAGCATATGGTCTATCCTGGACAATGATCCATGTGCACTTGAGAAAAATGTATATCCTGCTGTGTTTGGGTGGAATGATCTATATATGTCTATTAGATCCAGCTCCTCTAATATACTGTTCAAATGTTTTGTTTCTTTAGTGATTCTCTTTTGAGATGTTCTGTCCAGAGTTGATAGTGGTGTATTAAAATCCCCCAATATAATTGTAGATGCATCTATTCTTTCACTTAGTTTTTCCAGCATTTGCCACACGTATTTAGAGGCCCCCTTGTTAGGAGCATAAATATTTATGATTGTTTGATCTTCTTGACAGATTTTCCCTTTTACTAAAATGTAGTATCCTTCTTTGTCTCTCAACATTGTTTTGCATTTAAAGTCTATTTTGTCTAATATTAATATAGTTACTCCTGCAATTTTTTGATTATTGTTTGCTTGTAAGATTATTTTCCAACCATTCACTTTCAACCTCCATGAGTCTCTGGGTCTAAGATGTGTCTCTTGTAGACAGCACATAGATGGGTCATATTTCCTTATCCAATATCCCAGTCTGAATCTTTTGATAGATGACTTAAGTTCGTTGACATTCAGTGTTATCACTTTCAAGGAATTATTTGTGTTAGCCATATTTTGATTGGAGTTGTGTTTGTCATATTTTGTGTGCTTTTTTTCCCTTGTCTTTTTGTCTTTTTTGTTGCTCTTACACTCTCCTCGAACTCTGCCTGTCCTGTTTTTTCCTTTCTTCCTGCAGAATTCTCTTTAGAATTTCTTAAAGGGGAGGTTTCTTGTTGTTCTAGATATGTGCATGTACACATCTTAGTATATACACATATATTTCCTTACACTCTCTGCAGAGAGGCCCTCAAGGCTGCAGTAACAATGAGCAGAGATAATGCCCAGACTTTAGGTTTTAAAACCATTCTCCAATAAATGCCTTCTTAGAGAAATTGCTCTTTCTAGGAAAGAAATATGCAAGAAGGATCTGGAATATTTTGTAGTACCAAAATGTAAATAGATGTAAAATAAACCCCTCAATAATAGGGTTATAGTAAAGAGCAATAGGATGCACTGCAAAGAGCTACCATGGCTAAAAAGTAGATCAAATTGAAAATCAACAACAAAAGTAGTATCGTATCACACCACAAAGTTTGAAATAAATGTCAGGAGTCAATCCTGTCAGAATTGAGCCAACTTCCCTCGAGAGTCTGAAGGACTTGGGTGGTCTTTGCCATGTTTACTACCTTTTGTCTCCCAGCTCTGAAACTTTCAACTAAGGCCCTATGGAAAGTTTCTAAACAGTTGGGCCTGGTCATGTCATTGGGATCCCATTGGGGGTCCTTGTCTGGGAACTGAGTGTGGGCATATTGATCCCTGTCCAGGCTTCCACCAGAAGGGTGCTCTTTAAGCCAGGTGAAAGCTCCTTTTGTGACTCACATTCTCTCCTTGAAGTTGACTAAGGTCATAAGGAGCTGCAGCCCAGGTGGGTTTGCAGGCTTGAATGATAGACTGGAAGAGGTCCATCATGACCTGAGGCTTCTCCAGGTATGTGGGGTGTGACTTTTCCAGATAAAGAGATCAGTAGTAGTGAAGTGTCCTCCTTGTATAGGGTCATCAGCATCATAATAAATTGGAGCCCAGGCTTCAGAGAGAGGTAGCTGCAGGGTGGCCCTTCTCCCTGCTCCACCTGTCCCTGGCGCTCCTCGTGGTCTGAGTTGCTATCTTTCAGGGACTCCTCCTGAGTGATGGCCAGCACTATGCTGCCAGTGGTCAAGATTGGTGGAGACAGCCATTGCAGAGGTGCAGAGGCTGCACTGTTTGGAGAAAGCGGCTGTGGGAGTGGCTGCGGGAGTGGCTGGGCCATGTTGCTTGGAGAAATTGCCAGCAGAACCTGCTGTGGGAGCGGCTGCTGCAGCAGCTGCGCTGTGTTGCTTGGAGAAAGCAGCTGCGAAACCGGCTGTGGAAACAGCTGCAGGAGCAGCTGGCTCCTGTTTCTTGGAGAAAGTGGCCGTGGAACTGAACCGGCTGTGGAAAGGACTGTGGGAGTGGCTGTAGGAGCAGCTGGGCTGTGTTGCTTGGAGAAAGCAGCTGCAGAATCGGCTGTGGGAATGGCTGTGGAAGCGGCTGCAGGAACGGCTGCGAGGTAGCGCTGCTCAGGGAGGACGGTGGGTGTGGGGGCAGTGAGGTCACGCTGTTCAGGAAGGATGGCAGTGGAGACAGCTGTCAGGGTAGCGAGGTCATACTGCTCAGGGAGGACGGCAGTGGAGATGGCAGTCGGGGCAGCGAGGTTGCATTGCTTGGGAAAATTGGCTCATCCCCACTCCTCGGCACTGGCACTGTAGGAACAATCTCATAAGTTGGTGGCCCCTCTAGAATGGGTGGGTTGTCACTAGATTTGGGGCTTACTTTCTCTGGACCCTTTGCAAGGCACCTGTTTGGCCTGGTTCCTGAGACAGCACCTGTGGGCTTTTGTATCAGGCAAATCCTGGCTTCCTTACTCACCCTTAACCAGGGCAGACTTTGACTTGCAGTGTCCTGCCAGGCATCAATGTAGGGGAACTGGCCAGGGCACTCTGGTTTTCTCGTTAACATATCATGGACTTTACAGATGATCCGGGGTCAAAGGTGCCCTCCTGGGGCCATCCCATGCCAAAAGCCAGCCATTGTAGTTCACAAAGCATTCTAACATTTCCTGGTTAGAACTTTATGCCACATCTTCGTGGAAAACTCAGGGAAAGTTTTTCTGCATATAACTTAATGGGGTCCTACTTTCTGTGCTTCCCATGTTTCCTCTGTGTGTTGACACTGCACAACACTCACTCAGCCTTTTGTTTCAACCATCCCCAGCTGTGTCCATTGTGGGAACACAAGGCGCCTCTTAGCCTAAGCAAGTCAGTATAAGCTCGGGACTCGGAAAAGGGTTTTTTATCAGGGAGGTGCCCCAGACTGCCCTTGACCAGAGTGGTTACCACAGAACTGTGGATCTTTTCATGTGCTTTTTGGCCATTTGTATTTCTTCCTTAGAGATATATACAAAGAATACTCAAAACTCAACCATATATATTCTCCTGTTTCTACCATTGATGGAGAATTAAAAATGAAACATAACACATGAATCTATTTTCCTGGTTAATCATAAGCATGTCTAACCTAGTACAGCTCATGATTAAATGTCTCATTGTGTGTTTGCAGCAGGCTATGTTCTGAATGTCACAGTTACTTTCAATGGGGAGAAAAATGAAGGAAGGAAGCTTCTTCTCTGACCATTAGAAAAAACCTCAACCATAAGAATACAAACATTCTAATTTTAGAAATAGCTAAGTGATCCTAACAGTACCTTTTAAAAAAATACATAGGTAGGAAAAAATATATGAAAAAAAGTTCTACATATTAGCCATGAGGGAAATGCAAATTAGAACCTCGTAGGACAACACTACCACTAGTTTGAAAAAAATGAGAATATCAAATAGTGGCATGAATGCAGAACAACAGGAACTCATATGTTTTACTCATATGAATACCAAACAAAACAAAACTGCCACTTTGGAATATAATATCAGTTTCTTCTAAAGTAAATCATACACTTAACAAATATTCCTTTAGTCCCACTTGTAAATATTTACTCAAGAGAATGGAAAATATTTCCACATACAATCTTGTACACAAATCTTTAAGCAGCTGTTTTCTTGGTCACAAGAACTCAAAAAAATAAAAATAAAAATGATCATGAACAGGGTGAAAAATAGAGGAATGAGGAGAAAGGGCAGCCTGGTAAGTGTAACTGGGGGTGTGAGTGGCCCCTCTCATCCCAGAAAGAAAAGAGACAGGTAATTGACTCCTAACACTAAAGACTCTGAGGCCCTCCTCTATTTACATACAAAAGGAGAGAGACAGTTCTCTGCAGAGCTGGCTGATAGACAAGGCAGATTCCCACCAATAATTCATAAGGCCACATTTTTACATAAAAAGATGGAGATGATGCTATGGACAGAACTTTTCTTTGAGCCTTGTGATAGAAGATACCCTGAGTATATCTCCAGCCTTGGGGAGGCCCCTTTGACACAGTCATGGAACATTTTTTGTGAGGAAATCCCTCTGCCCATGTTACCAGGCAGCCTGGATCAACCAAGGCTCCTACTGCCAGCAAGCCTTGGGCCAGGTGAGCTATCATCAGGAGGGAGGGTCACACATCAGTCACAGATGAAACCCAGGCACCCACTCTACATGGGTCCACATACCCCTTTACAGAAGTGTCCCTGCCTCCTCCTCCTGTATAAAAAGCCCAGTACACTGCCCCTTGAGGAACTGTGAATATTGAAACAATTCTTATCCGAGAGCAGTGACTAGTAGTCACTTCTATTGGTATTACTTCCTGTAGTATTGTTATTGATGTCTTAACACCTTGCCTGGAATAAACAGAATCCCTGACAATTGCATACATAAGATCACAGATGGTTCCCATTTGCCCTTCCCCAAGATCTGGGGATCAGCAGTCTCTGTGTTCTCAGGTCAAGGGTGGTATCAGCTCCATATAGTGGCCACTGGCTGGCCATCCTATGGTCTTCCCCTACCAACCTCCTTCCACAGGCCTCCCCAGGATTTTCACAGCCAAAACCAGATCCCAAAGCAGAGATATATGAAGGGCAATCCCAGGATAAAGGTCTCACCCCCAAATGGGTCACCACTATGGGGACTTTGCCTAAAACACTTGTTGAATTTCAGTTTAAGAATTAACTTACCTTTAGAGACCAGTCCTCACACTGTTATTCCACAGGAAGCTTCTGAGCTTAGATGGAAGGATGTCACCTGTCACAGGAATTTAGTGCAGGTTGCCAAATGTGACATTAATGAAGTTCTTTTAGTTATCTGAGAATAATTTCCTATAGATGGCTTCAGGCTTGGTTGATCGTTTAAGATGCAACTCTAAGGAAGCAGCTGTGGCTCAAGCAATTGAGCTCCCATTTACCATATGTAGGACTCAGGTTCAATTCCTGGAACCTCCTGTTAAAAAATAAAGGCATCCCAGACCTGTGCAGTGAGGTGCAGCCCCTGACCCCACATGCAAAATGAAGCACCAAAAAGAGGATGGTGCAACCAGATAGAAAAAAAAGATACAATCCCTTACCTTTGCTCCCAAACCCATAGCAGATTTCAATCACTTCTTTCAAATGCAGACATTCTGAAAGCTAGAAGCATCAGTGTAAATGCAGTATGGGATACAGCCACAGGCTTCTTTCAACTACTCCTCCCCCCCCACCCAGGTTGCGGGTTGAAAATTAGAGGGCCTCTGGGAAACCCCCAGTCTGGGGCAAATCCCATTCCTCACTTTTCCTAGCCCTCTTAGAGAATCACTGGCATGGAGGCAGACATTTAGCTTCTACCCAGATGAACTTTCTAGATCTCTGTAGACATTTCCTAAAAGAACACAGCAGAGAGTTGATGGGCATAAGAGAGGGAGGGCTCTGAGAGGGTGGGGACTCCATGGAGGGAGCCAAGCACCTGGGAGGAGGAGGGTGATGTGAAGTGGTGCCCCACTGTAACATCACATATGTGTGATCAAGATGTCCCCGGTGCTACAATCGGAGCCTGGGTGTGACAGCTGGAGCTGGGATAAAATATGGAGAGAAGAGTCTGGGTGAAGGGAGGATGCTCTCTGGCACCTGTTCCTCCTTCTTGACTCCCCATGACATGTTTCCCACTTGGGACATACTCCTGTCCAAATCTGGGGCCAGGGTCCAGGTATCTGCTCCCCTTCCACAGCTTCCCTCTCTACCCTTGGGGCAGCTAAAGAAAGAGCAGTGGAATACCAGGTGAAGCCCCTTTTTGGGTCGGAAAGGAAATTCCACAATTCACATGCTCAGGGAACACAGGAAGCACATTAACAGGATGTGCAACTGTGGGGAATTTAAATGGAGGATTTTGTCGTTGACCCAGAAGACATAACCACCAGATGGCAGTGACAATCTATTCATCGGACATGGTGTTGATTGTTTTGTAGGATGGACCCCTACAGAAAAGCTTCCAAAGGCCACAGGTAGGAAGGAGTCCGCTGAAGGGGAAGCAGGGCAAGGAGTGCCAAGGCAGCTTGGGACCATATAAACATCCCTGCTTACCTACAAATTGAGAGCCTATGTTGAGCTAGTTTCCTGGGGTATGCAAAGCCAGTTAATGCTAAATGGCTAAAAAATGTTTATTGGGCTAATTTTAAGACAATTGCAAGTGTAATTATTTGAGTTTAGCTGTGCCTCAAAGATCTCAAAATAAATTTATTTCTTCACAGGTATTTTCTCAAGAGGATTTTCTGCAAAAGTGACAGCTAGGCAAGCCAGTCATGAGAGTTTTAAAGCTACTATATCTGAAATGACTCATCAGCATTCCCAACACTGCTAAGCCCCTCCCACAAATGATTTGTCCCTGACCCTGTGCTGAGGGCTTTCAATGTGGAGGGATTCCTAGGGAAGCCTCCTCCTAGGGATGCATCCCCAAGGGCTGCTGCACAGGATGACAATCATCATAAAGTTAAACACACCATTTGGAAGGTCTTTCATTTCTTGGTAGTGTAAGGGTAAGGCCACATTGGCAAAATAGGAATAGAACTACATTAGGAAATGGGAATTGCATGTGCCTTCAGATAAATAAATAACTTAGGCTGTCTCCAAGGAGAGTGTCAGTAAATAACTTAGGGCTGTCCCCAAGAAAAGGGCCAAAAAATAACATGGGACTGATCACAAGAAAGGGCTTTTAAAAAAGAAAAAAACAGATACACTATCTTCAGCTAACCACAGTGTTCTGCTTCTGTGCCTGCTTGCTTGCTAGTAACTCTCCCCCCCCATCCTCAAAGGCTATAAAAACACCTCTTCCCTTAACTCAGGGCTGCTGTCTCCTCCGCGTAGGATGAGACAGTCACTGCACAGCTAATGAAGCTCTCAATTGGAACTTTATTCAAAGTCTGAGCCTGGTTAATATCACTAATCCATAACAGTAGATAGATGTTTGTTTATTAAGAGACAATTCTAGGCCAAGTAATGCCATTTATAATGGCTTCCTGATCCTTTTTTTAATGTCAACTGACTTTCTTAAAGTAAACTCCCATGGGGACTCCTAAATCAAGGCAAAGTCCCACCTGGGTCTCTTATGACCACTTTCTGTCCTGGTCTACAGACCACAACCCTGTTTCCTACTTCACGCAGTTGCCTAAATAAGACTGACTATAGGCCCTGGGGCCAGTGAGGCCAAACTAACTGTGGCTATATTTACCTACAGACACATTCACAACAATATTAACTTTTACCTATTTATATTTGTCTATGCATATTAACTTAAAAGTACAAAATATACCCTCTCTATCACTCTGTTTACAGGTGCTTTAACACAATTGTACATGATTTTTTTTTGCATGGAAACATGACAATTTAAGACAACTCCTTTCCCCCTCCTTGTCCTTTTTATATAGTCCCTAACCCTCCCATTCCTCCATAAGCTCAGGACAAATGCTGTTTTTGGTCAGCAGAATCCTGCTCATTCTCTGTCTTTCCCCACCAGCCATCCCCTGAGTGGTCACCTTCTCTGAGTCCTGTTCCTCCTGGGCCCGAGACCCACAGATACACAGCCCCCCTTTCACAGCTCTGATCCTGTGGGCAGAAGATGCAGATTAATGCCACGTGGTGGTCCAGGGTCATGGCGGGCCTAGGCATCCCTGTTAGTCCTGATGATGATTTCAAAGTAGAAATCTTAACTACTTACAGATGCTTTTAGTTCTTGGAATGTATTTTATTTAAAGGATTTCTATGAACAGGAGAGCCAGTTAGGAGAGTTTGGTATATAAATGAAATAACAAACTGGTGTTATATTATTTATGGAAAAATAAAACAATAGAGGAATTTCTGTGACTGGATCTGCCAGGTAAGGGGCTTTGAATTTTTGTGATGTGGTGGGTTTTTTTGAGGTCCCAGGGCCAGAGATTGAACCTGGGACATTTTAAGTGAGAAATCATCACTTATCCCCTGAGGTTTTTTTTTCATTTGTTTCCTTGGTGTTTCTTTTTTGTTGTGTTTTTCAGAAGGCACCAGGAACCAAACCCAGGATCTCCCATGTCAGAGACAGGCACTCAATACATGAGCCACAGTCACTCTCCTGAATTGTTTTTACTTAACAATAACTCCCTGATTCTTTTAATTGTTCATAGTAATTGGGAGAATAATAAAAGAACAATAAATCCCTTACTCTGTTAATGTCTTACTTATGCCCAGTCATTTTAGGATTTCAGTTAGGGGTCAAGAGTCAAAACAGCTTTGAAATAATTTTTAAACAAAAAAATATCTGTGATTAAAATATTAGTTTCCTTTTCATAATAACCATTCCCAAAGATGATCATGAATTTAATTCTAGACATAGTTTGCCTATGCTGGCTTACTCAAGGATAAATAAGGTAAAAGATAGTGAATCAACAAAAGCTCCCTCAGGCTCTATTCCAATTCTACAACTGACATATGAGTCCTAGGCCCTCATTTAGGGATGGGGACACTGAGGTCATGTGAAGGAAAGGGACAGACCAAGACCCATAAACGTGAAGAGGCAAGGGAGAACCAGGGTCAGCACTGGGCTCTCTTTCACATTCAGGACCCCTATTCGGGCTGACCTTTGGTGTTTTGTCTGTGGGGAATGGGGTGGGTTCCCTCTCTCTGAAGCTATGTGTGATAGTCTGAAGATGTTGCCTGCAGACCAAGGTGGGGTGCAGAGAGGAATGGGGTGACCCTGAATTTCTGAGGTCCAGACCTCAACATGTGTTCTTTACCCTTAAACATGGCTACTGCTTACTGTAGTCTCATCAGCCCTGGCCACACTGCTCAATGTCTGGTGGCCTTGGTCAGACCCAAGGGAGGAGAAGCAGATTTCCTGTTTGCTATGCAACCAGAAAATGACTCAAATTCAGAGGGCAAGTGCTGGGGGTCTTGAATGAGAATAGCCACTTCTCTTCTGGGCTGAGGGTTCTGGCTCCAGACAAAAATGAGGGAATCCCAGTAGAAAGCTGTGCCCTACAGAGTTAGTTGGTATGTGGGGGGAAAGGGTAGATATCATTCCCAGGTTTCTGCTTTTAAAATAGTTGAATAAACTGAGAAAATTGATTCACTTGTGAAAAGTACTTGAAATCATTATGTAAACTGTGATATGATAAAATTCTTTAAGCAACTGCAATTCATTCACCAACAAGATAACAAATCCTATCAAATAGCAGTGACATGTCCTTCACCCTGTCTAACTGCTGGGTTTGGCATTCCTGCACAAAGGTCCTTTCACACAGACCCATCCCTTCCTTCACCAGCACTCTTCCCAACTTCTCTTCCTTCCTATATTAACTTCTTTTCTTCTGAAATTAACAAAGACTTTGTATAAAAAATTCAATCAAGAAAAAAAAAATGGAGAGAGGCAAGATGGTGACAGATTAAGTACACCTACATCATCTCTCCTAAGTAAAACAACTGAGTTCAGCAAAATCCTTCCTGACTGAGCTGTTTTGGGAACCCAAAAAGCAGGAGGCTTAAGGGCATCCATCTGCAGAGAGCATAACAAAAAGCGTGATTGTGCAAGGTCAAACCATGAGTTTCTGATGCTTCATGCAGGAGCTATTGGACAGCTGAGCCCCTCCCTCAGGGCAGGAGCCACAGCATTCCCTGACACTTGCCAGTCAGTCATCTAAAAGAGACAAATTCTGAGAGTGGGAGGGTTCTGGTGAAAGGTGGAGAGGGATCCCCTGAGTGTGGGTTCTATGGTCTGGACCCCCTTTTTTTAGCTTTCAGAAGCATACCAGCTGGCCTCTGGAGAAACCAGGAAGAGGGGAGAGGTAAATCTGCTGAGGCCGTCTGATTTACCTAGCCTCCCTGGGATAGGGAAAATTGGTCTGGGAGAAGGTGGAGCCAGGCAATTAACTAGTCCTGTGCAACTCCTCTAAGGGAGGGGGACAGTAGGAAGTGCTTAATAAGCTTCCAAGAGCATATTTAGGGTTCCCAGCAAGGTGTGGGTGCTCTCTTTCAAAGAGACTGAGAGTCATTTCGATGCTGCCAGCTTGTTTCTTGATTGGTGTGATTCCACTTTCTTGATTTTCTCATTTCTGTGTGTACTTATTTTGGCAATCAATGCTGTCTCATTTCCCTCCTGCATCTTTCTAACTTCCACCTTCTGTTGTTGTCCTTACATTCCAATTACCTTTGTTTAGTCCCCAATTCTCCTGACTTTTTAATTCTAACCTTTCTTTTTTCTATCCTTTATTACCTTTCTATTTTTACCCTTTCTTTTCTGTTTCCCTCTCTCTTCATCACACTGACCTGTTAATTCACACTATATTCTTTTTGATATTCAGTTTCCCATTTCCTTGTAGGTGCACCACTTTTTTATTCCTGTATTTCTACACAGTTACATTAGTTTAATATTCAATCTCTTAGGTCTTATATGATTCTTCTGCTAACATTTACTATCAATATTACTATTAAATCTTTTTTTTAACTTCTTTTGCTTCCCCTGGATGTAAACTTTTTCATTCAAGGGAACTTAGACAACAACAAGGAAATAGAATAAGAAGAACAAAGTGTAAAATAGAAAACTTAATACACCCACAAAAACAGCAACTAAATAAAACCTGAGGCTACATGGAGGACATAACCAACTGAAGAAACCCATCAAGATAAAATGATGAGCAGAGAGCCACAAAAAATTACAAAACATACCAATAATCAGGAAGACATGGCTCACACCAATGAAAAAAACTTAAAACCAGAAAGAGAAGCAGAACTTTGAACAACTAAACAAAGATGTCCAAACTAATATCATGGCTCATTATAATGAAGTGAAAGAAGAGATTAAGGATATTAAGAAAACACTGGCAGAGCCTACTAAAGAAATTGTAAACATATGGAAAAACATAACAGAATTGTTGGTAATGAATGGCACAATCCAAGAAATAAAAAATAAATAAATAAATAAAAACACTCTAAGCAAATAACACCAGAATTGAATAGGCAGAGGAAAGAATCATTGAGGTGGAAAACATTAAATCTGAAATCAAAGAAAGAGTAGAATTATTAGATAAGAATTTAGAAGAAATCCAATAGTGACTTAGGGATCTGAATGACAACACAAAATGCACAAATATCCCAGAAGGAGAAGATAAGGGAAAGGGGACAGAAGGTTTTTTGGAGGAAATAATGGCTGAAAAATTCCCAAACTTACTGAGGGAGATGGATGGTACATGCCCAGGAATCACAGCACAACCCAAACAGTATAAATCCCAAAGACCTAATACAAAACATATCTGCGAAATTATCTGATGCTCAAGACAAAGAGAAAATATTGAAAGCAGCAAGAGAAAAGAGAACCATCGACACAGGGGAGGCTCAATAAGATTAAGTGCTGATTTCTCATCTGAAACCATGGATGCAAGAAGACAGTAGTATGACATAGTCAAGATACTAAAAGAAAAAAGTTTCCAGCCAAGAATACTCTATTGAGTTGAACTGGCATTCAAAATTGATGGAGAGCTCAAAATATTCACAGATAAACAGAAACTAACAGAGTATGCCAATAATGAATGTGCTCTTCAAGAAATACGAAGGGGAATTCTGTAGCTTGAAAGAAAAAAACTGAAGTCGGAGTTGGAGGACAGTTTAAAACGAACATAAAAGACAAAAAAGAAATAAAAACAACATATGACACACACAACTTCAAAGAAAATATGGCTAATGTAAGTAATTTCTTGTGAGTAATAACACTGAATGTTAATGGATTAAACTCACCTGTCAAGAGACACAGATTGGCAGAATGGATAAGGAAATGTGACCCATCTATATGCTGTCTATATGAAATTCACCATAGACCCAGTGATTCAAGAAGGTTGAAAGTAAATAGCTGAAAAATAATATTACAAGCAACTAATAACCAAAAAAGGCAAAAGTAACTATACTAATATCAGACAAAACAGACTTTAAAAACAAAACTATTGTGAGAGACAAAAATGGGCACTACATATTAGTAAAAGTGGTAATCTATCAAGAAAGAACAATCATAAATATTTATGCACCTAATCAGAGTGCCTCAAAATACATGAGGCAAACACTGGATAAACTAAATGGAGGAATAGATGACTCCACAATCATTGTGGGAGACTTTAATATACCATTATCATCACTAGACAGAACATCTTGACAGAGAATCAATAAAGAAACAAAGATTTGAATAATTTATTAGAGGATCTGAACCTAATAGACATATGCAGAACACTACAACAAAATACAGCATAAATACATTCTTCTCAAGTGCATATGGATCATTCTCCCAGATAGACCACAGGCTAGGCCACAGAGAAAGTCTCAATGAATTCAGAAAGATTGGAATCATACAAAATAATTTCTCTGACCACAGTGGGATGAAACTGAAAGTCTGCAAGGGCTGGAGAACCAGATTAGGCACAAGGATATGGAAGTCAAGCAACACACTCTTAGACAAACAGTGGGCCCAGGAGGAAATCTCAAAAGAAATCAGCAACTACTTTGAAATAAGTGAAAATGATAACACAACATATTAAAACTTATGGGATGCAGCAAAAGGTGTACTGAGAGGGAAATTCTTAGCCATAAATTCATATATCATAAGAGAAAAAATAGCTAAAATCAAACAAATAACTGCACATTTAGAGGAATTGTTGAAAGAATAAATAACCCCAAAGGAAGAAGAAAGAAAGAAATAACAAAGATCAGAGCAGAACTAAATGAAAAAGAAAATAAGAAAGCACTAGAAAAAATAAACAAAACAAAGAGTGAGTTCTTAGAAAAAAACAATAAAATTGACAAACCCTTAGCTTTTTCCTGTGGTTTTTTTTAACACAGAAAAAAGACCAAAGATGTGAATAGACAAAATAAGAAATGAGAAAGGGGATATTACCACTGAACCTACAGAAATAAAAAGAATCATAGGAGAATATTTTGAAAAACTATATACCAACAAGAACACATAAGCAGTTGACATTCACAAAGGAAGAAACGGATGATCTCAACAACCAATCACAAGTAAAGAGAAAAAACCTGTCATTAAATCCACCCAAATATGGAGAGCCCTGGGTCAGACAGCCTCGCAGGTGACTTCCACCAAACATCTGGAAGGAACTACCTCCAATTCTGCTTAAACTCTTACAAAAAATTGAAATAAAAGAAACATTGTGTAACTCATTCTAGGATGTCAACATTACCATAATACCAAAGGCAAACAAAGACACCACAAGAAAGGAAATTAACAGACCAAACTCTCAAATGAACCTATATACTAAAATCCTTAACAAAATACTTGCTAATTGTATTCAGCAACACATCAAATGAATTATCCACCATGACAAAGTGGATTTCATCCCTAGTATGCAATGAAATCTAAACATAAGAAAATTAATCAGAGTAATACACCATATAATCAGGTCAAATAAAAATCACATGATCATGTCTATAGATGTAGAAAAAAGCATTTGACAAAATACCCACCCTTTCCCAATAAAAATACTGCAAAAGATAAGAATAGAAGGAAACTTTCTGAACAGGATAAAGGATATATATGAAAAACACACATCTAACATCATATACATGCTGAAATTGTAAAATCTTTCCCTCTAAGATTAGGAACAAGACAAGAACACCAATTATCACCTCTCCCATTTAAAATTGTGTTAGAAGTACCTTGTCGGGCATGAGGCAAGAAACAGATATAAAAGGTATCCAAATTGGAAAGGAAGAGGTAAAATTTCACTCTTTGCAGATGACATGATTCTCTACATAGAAAGCCATGAGAAATCTAAAACAAAGCTTCTAGAACTTATAAATGTGTTCAGTAAAGTCACAGGGTATAATATCAAATGTGTAAAAATCAGTAGGATTTCTCCACACCAATATTAAACAATCTGAGGAGGAAATCAAGAAAAAAATACCATTTGCAATACCAATTAAAAAATCAAATACCTAGGAATAAATTTAAACATGTAAAGGACTTATATTAGAGAAAACTACACAACATTGTTAAAGGAAATCAAAGAACACTTAAATAAATGGAAGAATACTCCCTGTTCATGAATAGGAAGAATAAACATCATTAAGATGACTATCCTATCCAAACTCATCTACACAGTTAATGCAAACCCAATAAAAATCAACACAGCACTTTTTAATGAACTGGAATGTCTAACTATGAAATTTATTTAGAGGGGAAAGTGGCCCCAAACAGTCAAAGACATTTGAAAAAGAAAAATGAAATGTGAGGAACCATATTACCTGATGTTAAATCATACAATAAAGCTACAGTGGTCAAAACAACATCGTATTGGCAGAAGGATAGACACACTGACCAATGAAACTGAATTGAGAGTTCAGACACACATCCTCATATATACAGTCATCTGATATTCAAGAAAGTACAAAGCCCACTAAACTGGGAAGAATGGCCTCTTAAACAAATGGTCCTTGGAGAACTGGATATCCATATGCAAAGGAACGAGAGGATTACCAACTCATGCCTTATACAAAAATCAACTCAAATAAATGAGAGATCTAAATATAAGAGCCAAGACCATAAAGACCTTGGAAGACAATGTAGGGAAGCATCTACAGGAACTTGTAATAGGAAATTGCTACATGAACTTCACACCCAAAACAAAAAAGCAAAAGAAAAAATAGATAAATGGGACCTCCTCAAAATTAAAGCATTTTGCACCTCACAGGAGATTATCAAGAAAGTAAAAAGGCAGCTTACCCAATGGAACAAAATATTTAGTAACCATATACCTGATAGGATCCTAATATCCAACATATATAAAAAATCCTATTTCTCAAAAATAAAAAGACAAACAACCCATTCAAAATGTGGGCAAGAGATTTGAGCAGATGTTTCTCCAAAGAAGAAATACAAATGGATAAAAGACACAAGAAAAGATGCTCAACATCACTACCTATTAGGGAAATACATAGCAAAGCTACAATGAGATACCATCTTACCAATTAGACTTGAGGCTATTTAAGAAATAGAGAAGTGCAAGTGTTGGAGAGGATGCAGATGAATGGGAACCCTTATCCACCGTTGGTGGAAATGTAGAAGAATCCAGCCTTTCTGGATGACAGTTTGGCAGTTCCTCAAAAACTAGCTATAGATTTGCCATATGACCAGCAATTTTACTGCTGGGTATATCCCCAGAAGAACTGAAAACCAGGACATAAACTGATACATGCACACCAATGTTCATAGCAGCATTATTCACTTTTGCCAAAAGTTGGAATCAACCCAAATGCCCATCAAAAGATGAATGGATAAATAAAATGTAGTATATACATACAACAGAATACTACTCATCTGTAAGAAAGAATACAGTACTAACACATGGGATAACATGGATGAACCTTGAGGACCTTACGTTGAGTAAGTAACCCAAACATTGAAGGACAAATACTACATATCTTCTCTGACATGAATTAAGCAAATCAGACTGTTTCAGAGAGCTAGAGACTGGACGATATGCTTATAGGAAATGTGTGTGTGTGTGTGTGTGAGCTGATGTCTACATGAGAGAAATCTATGATAAAATGTGGGTAAGTTTTTGTGGAGTGAAGGGATAAGATGAGGGCATAGGTATACTATTGGGTGGGGTTTTGAAGGCTTGGGGGGTTAGGATTGGGAGGGTGGGTCAGCTGGCCCATGTAGTTGAGGACAAGGGTTGGGGGAGGGGGAGAACATGGGAGATTGTCAGGTATGTGATTAAAACTACATGTTGAGAAAACTCTTTAGAAAATATATTAAGGAAAGGATACTTGTTTAAGGTGTTTGATGGGGAACATTTGGCACAGGATGTACCTGGGACAGACTTCTAGGGAGTGTGTGAGGGTTCATCTTGTCATATTGTGTTTTATTAGTGGGTGGAGATACTTACAATGAGTGCGAAGGTATTGTACGCCCATCCTGGGGAGGCCTGATGTTCTCAAACAGAGGAGAAGGTGTCTCTCAAGAGCATGGGTGGTTCCCAAAGGGGGAGGATAGACTAGAGTGTCAAGCCCTCAGCATTGTTGTAAGTATCTATGAATCTTGTTCTCCAAGCAGTGAAGCTTGGTTGTCGCTGTGGGCCCTGAGGGGAGTGGGAGAGAGGAATAGAATAGATGGAAGTGGGGTTTACTGGAGGGCAATGGAAGTGTTCCACAAGATCTTACAAAAATGGATGTAAGCCCTGTTAAATTTCACCAAAAATATATAAAAGTGAATAGTCAAAAATGTAAAACATAATGTAAACTATACAGTAACCAAAAAGTATACAGTCTAAAATATAAGCCATAATGTTAGCCATAACGGAATCATGGTTAATAGTTATATTTTAAAATCTGTACATCAGCTGTAGCAAATGCAACATGCACATGTAAAAAGATCATTGCTGAGGAAGGGGGAAAAGGGTTTGATATTGGGTATATGGGGGTCCCCTAATTGTATATGTGATTTTATTGTGATCTAAAACTTTAGAAGTTAAAATTAAAATTTTTTAAAATGATGTAGATACTGCAGAAGGAATGGAAGAGATTGCCTTGCCACTGTACTTGCAGGGCAACACCTATTACAATGATGAAACACAGAACATCAGGAACAAAGTTTTATGATATTTTTCATTTTTTAATACCCCAATTTATTTCTTTATTTTAGTTTTTCTAAATTATTATAAATTCTATGTCTAATCTATAAGCATGTCAATACTGTTTCATTATCCTTCTAATTGGATTTGGCAATATATTAGACTTAATTTTTGAAGAAGTTTTGGATTACAGAGAGGATCCACTATGACAGGGGAAGAGTACTGGTGAGGGGTGTCTTGAAAGGGAATATATGGGTGGGAGGGAGTTCTCCAGGGTATGCATATAGGATATATAGATATATTCAGATGTTCATTGGATATTATCATAGTGAATAGAGTTACACATGACAACTGAGGGAGTGCTGAGTTCCCATCCTGGGGAGCTCTGTTGCATCCCCCAGTGGAAGAGCATAATCCCCCAGGTGCAAGGGAAAAGACCCATGAAGAAGAATGGCCCAATGATGGGCCCTTTGTACTGATGACTATGCTTATGGGCTTCTGTGCTTGATATTTAAACTAGGCCATGAGCTGCAGGGTGCCTAAAAGTTACCTCCTCAGAGCCTTCATGTTGCTCAAATGTGGCCACTCTCTAAGCCAACTCAGAATGTAAATGCACTGCCTTCTCCCCAGCGTGGGACATGACACCCGGGGATGAGCCTACCTAGTGCTGATGGATTGCTACCAATCACCTGCTGGTGATGCAACTAGAAAAAGACCTTAAATCAAAGGGGGAAGTGGTAAAGACAAATTAATTTATATGGCTAAGAGATTTCAAAATGAGTTGGAAGGTCATCAGAGGGGTCGCACTAATGCATAACTCAGTAGGATCTGAAAGACAGCCAAAGTAGATACAACCCCAGATACTGGTGCTCCTGAGGGCTACAGAGACACACAGGTCCTATAGTCATGACAGATGACTGTGGAATTCATTGCCTTGCAGTGGGCCTTACTTTGGAATTTGTGCTCCTGACTGTGATGGAGTTGGACTCAGATGTGACCTCTCTACACATGCCTCTTCTGTCATTTTTACTGAACCTGTGACTGATGCTGCAGTTTGTGTATGCTCAGAAGACTGGAATCTCTGGATGGTCCATGTGTCATCTGGGCCCTGAATCTCGACAGAGTTGGATCACCTACTCTGTGTTTCCTTGGACTTACCCAGATCAGCTGATGGGGAAGTATAATGGTCAACCACCGCACCAGGCAACCAAGAATGTCTACAACTGCAAGCAGGAGAATTGCATCCATCAGTCATGTGGAATCTAAGTCCCCACTTGATTCTCGAGGTGGAGTGTACATCTCCATCCCAAGTTACACAGGATGGAGGAATATATTACAGATTTTAGTGGGCTTGCTGGTATTCTACTATAGAACTACTGTGACTCTAGCAATGGAAGAAAATTATGTCACTGATGTGGAGATTGTGGGCATTGAAGCTACTGAGGGCAGGGGGAGGGAGTAAGAGGTGTGATATGGGGCTTCTTGGGGACATGGAGTTATCCTGAATGATATTGCAGGGACATAACCCACTAGGTGGACTGGGGTAGTGTAATCCACACCATAAACTATAATTCATGCTGTGTAGCAGTGTTCCAAAATGTATTCAGCAAATACAATGAATGCACCACACTAATGAAAGAAGTTGTTGATGAAGGAAAAGTGGGGGATGTGGGGGTGGGCCATATGGGAACCTCCCATATTTTTAAATGTAACATTTTGTGTAATCTATGTATCTTTAAAATATTTATATATATATATAAAATATATATTAGAGGAACCAGCAAGATGGCGGCAGAGTAAGGAGCTCCTAGAATCAGCTCCTGCTACGGGGCAGTTAGTAAACACAAAGAGCTCTCTGGAGCTAGCTGAAGCACCTCTTTGGGTGCTCCAGGAAGCCAGAAGAGCATCCTGCAATGTCCTTGAAGGAGTAGACGATTCATCTGAAGATGAATCTTCAGAGAAGACTCATAAGTAGAGTACTCCATGCCACGGAGGTCGGTGCTTATCATCCACTGAAGGCACAAGCCACCTTGGGAGCTGTTCCATGGCTGGAACTGAAAGCTCCACTTCCCCAAAATGGGGGAGGAAGAGTCAGTTGGGCAGGAATTTCAGCTACTGATGAGTAAATTCAGTGTGTTATGATATAATCCTGAGAACAGCTAAAGTTTGAGACTGTCCAAGTCAGAAAGAGGTGGGGAGCCACCAACTTAACTCTGCGCCTGGCATGAGGGGAAGCGGGGTAGACTGAGGATCCCAGTGCTGGTGGGGACTGGCTTCTTCCCACCCAGATCATATTACAGCTCAAGCCTAGGCCCCAGTGCCTTATTCAGCAGGGAGGAAGCTGCAGAGACCTGCATCTGCCTCTCTGGGAAATTACCAGCCAAGCCGTGGAGGCTGGTGAGTATCCTACTCTGGCTGCAGGAGCCACCCCAGAGGCTATTCTGTGGCTGGAATTGGAAGCTCCATTTCCCAGAAATGGGGAAGGCGGAGACAGTTGGCTGCCAATTTGGGCTGCTGATTGGTAGACTCAGCTGGCTAAGATATAACCCTGGGAACAGCTGGGGTGTGAACCAGCCCAAGTCAAAAAGAGGCCAGTAGCCATCATTCTGACTTCACCTCCAGCCTGAGGGGAAGCCAGGCTGACTGAAATTCTCAGTGTTGGCAGGAACCAGTTTCTTTCATGCAGATCAGCCTGCAGCCCACCTAGGCTTTCAGCCCTGCCTCTGGCAGGGAGAAGCCTGAGGAGCCCTGCACCAGCCTATACAGGTAACTGCAGGTAACTTTGGCTGTAAAAGACTGAAAAATCAGAAGTCTACCAGGGCAACTGTGCGGCGGCTTGCTCGGTCGGTAGAGGTGGGGTCTGGCTGTGGATGAGGGGTCGGTCCAGCTCTGGACGAGGGGTCGGTCCCGCTTGGGAGGAGGGGTCGGTCCCACCTGGGACGAGCGGTCGGTCCGGCAGCAGACGAGGGATCGGTCTCACAACGGGTTGCGCGGTTCAGCTGACGGGGTCGCCCAGCGAAGCCGGCGACGAAGGGGTCACCCGGAGAAGCAGGCGATGAACTGGGGACAAGGGAGGCCAGGCCCTTGTTGGGGGCTCTCAGGACTGAAGGGCGCACGGCAGAAGAACTACCGCGGAGACAAGGTAAACACACAAGTCCACTTTACTGAGGGAGTGGCAACAGTTCTATAGGGGCTGGGGAAGGCTGATTGGTCGAAGCCACGCCCTGTTCTGTTTGGTTGCCGGCGAAAGGTCAGTGGGTGGTACTGGATGGGGGAGGGGTGGTGGTTAGGGATTGGCTGTCGCTGTTGCTGGGGGAAGGGGCAGGGTTTAGGGATTGGTGGCTGCTGTTGCTGGGGTGGAGGGCAGACTGGATTTTTCCGCCCACACCTGGCTGTTGCTGCTGTCGGGGGAGGGGGAAAGGGCAGACTGGAATTTTCCACCCTGCACCTGCGCAGGGAGAAAGAAGAAGAAGAAGGGTGCCGCCCCACAGGCATCATGTGGCGCCATTCGGGAGGAGGGGCGTTCGCGGAAGCATGGCTGCCGAGAAGGGGAGACCCGAGGGCACTCTGCGCCCATGCCGAGCTTCCTTCAGGAGTGGCGGTGAGTCCGACCAGCCACCCTATTATGGGGGCAGCGGCTTGGCCTGCCGCGGCTGCTCCCCCGCCAGGCCAGCAAACCACACTTCAGCCCGAGGGGTGACCGCACAACTGTAGTCATCGTTGACCTGCACTGCATAGATTACTGCCCACACCTGCAGCTCCATCCCTGTCCCAGGCAGGGGAGAAAAAGTTATGAAGCTTCATCAGTCTCTCTGGGCAACTACAGTCTAGGCCTGCACTTGGGTTATTCTACATAGCTGTGACTCTGTCCCTACCCCTGGCAAAGGAGAAAGTTGGAAGAAGCTTCATTGGCCCCTGGCACAATGAGGGCAGCTTGAGCCTCCACAGCTTACAGCACCAAGTACATGCTTGGTTCCTACTGATCAACCAGCAAGGGAGAAATGATAGGAAGCCCTAAACTAAAGAGAAAAACTGCACCCAGAATAAATTCTCTAGTAAGCCAGATGCCAAGACACCAACAAAAATAGTACAATCCACACCAAGAAATAGGAAGCTATGACCCAGTTAAAGGAACAAGATAAGCCTACAGATGACATAAAGGAGTTGAGACAACTAATTATAGATGTTCAAAGAGATCTTCTTAATAAATTCAATGAGATGGCCAAAGAGATTAAGGATATTAAGAAGACACTGGAGGTGTTTTTGGGACTTGGAATTGTCCTGGGTGATGCTGCAGGGACAGTTACTGGACATTGTATGTCTTCCCATGGCCCACCGGATTGAACGTGTGAGAGTGTGGGCTATAAGGTGGACCACTGACCATGAGGTGCAGTGGTGCTCAGAGATGTGTTCAACAAATGCAATGAATGTCTCATGATGATGGAGGAGGTTGTTGCTATGGGGGGAGGGGGAGGGAAGGAGTGGGGGGTATATGGGGACCTCATATTTTTTTAATGTAATATTAAAATATAAAAATAAAGACAAAAAATAAAAAATAAAAAAGAAGACACTGGATGAGCACGAAGAAGAATTTGAAAACATACATAGAAAAGTAGCAGATCTTACGGGAATGAAAGGTGCAATCAATGAAATTTTAAAAACATTGGAATCATATAAGAGCAGATTTGAGGAGGCAGAAGAAAGGATTGGTGAACTTGAAGAAATGGCCTCTGAAAGTGAACATATAAAAGAACAGATGAAGAAAAGAATGGGAAAAAATTGAACAAGGTCTTGGGGAAAGAAATGACAGCAAAAGCATGTAAACATAAAAGTCATGGGTGTCCCAGAAGGAGAAATGAAGGGAAAAGGTGCAGAAGAAATATTTGAAGAAAAAATGGTAGATAATTTCCCAACCTTATTGAAGGACAGATCCCTGTCCAAGAAGCACAATGTACTTCCATCAAAAAAATATCCAAATAGACCAACTCCGAGACACATATTCATCAAAATGTCAAGGGCTTAAGACAGAGAATTCTGAGAGTAACAAGAGAAAAGAAATACATAACATATAAGGGATATCCAATAAGAGTATATGCTGATTTCTCACCAGAAATCATGGAGGCAAGAAGACAGTGGTCCGATATATTTAAGATACTACAAGAGAAAAACTTCCTGCCAAGAATCTTATATCCAGCAAGTCTGTAATTCAAAAATGAGGGTGAGATTAGAATATTCACAGATGAACAGAAACTGAGAGAATTTCTAAGCAAGAGACCAGATTTTTCGGAAATACCAAAGGGTGTGCTAGAGCCTGAAAAGAAAAGACAGGAGAGAGGGGCCTGGAAGAAAGTATAGAAATGAAGATTATATCAATAAAAGTAACTAATACTGTCAAAAGAGTGGTGAAAATACAATATAACAGATAAAACTCAATAGTCAGGAATAAACCTAACCAATGTTGCAAAGCACTTGTATTCAGAAAACTGCAACTCAGTGTTAAAACAATTCAAAAATGGCCTAAATAACTGGGAGAACATTCCATGCTCATGGATTGGAAGACTAAATATCATCAAGATGTCAATTCTACTCAAGTTGATATATAGACTTAATGCAATCCTAATAAAAATTCCACCAGCATTAAAGAAAAAATTGAAAACACAATCATTAAATTTATTTGGCATAGTAAGGAGTCCTGAATAGCCGGAAACATCATAAAAAGGAAAAGCAAGCCCTCATCTCCAGACTTTAAATCATAATACCTACATATAGTGGTAAAAATAGCATGGTTCTAGCCTAAAGACAGACACAATAGACCAATGGAATAAAATTTATGGTTCAGAAACAGACTCACATATATGTTCAAGTGATTTTTTACTAGCCTATCAAAGTCACACAGCTTGGACAGAACAATCCACTCAACAAATGGCACTGAAAATATTGGACATCCATAGCTGGCAATAGGAAAGAGGACTCCTATCTCACACCTTATCCAAAAATTAACTCAAAATATATCACAAACTGAAAATAAAAGCAAGCACCATAAAACTTATAGAAGACATTTTAGGAAAATATCTTCAATACCTGGTGGTGGGTGGTGGATTCTTAGAAGAGATAAGAGAAGGACTGAGTGGACTACTGATGTTTAATGTATGTAGAATTTTTAATTGGCTTTACTGTAAAGGTATGGAAATATATAGAGTGGATGGTAACACACAGTGAGTAACAGCTAGTTTATAAGTGGAGATGTGGCTGAAAATGGTAGTCTAGTTCTGAAAATGCCAATTGACAGAATGCTAGGAAATAACCTAGGAACTGAGTAGCATAGTAAACTAAGAGGTGGGTGAGAATTGTGATTGATGATACAGATGCAAGAGTGTCCTTTGTTAGGTAAAACAAATGTAGATCACTACTGCTGGGTGTTGGGAATATGGAGAAGGATGGGAAAAACACAGCTGGAGTGACCTATGGACTGTGGTTAGTAGTAATAATATAATATTCTTGCATCTGTGTGAAAGATGTACTGTGTTGGTACTGAGGCAGTACAGAAAAAGTGAGCCAAATGTACACTATGGACATGGTAACAATCAGTTGATATTATTTCATCTGTAGCAAATGACACACACCACATTGTGGTGTGTTGATGGAGGGTGTTGTTTGGGAATTCTGCACATATGCATGATTTTTTATAAGGTTACAACTTCTGTCATAGAAAATATTTTAAAAATAATGAGGTGGGTTGGGGGAAAACACAACAAATGTAACATAAGGACTATGATTAATAGTAAGATTTTGACAATATTCTTTCATAATTTGTAACAAATGTCTCATGACAGTGCAAGGTGTTGGTGGAGGGTTGATGTATGGGACCCCTGTATGATGTTATGCAGGTTTGCTTGGTAAGTTCACAACTTATACTATACACTTAATTGTTTATGTATGCTCATATGTGAATGATGTAAAGATAATAATTGGATTGGTTAGGGGAAAATTGTTTAGTAGTAATATTTTGACAATACTTTTTATTAGTTAAAAAGTTTAAAAATAATATAAGTTATTGGTGGTAGGGTGAGATATTATATGTTTGTTTGATGTTATATATGTTTTGTAAGTTTACAACTCTTATACACTTACTGTTTATGTATGTTTATGTATGAGTGATATAGTTCAATGAATTTAAAAATACATTAGAGGCAATAAATGCAGATTTTCAATGTTCAATGACAGAATTAGTGATTTCAAAAACAGAACACCTGAACTGGAAAAGACAGGAGAGTAAAAGAGAAGACAGTGGAAAAAGTGAAACAAGTGTTCAAGAAATCAAAAAACAATGCAAAGTACACAAATATACACTATTGGTTTCCCAGAAGAAGAGAATGGAAAAGGGGTAGAAAGAATATTTGAGGGAATAGCAAATGGAAACTTCCCAACCCTTATGAAAGATATAAATATCAAAATCCAAGAAGGACAATGCACCAGAAGTAGAGTAAATCCAAATAGACCTACTCTGAGACACCTGCTATTCAGAATGACAAACATAAGAGATCAAAAGAATTCTGAAAGCAGCAAAAGAAAAGCATCACATGCAATAGAACCTCAGTAAGATTAAGTGCTGACCTCACATCTGAAACCATGAAGAAGAGAAGAAAGTGGTATGAAGTAATTAATGTACTTAAAAAGAAAAATCCATCAGCCACGAATTTTGTGTCTCGTAAAACTGAACTTCAAAAATGAGGGTGAGTCCAAAGTTTTCACAGGAAAAAAAAAACGAACACTAATAGAATGTTACAAAAGACTTACAAGAGATACAAAAGGGACTACTGCATCCTGAAAGGGAAAAAAAGGGAGAGACTTGGAGAATAGTGTTGAAATGAAGATTATTACAAAGGGTGAAATAAATGGTTAAAAGACAGAAAATAGTATGATATTGTTGTAGAATTTGAGAGAGGTTCAATTATTTGTGTATAGAGAGGCCAGGACTCAGGAATGATTTTGAGAAGGAAAAATGGTTTATTGATGGTGGTCGGACTCAGGAGCTTTCTGTTTCAATCCTGAGCCCTGAACAAGATTTTTGAATCCCTTTTATATGGAGGAAACATTAAATGGTCCCTTTGTTTCAGTTCTCAATAGGCTTGAATTAGCATATATATCTTCCACATCCTAGGTTAGGTTTTAGCATGGACTTCATACATTCTAGATAAGCTTTTAGCATATTTGGTTTACATTTCCCCTTAATACTTAAAGTTTATAGACCTTGCATGTTAAACTGTTTCCTGGGACTGGAGACGTTGCCATTGTCACCAAGGGCAGGACTGCAGCCTCTTACCATTTCACACCCACAAGTCAGACAGTTTAAGTTATCTCTGAAGAGACAAAGAGCCTCCCACCCATAGCCCATGTCATAGAGACCTTCCTGAGGTAGCACAGCCGTCCCCTTTGCTAGCCCATGGAAATGTCCACAGCTAGTGATTGCTAAATCCTCTCAAATATGGTCCCTCCCCTCTACCCCCATGAGATTATCTCAATTTGGGGTTTATGGCAAAAAGAACACAAAGGGAAGATTTTTCTTTCCTGAGGCTTTATCAGCAGTCTTTCTAACCAATAGGCCTTAAAAGCAATCAGCATTATGATCAGAGTCTACCTGATGAAACTCTATGCATACAAGGGCCTGGCTGAGTGGGGTTCCCCCAACCCACCTACCAGCAGCCACAGCATCACCTGGGAATTTGTTAGAAATGCAAGTTCTCAGACCCAGATCCAGACCTGCTGAATCAGAAACTCCAGGGATAGGGCAGGCTGTTTTAGTTAACAGTTGTCCAGGAGACTCTGATTCAAGGTCAGTCTTGAGACCCTGTGGCTGAGAATCCAGGCACTAGACCAGCCCCTGTATTTTACAAAAACAAAACTGAATTGCAGAGAGGATAAGGGACATCTCCAAATTTTCACAGTGGTCCAATGGCTGAGGCAAGAATGGAATGGAAAATTGCCTCTTCCCTGAATTCCAAGACAGAGTAAAACCTATGCAAAACTTCAGGCAACTGAACAACTCTATGAACTAAAAATGCAAATCAGAAGCCTTGGAGTTCACTTCTGTCAAGCCAATGAACAGTGACATCCATAGGTGAGTAAAAATGCCCATACTCAAAGTTCTTCTAAACGCTTAAGCTTTGTAGGAAGTATTCTTTCATTAAAAGCACTTTAGGGGAAGCAGAATTGGCTCAAGCAGTTGGGCACCACTTGGGAAATCCTGGCTTCAGTTCCCAGTGTCTCTTAAAGAAAACTAACAAGACAGAGAGCTGATGCAAAGTGTTGGTGCAGCAAGTTGACACAACAAAATGACACAATGAGACAACACAATGAGGAAACACTACAAAAGATGCTACAAGCAGGGAGCAGATGTATCTCAAGTGGCTGAACACCTCCCACCCATATGAGAGATCCTGGGTTCTGTTCCAGATGCCTCCTAAAAAAAACAAAAACAAAAAAAACACTAGACATAGAGAGCAGGCAGTGAGTACAAACAATGAGAGGGTGAGAAATATAGAGATAAATTAAATAAATAAATAAATAAATAAATAAATAAATAAATAAATAAATAATAAAATTTTTAGAAAATACAAAAACACTTTAAGTCCATACCCTTTAAAATTCCAGTATTTCAAAGCTTCTGTTTAGAAATGACTAGGCTTTGTCTTGAATCCTCTATATTATTCTTTTTCCAAACTCAATGTGCAATTCTTAAAGCCAGCAACCACTCCACTTCCCCTTGCTCTAGATATGTCTAACAATAGAAAATTCATTTTTGACTAATGGTGGATATCTGATTAAGTAAAACAAATTATTTTAATCTAAGAATATGTTTCTGCTTGATATGGCTCTAATAGGCATACTTAACACATTTAAGTTGAAAATGTCTCATCTACAGAAATACATTTAATTTCCCTAGCTGTCTAACAAACATGAGAGCTTTTGAAATCTTGCCCATTTCAAACCCTGCTTATTAAAAGTAAGCACTAAAAGGTTAAAGGTCTAATTTAAACTAAATGAAAATAACTTAAGTTTGAAATTAATTTATTGCTGTCACTTTCAGATGAAGGCATCTCCCACAGATGCATTGTTTTTCTTGGTAATCTAGACTGAAGAAAGAGTTATTTATAAAAATGTCTATAACCCAAACTTTATATATTTTCTTTTATGGCATTACGAATATGATATCATGGACCCAAAGGCATTCTGAATAAAATATTGTTAATTGTTTGAAAAAAATAAAAGGCAAATATTGTGAAAAAAGCTGGCTTCAAATTAATAAAGACATATTTAGAAGTCACTCAGCCTTGAAATTACCAGTAATTCAATGTCATGTGTCCTTTGAGAATGACCTGGTCTTCAAAACAATAAAACCAATGATTGAGGAATCAGGGTTGAAATCAACTGAATCACCTACCTTTCAACTACTAAACTGGAGAATTTAATCACAAAAGATGAGGGATTATCTTTTCCAAGGGATCACTTCATTAAAAATATAGATAGTATCTTAACACTCAAACAATTTTTCATATTCTATCCAAAGTAAACATTTCTAAATGAGGTTAAAAGTGACTGCCTTAAAAACCACCCAAAGTTGGTGATCATCACCACGATTGTTGAGCAGGGTGGTGTACCACAGGGCCACCTGTTTCATGACCAACTCCGGGAGCACACCAAGCCCCTCACAGACTTAGTGATGGGGGCTGACTCATATTCCCCAAGACACATTCAAATTCTGGTCCCTGGTGCTGTGGGTGGGAGCTATTTGGAAGAATCTCTAAGATCCTTTTAAGATAAAACCAAATTGAGCCAGGAGGGCCTTCATCCTACAGGACTGGAGACCTCACAAGGAGAGGATCTAGGCAGATGGACCCCTGTGCAGAAGTGGAGACCACAGGATTAAGATGGCCATGTGATGAGCAGAGGTTGAGCCACCAGTAGGATGCCCCCCTGCACGACCGTGTGGCTGCTAATCCCTTGATTTGATGTCTAGCCTCCAAACCCTGAGACACTGAATTCCTGCTGCCTATGGTAGGTGTCACAGTCAACCAGCCAGACTCAGACAGATGAGGTTAGCATCCCCCACTGTAAAGATGGGGGAATATAGGCTCAAAGAGATGACATGACTTACACTAGACCTCAGAGCTAGAAAAAGGAGGAGCCAGAATTTTACCCCACCCTGGTGAATGCCAAGCCCCATGCTTTCCTCATGACCTCAGCTGCTTCTCACTTACAGGGTGACAACAGAAAATGCTGGACACCAGGGCCATCCATCCTCCTAGGGATTTTGTCCTCGAGTGAACAAAATTCCATTATTTGCAGTTCAGATCATTGGGGAGAAAGTGCATTGCAGTATATCTAGAGTTCAATTGTGCTAAAATGTAACTTTCCTGATATTTCCTCTTGAAGAAAGTAAAATGCAAGCATTGTTTTAGGTACACTAGAGAAAATATCAGGTAGTAGTGGCTTCTGTGACTATTAGGAAAATAACTGCACACCCCTCCCCAAATACAAATGCAGAGAATCCATGAACAAAAATCCCAGTCACTTAAGGTGGGGGGATATTTTTAATGTTGTGAAGGTGCCTGCAGTCAATGAGTCACCAGCATCACTTAATCTGAAATAGTCTCATGTAAAAGTCCACCTGCTGGATGTGCCTATATCCTAAAGGTGTCTCCCAGGCTCTTGACCAAGGGCCCTTATGGAAGCTGCTTGTCTTTCATTGTCCCCACCATAAGGCCAGATGGGGGCATCTCTGCAGTTTCTAGATGTCAGCAGAACCAGGATATAAAGCCCGAAGTTCCCCACCCCCTGTAAAAGGAGACCCTGGGCCTTTGGAGCCTGGGGTGAGCCTTAGACTGGAGAAAAGTGCCCAAAGCCAGGAGAATTGATGCTGGGGATGTCGTTCTTCCTGTAGAAGTCAGCCCTCACATGGTTGGCACAGCCATGGTGGTGGTTCAGTGGCTTGATGGGCTGGTGGATGTGCTTCCCATAGGTGGAAGACATCAGCACCTCAATGGGCCATTCATGCTCCTGTAGGGGATCATTGAGATGCTCCCATTAGCAGGGGTCTGCTGCTGTAGCTGCCTGAATCATGCAAAGGGGCAGACGGTAGGAGCTTGGGTTCATAGAAGTCAAAATGAGATGTCATTGGTTAAACAAGCATGAGAGCATAATTCTAACAACTTCACTTTCTAGTGTCACTTAAAAATACAGCACACTTCTGGAATGAATGAATTAGTGCTGTATGTTCATGATTTTTTTCATTACATGTACCAAAATTCAAGCATAACTGATTGGGATGTTTTCATTTCAGGTGAAGAATCATATCTGGACAGACTGAGTCTAGCACAACTGACACAACTTTACTTATTCTCAGTCATAGAATATCCTTTCTATAAGGTAAAAACAAAAGGTGTATGGCATTATTTCAAGGAGGGCAAACAGGTTTCTTGTGCCCCTTCTGAAAACTAAGTCTTTTCTCTTTTGACCTGTCTCCATAACTTTATTAAAAGGGAAAACTTTCATTTACTTGGAGCTAGGTGCAACAGCTGGCCTTTTCTTTGATAAATTGACCCCATTTCTGTCTTGTCCTATAGGACCAATTCCTGCTGTGTTAGATTTCTAGATGGTTTCAAGTGTTGAAGGCATACAAATCTTAATATTCCTTGATTCATTTCAAGGGTTTTAAAGGGCTTAGCACGCACAATAGCCATTTGATTAAAAAGTCTGAATCTCTGAACTCTACAAATCCTAATTATTTCTGAGTGTATTTTTTAACCAAGTCAGAAATTTCACTCTTCTCCGGTAGACTTTATTTTAGGTGGTATCTGTGCTATAAAGACTCACTCTCATCAACTTCACAGCACATCTTTTTTGTGTGATTGGAAATAGTCCCAACAGACTTCATCACCTTCTGCTTTGTCCTTCCAACTTGACTCAGGATCATATTCTGGTAAAAGGTAAAGAAGTGGAAAGTCGTTACTCTTTTCTTTAAAACATTTTTAACAATGCCAAGGCATATAAACACTAAAATTAGTTAACCCCAAACACCTCCCTTCCCTGAAATAACAAATTTGTAACTGTGCTTTCTATGCCCAACATACACAAATATATAAACCAATTTTCTTTTCTCTTTATGTCCAGTATATCATATAATTTACCATTATGTACAGTATACATAGACCTTCCTCAAGGCCAATGTGTGTGGAACAAATACTTTCTTCCTCAAAGTGGTGCAGTATTTTATGGGACTTACTCACCAGTTTCCCAGCTTATGATCTTTCAGGTTCTTTCCAACTTTGGTCTCTATCAGCAGTGCTGTAGTAAATACCCTTGTGTGTCATTCTACTGCAGTCCATGTTCCTTTAAGCTGCAGACTAGAATGTTAAGAGTGGGACCACTGGTGTAATGTCAGTAGTGACTCTGAATGGTAGAAGTCACACCTCCCCAGCAGTGAGTGAAGGTGGCTGTGTTTTTTTAGTCCTGTTAGCTTTTGCCAATCAGTTCAGTGGAAAAGGGTGTCTTGTCATGTATTTAAATTGAATTTGAGTGAGCAGTAATGAAGTTGAGCATTTTGTCAAATGTTTATTGGCCATTTGTATTTCCTAGGTATTGCCTTCCTGCTCCCTTATTCATCTTTCTATTGCTTTGTGTTTTTAAGTTTTGTGTGACCAAATCTACCTGTCTTTTAATGGTTCCTGACTTTTCCATCATGCATAAGATTATTTCACCAAATATGTGTTAGTGCAAATATTTACTAATTTTTCCCCATTGGATCTTTAATCCACCTGTGATTTATTATATAGGTATACCTCAGACATTTGGCTGGTCGAGTTTCAGGCCACCATAATAAAGTGAGTTACATGCATGTTTTGGTTTCCCAGTGCACATGTACTATAGCCTTTTAAATATGCAAAAGCATTATTTTTATTTTTAAATGTATATACCTCAATTAAAATGTGACACAGATGAAGAAAGCACACATTGTTGGAAAACTGGATCTGATAGACTTGCTTGACACAGGATTGCCACAAACCCTCAGTTTATTTAAAAAAACAAACAAACACAATATCTGCAAAGTGCAATAAAGCAAAACTCAGTAAAAGGAGATATGCTCATAGTCTGATGTTTGGTAGGAGTTTAACTCTTCTTTACTAGACAGATAACTAATTTTCCAGCACTAGTTGTTCCAATGCAATCCTTTATTTATTGAATTGAGATGTCAGTTTTATCATTTCTTCTTGGATTAAAAATTTTAACTGAGTGTCCTCCTTAAAGCAATTCTGAGAGTTTCAGAGATGTTTCTTGAATTTGACAGCATTGTCATGATGTTTATTGTTCTTTTTCCAGTGACTACTTTTAAAACACATTTTAAGAATATGTTGAGCTATTAGACTTTAACTATAACAAGAATATTTTTCATTGCTGTGTTAAGAAAGATATCAGTCCTAAGTCCTAGAAAAATATCATTCATTAAAGGAATTTTGTATCAAACTTTTATACATAGGTAACTCACTACCTTCACTTTATTCTCTGGTTTTGTATCTTATTTTTCTCTCATGTTTGAATATTTGATTTTTAGGATCCCAAACTCCTTCCTAAATATCAAATGAAATCATTTTTTACTCCATACCATTCCCTGGAGACCCCTGTGGATTTTCACTTTCATAAATCTCTGGTAATTGAATTGATCGACCTTTTAGGAGCAAGATCCTACTTTGCTTCTAAAATGTTAATAACCTATTGGTATACAGTAGGTAAGTAACAGGGGATTTATTTACAGAACCTTAGTGGTTGTTATCTCTTTGGGAGACAGGTGGAGCTTAGTAGCCACAGAATGCAAAATGGAATCTTCCCTGCCCCACATGAGGCTCTAGAGTGTAGATGGTAGAATATAGTATATAGACTGTATTTGAATCCAGCTTGCCACAGAGTAGCAGAATGTCTTTGCACAGTGTACTTACCCTTTTTAACCTTTTTCTGTTTGCTTCCTCATCTGTAAAATGTGATTAAGAAGAATATTGACCTCAAACACTTATGGCAAGAAGGAATAAATGAGGGAATAACACAGTAAGTGCTCATGTCTGTTTAGCTGCTCTTATAGTCTAGGCCTGCACTGTCCAGTATAGTAGCCACTAGTGCAGATGGCTACTTAAATTTACATTAAACATAAGTAAAGTTTATAATTCATTTCCCTAATCATATATCACATTTCAAGTGCTCCAAAGCCTCCCATAGCTGGTGGCTACCACATTATCACAGATATAAGCACACAAATCCTCCCAGAAATAGCTGCTGAACTATGCTGACTTTGAGTCGAAGTCCTTCCTTTCATCAATTAAAAATCATCTCAAAGAGAACCATCTCTGATAGGCTTCAAATGGTCACATGTTCCACCTCTCCTGCTCTCATGGCCCTTTCTACAGAAGGAATGGCATATACCAGAGGGCTTGGAAGGGAACTCCAGCCACTCCCCTTGGTCACATGTTGCAGTTGTGGGGTGCCACGGTCATGGGCTGCATTAGCTGTCAGGAGACATGGAAGAGAGGGATGTGTTGAGCTGCTTAGTTGTCAAATTTTGCTGAAGTTAGAGGATTTTCTTCACTGTCTGAATTGAAAGTGTGCCACCATTTGTAAGGAGAAGGAGAAAGTGTGTGGTTCCTACTCTTCCCCTGTTAATTTGAGGACCTACTCCTTGCTTTAGACCAGGAAGCCTCCTTAATTTCAGGCTGACAGGCTTGTTCTTGAAGCTGCGTGAGTGAACATCCTCATTTGGTTGTGGTCATTACTTTGCAGCCTTCTGTCCTATTGGTAAATACAGTTTGGAAGAAATCAAAACAGAACAAAGAAGTAATGGAAGATAGTGTTTGTGAGGGTATCACATGAAGAATTTTTTCCTTCTCTCACTAGATATTGAAATTAAATTAGATAAAGAAGGATTTGTATTACCTTTTACAGTTGATGAAGATGTACACAAAAGATAAAGAAATTGTTCTAGTTTTTATATTAAAAGGCCTGTTGAGGTGAATAGGAAAGGATCATTTTCTTAAAAAGGTGAGAAAAATAGATGATTAAAGAAATTAAAACTACATTTCAGGATATGTTTTCTGGAAATTCCTTGTAATATTTTATAAACAGCATCATTAATTAAGCCAAGTACTTTTTCAGTAGACTAAAGAGTAACACATTCATGATTGATGTGAGAGTATTGGCCATTAGGAAAAGCCACATTTTGAGTAAATTTTGGCCAAAAAAATAATGTTTTGGATTGTTATAAAAACTACGTTTATTTCTCTTTGATTTTTTCTTCAGAGTAACACTATGCATTAATGGCCCCAAAAGAGTTTGTTTTAACAGCAAAAATTTACTAGGAAAAGAGGCTATTAAACAACGGCAACTCCATTTACTTGGTTATCAAGTTGTTCAGGTATGGGTCCATTCCCTCCACCCCCCAAAGTAATCCCTCATTCATACTTGCTTTTTCCAGGGTCCTAAGTAGTCTGCTAGGACAGTGGGCTGAGAATCTTATATCTCTAATTGAAGTACCCACTTTGTTAATTAGGCTTTTCAGTGTACTTGATATTTTTTATAAATCTTTGGCTTATGTTTTGAAATACAGATTTTTCTTTTTTTTTTTAAGATTTATCTATTTTATTTATTTCTCTCCCCTCCCAACCCCCACCCCGGTAGTCTGTTCTCTGTGTCTATTTGCTGCATCTTCTTTGTCTGCTTCTGTTGTTGTCAGTGGCATGGGAATCTGTGTCTCTTTTGGTTGCATCATCCTGTTGTGTCAGCTCTCTGTGTGTGCAGCACCATTCCTGGGCAGGCTGCACTTTCTTTTATGCTGGGTTGCTCTCTTTATGGGACGCACTCCTTGCGTGTGGGGCTCCCCTATGCGGGGAACACCCCTGCATGGCACAGCACTCCTTGTGTGCATCAGCACTGTGCATGGGCCAGCACGGGTCAAGGAGGCCCGGGGTTTGAACCGTGGACTTCCCATGTGGTAGACAGATGCACTAACCACTGGGCCAAGTCTGCTTCCCTTGAAATACAGAATTTTCTGATCTTCAGTTTTCCAAAAGCAGAATATGCCTATATTCTTCATAAGATATGCTCAACTCTGCTTTTAGAGTTATTAAATTATTGGAATATCTGTTTTAATTTCCCCCTGATGTAAGTGTAAGAATGGACAGGATGACTCACTAAAACCAGTATCTTCATCACTACCTAATGTCTAAGACCTTATTGTTTCCTTTGTAAGTTACTTAATAAGGCATTATGATGATGAGTGACTAGAATGTAGATGAATTTCCCAAGTTCTCTAAGGTATTGGTGCTAGTCTGCTCCCTGGTTTCCTCTCTGGCTTACTCTTGTCCAGTTCATCTTGCACACCCCAGACTAATCTTCTGAAAACCCTCAGCATGCCAGCCTGTGATCAGAAACCTTGTTTCTTTCCTACTCACAGGATACAGTAGAACCTCCTCTGCTCTGACTTTTGGGATCCCTTGAGGCTGCACCATGTTACCTGTCTTCAAGCTGGCGGTCTCTTCCCTCCCACCTAACCCACTCCATTCTCTCTCCCCTTGCTCCTTTGACTAGGTGCCCCCTCTCCCTCCAGACAGCATCTCCTCATGACTAAATTCTGTCCATTCAGCAACACCCCACTCAGGTCTCTTCTTTCCCCACAACCTAAAACCCTGCCCTCCTCTGAGGGCTGGAATGTTGATTTTCTTCACACACTCTGCATTGGCTTGTTGCATACTTCTATTGATTGTGTCTTTGAGGACAGGAATCATCTTTGATCCTTTAAATATCCCTCTTATTTAAGCAACTAATATTTATTGAGCTCTTATTATGTACTAAGCATTGTTCTGGGCTCTGGGAGTACACAAGTAAGATAGCTGTGACTTTGCCCTCGAGGAGCTTCCATTCTTATGTGTGTGCAAGTATTTGTGGGCAGATTGTTAGAGACAAACAAGTTCAACATGGTAATTTCAATTGTGAAGGATTATACTAGCCAGTTCCTTTTTTTTTTATTCTTCCCGTAACAGATCCATTTTCATGAGGCTGAGATGCTAAAATCAAGGCTTGAATTTGTCAAATCTTTATCAAGAAAATTGTTTTCTCAAAACCCCGGGGTTCAGTGCTGACAAGAAGGAATAGTGACTTCAGAACTCAGATCATGAAAGAAGTTGTGTTTTTATGGGTCTCAGCATAAAAAGAGCCTTATTTGTGAATTAGCCATTTTGCAGAATTATGGACTATTTGGTGATCTGAAAAGGATCTGTCTAGATCTTACAGAGACATGGAAGGAGCCTTTATTTTCCCTATAACGTGAATACCAAGCGTCAGTGATTGATTTAAAATTAAAGTTCAATTTAATATTAGTATCATAGATACTTGATTTTATATGTCAAACAGAATCGATCAAGTACAATAAATGAATACAATGAATGACTATTTTTAAATCTGCCATCTTGTAACAGTTATCTGCTAAATGAAAAGAGTATACCTTTTAGAGACCTTCATTTCCTCCTCCTACAAATACAAGAAATGTTTTTTTTTCCCATATCTTGATGTACTTTGTTAGCAGATATAATGTATGGTGAGGAGGAGCAATGGGAAAACAGATGACAGCACTTTGGATTACTATAACATTTATAATTGTAGAATTATACAGAAATAATCCTTTAATAAAATATAGGGAAGTGGATGTGTCTTAAGCAGCTGGACTCGTACCCACACTGTGGTAGATCCCAGGTTCAGTTCCCAGTGCCTCGTAAAGATGATGAGCCAAATAGCAAGCTGACAGGACTAGCTGACTTGGTGAGCTGATGCAACAAGATGACTCAGTTAGCTGATGCAACAAGATGATGCAGTAAGAGACACAGTGAAGAAACACAATGAGACATATGAAATGGAGCAGAGGTGGTTTGAGTAATTAGGTGCCTCCCTCCCACATTGGAGGCCCCAGGTTCGGTTCCCAGTGCCTCCTAAAAAGAAGATGAGCAGACAGCAAGTGCAAACAACCAGGGAGAGGGGTAAATTAAAATAAAATCTTTAAGTATATATATATATTCAGGAGTATTCTCTTTTTAAATATACAATGAAGTAAAGTAAATTTAGGTAGGGTTGTAAGGAGGCAGGTTTGATTGGGGGAAAATCTAAAATGTAAATCATGCGTGAATTACATTGTATTTAGTGAAGTACAGATGCTTCACTCTCCAATTACGGTCAGGTTAAAGCTTGAGGGGAGAGTGAGATAAGGCAGGAAGATGTGGAAAGGGCCGCACAGTTTGGAGACTGGGTTTCTACCTCTGGCTAGTTCCGGGGCCTTGGACAGGGAAAGGAGCTTCCATTTACTTTTCACCCGCTCTGTGCTGAGCTCTATGCTAAGCACTTGAACACAGGCTTGTATGATTTCCAGGGGCCTTGGACTTGGGCAGTGTTTCCTCTCCAAAGCTCACAGATGGTCAATGCCTGCCTTGGATACAGAACCACGGGTGAAGATGAGACTTGAACCTGGTCTGAGCAGCGATACAGCAGAGGACTAAGAATCTGTTTTCAGGAGTCAGGCACGTGGGGTTGATTTCAACCTCTCTTGCAAATTGTATGACCTTGGGCCTCATTTCCAAATGGCTAATCAGAAAATAAGGATGAAATGAGTTAATACACATAAAAACATTTAGAAAAAGGCCCACCACAAAGTAATCACAGGACATATTAGCTAGTAATCTCTGCATTTCTACCAGTATTAGGATTCTCTGAAGAAACAGCCAACAGGATATGGGTCCATACGTAAATAGGGAGGGATTTGTTAGTAGAATTGGCTCAGTGACCCTGGGGATAGGAAAGTTCAGATTTCCTAGGGCAGGCCATGCATTGGAGACAGCACAGGGGATGACTTCCTTGGGAGAAGCTGGAGAAGGAGAGAAAGGATTTGCCACTGCTGAGGGCCTTGGTGTTGCTTTAAGACCTCCAGCTGCTGGGGTGATGGGACTCCCCTCCTTGCTGAAGGCAGTCGCCCTTGTTTGTGGATGTCATCAGCCATAGCTGCAACTGCCTAATGGTCTAAAGCCACCTACAGAATGCCCTCACACTGGCAGGCCAGGGCTTGCATCATCCAATGACTCGGCACCAACTGGATGGTGATTAACCATCGCATGACCCCATCATGCTGTAACATTTTAGATCTCTTTATCTTTACTTTTTAAGGCTTTTTAAGCTTTAGCATAGGTTATTGAAACTCTATGAGTTCTAGAGCTCTAAGTTCACTTTTAAATTTTATGCTTCTTTGCAGAGAAGGAATGAGACAAATAGAAGCAAATGAAAGATTGACCAGGAGAGAGCTGCAATCGATTCAGATGTGTTCATATACCCAAGTGAATTCCCGCTCACCTGGGGGCCAGGCCAAAAGGATTCTCACATCTCTGGGAAACCTGTGAAGTGGTCTCACTTACAGTTCTTAGAGCATTTCATGGCTTTGGGCCTGAGCACTATTCTGGATCATACTATGCCTCGGAAACCCTTCCACAGTCCCTCTTTGCTACCCAGACCAAGCCCAGTGTCACTTCTGCCTTCTGTGAGCTCTCTTGTCCCTCCCTGTCACACCCTATACCCCCCACCCCCCTCACCCCACTCCAACCCCCATAACAACAATCTCTTCTATCATCATGAGACATTCATTGCATTTGGTGAATACAACTCTGAGTACCGCTGCACCTCATGGTCAATCGTCCACACCATAGCCCACACTCTCCCACAGTCCACCCAGTGCGCCATGGGAGGACATACAATATCCAGTAACTGTCCCTGCAGCAACACCCAGGACAACTCCAAATCCCAAAAATGCCCCCACACTTACATTTCTTCCTCCCACTCCCACCCCCAGCAGCCAACATGGCCACTTTCTCCACACCAATGCCACATTTTCTTCAATTACTAATCACAATAGTTCATGAATAGAAATATCAGTAAGTCCACTCCAATCCATACTCTAGTCCTCCATCCTGTGGACCTTAGAATGGTTGTGTCCATGTGTAAGGTGGTGTAGGAGGAGCACAGACTGGCTTGCTGGGTCATACTTCTAGGGGTGCCATAATTCTAGGGTTCCCTACTGCTAGGTGTGCTGTACTTCTAGGGGTGCCATATTTCTAGGGTGCTCTACTTCTAGGGGTGCCACTGTAAGTGTGTGGTTATTGCTTTTGTTAATTAGCATCAAGGACATGGTACTGAAAAATCTCTGAAACCTCTGCCTGAATCAAGGACATACAGGCAAGAAGCCTCCTGAGAGGGCTGCTCGTTGGTCCGGGCCTGAGACCGCCCCCTCCCCTGCCTGCCTGTCCACCTGCACTCCCTACTGCCTTCCCCTTCTGAAAGCTGCACCGTCCTTGTCCTCCCTTTCTGCCGCCTGCACATCAATGGGCTCGGCCTCAGGGCCACCACAGATGCTCTTCCCTCTGCCTGGAATGACCGACTGTTCCCCAGATTTCAAAAGTCTTGCCCCTCATTATCATTTATGTTTCAAGCCAGTCTTCCTAGAGCTGCCCTGGTTAAAGGATTCCCAAGGCCTGTTTAGTTCTCCTTTTCCTTTTTACTGATACACACACATCCCAGGCTTGAGAGTTAAGCGAATTTTCGACATAAGGAACACACCTCTTGAACCAGCATTTGACTCAAGAAACAGCAGAGCGCTGCGGAACAGCTCAGTTTTGCCAGATACCACTTGAATGGATTCGATTGGTGCCGCCGCACAACAGCACCTGCCAGGACCGTGAGCGGTGGCCCCTCATGGTGACCGAGGCGCTGAAAACCGACTCGTTGCACGTTGACACGATGCTGCTGCAGACACACTGAGTTAATATACCATGGCAGTGAATTCCACTGAGTCTTCCACTACTGTTCCGCGGCTCCTGGAGAGTTTCAGATGCCGCAGTGGCGTAGCCTGCACTTCTACCGGACAGCCCGCTTGAAACCCTCCGGGAGCGCAAGGGCAAGGGCAAGGGCAAGGGAAAGCCGGCGCAGGCCCCCAGTCCAGCAGACGCGACTCCTTGTGTCTCAAGTGGGCCCTCCAGGGACCCGCAAGGAGACGAGAGGGCACGGTCCCATCCCTAGCCCAGCCTCGCCCTCCGCCCTGCGCCCCTGGCCCTGCGCCCCAGCCCTGCGCCCGCCGCCCAGCTTTGTGACGCGAGACCGCGGTTCCCCGGCAACTGCTGAACACGGGCGCCGGGCAGCCAGGGAGGCGGACTCGGGCGGGGCCCCCGGCCGGGTGGGACCGACATGGCCTGGGCGGAGAAGCTGGACGCGGGCGGCCTGGCGGATGAGGAGGAGATCACCGCCGCCACGCTGCGGGGCAAGCCCGGGCCGCCGCCCATCTCCGCGCAGTCCGCCTTCAGCTACGTCCCGCAGCGGCGCCTGGACCCCAAGGAGCGCAGCTACTTCTCCCGCCAGGCCCGGGTGAGGCGGGAGGGGCGACACCGCGTGGCGGGGGTGAGGCAGGGCTGGGGGCAGGGTTCCCCTGCCAGGGAGGGGCTGGGGCAGGGCTGTGCCACCCGGAGCTGGGACTGGACACCCAGCGGCACCGCGTGGAAGGGATTTGGGGGCCAAGCAAGGGCGTGGGGGCGGGACCCGGGCAGGGTGGGGGATGCTTCTGTGGGGGTGGGAGCAGGACATCATAGTGGGAAAGGGCTACCGGGAAGGTCAAGTCGGGGGCGGGCAAGGAGGGAGTGCTCACCAGGGAGGAAGACTCGATGGGGCGCCTGGGGGTGGTGGGGGCAGGGGCTGCTCGGCAGGGTCGGTGAGATGGGCGCCTGGACCCGAAAGAGCAGAGCTTTTAGTACTGCGAGACACAGAGGCACCCCTCCCCCGGGCTGGAGGGGCCTTGCAGCAATCCGGGGGTGCGCGGACAGTCTACAAAGGGAGCCCAGAGGCTATCCAGTGTGCAGGATGCGGCCCTCTGAGCAGTATGTGCGGTGGTTCCCGCGGCCTTGAATAAGCAACCAGGCTGATGGACGGTCCTGGGCCACTGGAACCTGGAACCCTCGGGCCGCCTTCCCACCGACAAGGAGAACCAGGAATAGGTCTGCACCGTCTGGCCCAGCCCCTCTGGGAAGGTGTGCTTGTTGGGAAGACCTCGGGGGTCTAAGCAGCCAAAGCCCCCAAGAGAGGGCGGAAGGAAGGAAGAGAAGGGTGTTCAGAGTTGTCCAGGTCACCCATTCCTTTCTTTTCAACATTGTTTCTGTCCGTCCCCAGGGTGTTCCTCAGGGCATCTGATTAGATAAAAGCCTTGATTGGGGACCCTCAGCCTGGCGGACAGCTGGGCACCTGGGCTATCCCTCAGGCCTCCTGGAGGGATGGGACTGCCAGAAGAGGGACACTTCACTTTTCTCAGGCTGCTGTCACAAGTGCCATGAACTGGGTGGCTAAAAACACCAGAAACGGCTCTCTCAGCCCGGCAGGCTGAAGCCGCAAGTGCGTGGGCCGTGCTGGTGTGTCAGTCCTGGCCGCTGGGGCGCCTGTCCCTTGGCCAGCAAGCCTTGGGTTTTCAGTGCCTCCTCAGTCACCCTATGGCCTGCTCTGTCTCTTTTCCCATGGTGCTCCCGCCCCCCACTTTTGTCTGTGTCCACCCTCCCTCTAAAGACACCAGCCATCCTGGACTAAGGGTCCACCCACTGCAGTCAGCCTCATTCAATTTAAATGATTCTGCTTGCAATGACGCTTTTGCAAAAAGTTCGTGTTCCCAGGTACCCAGGATTAGGACTTCAAGGTATCTTTTTGGGGTACACAGCTCAACCCATAACGTGGAACACAGATTCCATTGGAAAGGAAGTTAATGGTGTATAAAATAATCCCACAAAATGCCTCCTTCCTCTTCTCCTAGCTACCCACAATCAGTGGTGCCCAGGCGAGTCCCCAGTTCAGGTCAACTCTCTCTCGAGAACTGATGGGAGGCCCCTGGAGTCTCATGAGATTCACTTCACATACAGAAGCGTAGTTTCCAGTTGAAGCAACCATGGCCCTCAGCCTGCCCCCCGGGATGTCTCTTGAATCTGAGGTACCCCTCTGCCTGGCTTCTAGTGTGTGGAAGAACTGGATGGAGGAAGGGGACTTCTGGGGCCGTCTGACAAGGTACCTGTCTCTGCTGGCCATTAAAACAGGAGGGGGGTGGAATGGAAGGGTTCCTGACCTTCTGTAAACACACACCTCATCTGTTTTCTTCCTGTGAGCAATAGCTTTTGAACAACTGTAAATAGTTTCACTACTAAGTGGGGTTTACATTTTGAGTCTACGGTACCTATGATACTGCCAGTGAGTTGATGGCCATCATGAGATAATAATCAAAAAGCCAAGACTCTTGGTGTATGAAGTTGTTCAAATCTTCTTTATCTAGAGAATATAAAATTCATCTGGATTTTCAGCATAACAAAGACAGTTCACACTACACCGTTTTCTTTGTACCTTTGAGGAGTCCCTTTCCATAAGGTGGACTGTAGACTGCTCCTCGATGGGGTGTCACTGATGGAAGGTACCGCTGAATACTGCACAGTGGGGCTTGTGGATTCTGAAGCTTAAATGTGGTAGAAATGCAGAGCAGAGCCCCTGCCCCCTGCGGGCCAGGCCCAAGAGGGAGAAGGGCAGAGTGAGCCTGAAGACTCGTCTCCTTCCAGAATTTGGTGGTCTGATAAATGGCCCCGCCTTCCAGGGCTAACTGAACAAGGGCCAGAGAGGGGCCCCGAGGTAAGAAGTGACCAGGGCTCTATCTCTTGGTGGGACATCAGGAATGAGCCATAAGCACACTTTTCTATATGACAGGGTCGGCAAACTAAGGCCTGCAGGCCAAATCTGGCTGCCTGCCTGTTTTGATAAAGTTTTATTAGAACACACCCACACCCATTCATTTCTCTAACGTTCCTGTGCAGGATGTTGGGGTTGAGTGATAACGACAGAGCCCACAGGGCCAGAAGAGTTCCCCCCTGGCCCTCCAGAAAGAAAGTCGCTGACTGCTGCTCGAATGCCTTATTGCCTCCTGGAAAATGGGAAATGTCTTTATTTATTTTTTTGTCTTTATTTTTTTAATATTACATTCAAAAAATATAGGTCCCCATATACCCCCCACTCCCCTCACCCCTCTCCTCCCCCATAGCAACAATCTCCTCCATCATCATGAGACATTCATTGCATTTGGTGAATACATCTCTGAGCACCGCTGCACCTCATGGTCAGTGGTCCACATTATAGCCCACACTCTCCCACAGTCCACCCAGTGGGCCATGGGAGGACATACAATGTCTGGTAACTGTCTTTAGAACGCATGCATTCAAATGGGATTTTATGTGTTTAAAGCATTTCAGGGCAGTTTTGGTTAGCTGAGGTTACAGGCAAATTCAAGTCCTGGGGCTTTGTGCATGCCAAAAGGAAATGATGCAACCAATATAAATATTAATCAAAATCTAAAGAAAAGAGCCTTAAAAGCAACAAGAACAGCAAAAGGCATTTCAAAGTCTATTTGAACCATTGTTCACACCATGGTATTGGGATTATGGGCACTGGTGTCTGATCAGCTCCAGGGCTCCAGGAGGGGTTTCTCTGACCTTGGGATCATTGGTCATAAAGAGGGCGAATTCTGTACTACAGCTGATCGAACTCTGTAGTAAAGCTGATCAAATTAATTCCTAAATCAATTTCCTTGGAGTGCAGTTAACAGTAGTCAGTGTGTTGGTTAGCAGCCCAGCTGAGGAGTCCCGGGTGGAAGTATCAGCTCTATGGTGACTAGCTGTGGAGCCTTCACAAGTCACAGCCTCTCTGTCTCACTTTGCCATTCTAGGACAGATCAAACAAAACTGACCTCATGGACCACTTAAGAGAATGAATGTGCTTAGTGCGCATACAGTGGCTCACAGTAAGCCCTGGGTCGGTGGAGCTCTAATTACTGTTTTGTTTTTATTTTTTTATTTTTTAATTATCTTTTTTCAAAGTTAATAGATCACACAAATCGTTACATTAAAAAACATAAGAGGTTCCCATATACCCCACTCCCCACCCCCACCCCTATCAATTTTTTAGTTGTATTTTTTGAAGATACATAGATCACAAAAAATGTAACATTCAAAAAATATAAGAGGTTCCCATATACCCCCAACCGCCTCACTCCACTCCTCCCACATCATCAACCTCTTTCATTAGTGTGGCACATTCATTGTATTTGGTGAATACATTTTGGAGCACTGCTGCACCCCATAGACTAACTGGCTTTGGCTAGTGATGGTCAGTGCCCTTTTGCTAAGGACTGGGTCCACAGGGCCAAGCTTTTCTTTCCTGATCTGATCACTGTCAGAGAGGCACATGATAGAACCTTCAACCTGGGGGCTTAAATAAGCAGTTCTGGGGCATTGTCAGATGAGCCCTGGCAAACTGAGACAGCGGCTAAAAGTAAAGATAGACTTCCCATGCCAAGGGGTGTGTGTGTGTGTGTGTGTGTGTGTGTGTGGCAGGGAGGCTCTGCTCAGTCCAGTCTCAGGAACCCAGCTGGAGGGAGGGCCACCACTCAGGCTGTTATCCTTTCAGTGTGAAGTCTCTGGAGCTGCTGGCCATGGGTGCTTACATGCTTCTGCCTGAAGAGTTGCACATGGCTCCTTGGTCACATGCAAGCACCTAGCAGAGGAGCAGGGACGGTTACTCCTGTGGGTGACCAGGAGTGGAGGAGAATTGGCTATTGGTGCCATCTACCACACAGCTGATCCTGAAGAACACTCTGGGGTTGTGTCTCTGGCTCCACTTCCCACTGTTGGAAAGCCCTTGCTTCTCCTACCAAGTGCCCTTTCAGTCAGCAGCTCTATCTACCTGCAGTAGCAAGGTCTCCTCCGCTGTTAAGTCTGTTTCCTACCCCCAGCACCAACGACCTCAGCAACCCTCCTTCTGTGTCACCCTGCACTTTGTTCACACCTCAGCTATTTTCTGTGGGAAAACTGATGGTAGACAGCAAGGGCCAAACCAGTATCAGGAAACACTCAATTTCAACAATACTCAAAACACAAAGGGCCAAATGGATATCAAGAGAGAAAAGTAAGTGGGGTTCCTTTTGCTTTGTGTTTTAAAAGCAACATCCTGTGTGAAACAAGAAATCCCTTGAGAAATGGTAATAATGAAATACCAATAAACCCAGAAGCTCCGTTTTGTGGTAGTATGTAAATCTGTCGGTTTTATTAATGATATTCTGCTTCAATCCATAAAGTAGTGAAAGAAAAAAAGAGGAAAGAAGAAAAATTGGTGAAACGAATCAAGGAAAAGCAGATTTTTCAGTTTGATTAGTTGTTGGAAATGGATAGTCATGTTACTAACTGAGGCTGGCTGGTGATGAATATTTTTTTCTTTATTTTTCTGTGATAGAAAATTTCATTTTGTTCTTCAAAAGTTCTGAATATGCGAAATCCCCACGAGGAAGAACTGTCTAAGATTCTGATAACATCCACCAGCATTGCTAAGGAAAGTTATTCTGAACTATGATAGGCTCCCGGTAACTAATCCAGGGCTTGGGGGACAGGCATTGCTGTTTACTCATCTTTCTTACTTTAAAGAGAGATTTAGAACTGATTAGGAAAAGAAATGGGCATTTTTCAATAATGTTGCATAGCATACTCTATTATGCTGGTTATCTCCAGCTTAGGGAACAAAATAAAGTGCCATTAGTTCTTACATTCAGTGTAGGATGATTGCATGTTCTGTTCTTGAGTCCATCCTTCCCCTTTAGGATCTTTCTCTCAGAATAAGAACCTTGGGGTTAACTCAGCTCAGAAGGGTCAGAGGAAGCACAAGCCCAGCCTTTTCCATGAGGATCTTCTATTTCCTTGTTCCCCTGCTGTTAGCGCTGCCCCCTGCTGGCTGGCCTGCTGCCCTGTCCCCCTTGGCACCAGGCTTTCAGGTGTGAGAGAGGAAGGTGCCTCCCACCTCTCCACCAGGTGTCTGGAGGCCTGGTCTATGTGTTGGACCCTGTGGCTCTTCTCCAGCCACACATGTGTTCCACTGGTGGGCTGGCCAGGAAGGACTTAAGCCACAGAATGACCAGGAGCCCAGCTTCCTTCAAAGTCCTTAATTTACTGGGCATATGGAGGTGATGTGAGTGATGGGGACCATGTTATCTTTTTTTCTTTCCAGCTGGCCTCAAGTGGGCTGGGCAGTAACTCTGAACCTCAGAGGGGAGGGTCTGGATTCCAGAACTTTCCCTGACAGGAGACCAAGTTCCGAATTGACCTTGTATCATGCCAGAAGAGTGGGTGGGATGCTTGGACTTCCTTGGGTTCCTGAAGGGTCTTCTGGTCTTGGGGTTTACCTACAAAGTTTCCTTCAAGAGGACCTAATACTGCCAGCTAGAGGTAACTCTCAGCCAATCAACATCCTATGTTATGTATGTTAAAGATAATGTGATCTCTCCATGGTGTATTACATTTCTTAAAATGTTGGATTTTATTTGGTTAATTCAAATATCTTTAATTTTTATATAGTGTAGCCATTTGATACTGTTTATGAATTCCAAACATAGATATTGGATTATGTTTGTAAACTGGTCTCTTCCTATGGGCATAATAGATTGTATTAACTTCAGAGGTTTCACTTTTACTTTATTAAATTATGATCAGGGGTTGAAATGGCCCATGTCAGTAGGACATTGAGTCTTCACCCTCTTGGTGGGCAGGGACTCACTGAGAAAAAGACATGGCAAAGGAAGTAGTAGGAGTTTTGATGCTGGATCCCAGGGAAGTAAACACACAGGAGAAGAACACAGAGGAACAGAGATGGCTCCATAGACATGGCAGAGGCCTGGGAAGAAAGAGAACCTGATGGTCTACAGTTGACCTTGTGGCGACACCAGAGAAGCCAAGCCCATAAAGAAAGAAGCCCCAGACAGAGAGACAAGCCTTATGCCAGCCTACAGCTGAGACCAGAAGAAGCTGGGACCATGGAGTCTGAAGAAGAAGGCTGAATCCTCACAGAGACCAGCAACCATCTTGCTCCAACATGTGGTAACAGACTTTGGTGAGGAAAATAACTTACACTTTATGGTCTTGCGACTGTAAGCTTCTACCCAAAATAAACCCCCTTTGTCAATGCCAACAGATTTCTTGTACTTTGCATCAGTACCACTTTTGTTGACTAATGCATATAGTCAAAGTGTTTGATATTTTCTTTTTTATTTCTCCCCATTGCTTTGATGATAAAAAAGCCCTTAGAGCTGTTTTTTCACTTACCTTTTAAAATCCATCCAGAATTTTCTTTGGTCTGCAATGAAGTGGGAAAATACAAGTTTATTTTTAACCCAAAGAGCTATCCAGTTTTCACAGTACCAAACACTGAAAACTTTATCACTGGCCATGGTTTGGGCTTCTTGTTAACCTAGGAGTGTAGAAGCCATACTGGAGGTGATGCTTTCCACAAAAGTGAAGGCCACAGTGGACCAGGGCAACCTGTGTCCTCACCAGAAGCGGACAAGCTTGAAGGCTGCAGTGGGAGGAAGCTCAGTTGTGGGGGGCTTGTACTGGCCAGTGGTGGTGTGTGACCATGAGCCCTGAGCCCAAACTGGGAAGTTTTCTGTCCTTCCCATCCTGTAAAGTGATTTGGAGCACAGGCACACCAGGATTTCCAGCAGCCATGGGACAAGTTCTTTTAGCATGGCACCCCTGGAGTTCTTAAGAACTTTAAGACAATACTAAGGATTGCCTTGTTGGCCTTAGCAGGGTGGCTGTGGACAACAACCAGGCTGACTTATCTTCACACCTCCCCCAGAATGACCAGGTGTCTTCCACAGGATGGAAGGTGTGTGAAGGGTCTGTAGAGACTCAATTGAAGCTGCTTTCACCCAGTCTGAGTTCCTGGAGTCAGTGAGCTTGGGCGTTACTGGGTTTTCCAACATACTCAGCATATGTGCTGCATTCTCTTAACTGTACTTTCTACCTTGTGCCTTGTAGTTGGTAGAAATGCTTCCTTTTGTTACCCACCCAGAGATAAAAAGTAAGGAAAAAAAAACAAACTTAGGCAACCTGGCATTAGGTTCGAGACCTGATCCTGCCCAAATCCAGCAAGACCAAGTGTTGGAGTTCACCGTCGGGAGGATATAAGCAGCCAAAGTGATATACATGGCTAACCAGGGGAGGATTAAAGAACAGCTAGCAAGTGCATTTCTTCATCTTTTTTAGATAATGAGGCAGACGTACTTTCTCTTTAAGGACAAGCTGGGATGAACAAATGGAGATATTAAAAGATGATAGCTGATGGGTGGGACAAGATGGCACCTGAGTGAATGCACTTCATAATTGTTCCTTCAAAAGGCTGGCTGAGTAGAGTTGGAATCTTGCTGCAGTGGGCTGTTTCGGGGACTTGCAAGGCAGGAAGTGTTTGGACATTGATTTGGAGAGACTGGAACAGAAGTCATGCTTGCTAAGGGTAGAATTGTGGGTTTCTAACACTGAGGTCAGAAGTTGTGGAGAGGTGGGACTCTTCCCCCTAGGGCATTCCTGGACTGTTAGTAGTGTGGCGACATTCCCAAGCCCTGTGTTCTCCAGAAGAATGCTCCCCAGGTCCATGACCCCTAAGCCACCACAGCCCACATTCTACAGACCCACAGACCCCAAGCCGACAATATCCCAGACTTCCCACTCCCAAATTCAGCGTTCTCCCAAATCCAGTGCTCCCTGCGGTAAGGGAATACACTAGCCATTCAGTTTTGGAGTGACTCTGTGAGTTGGAGGGTTTTGGTGGGAGGTGCAGAGGGGCCAAATGAGATGGGGGTTCAATTTTCAGGTCCTGCCACTCCCCCCCTTTTTTTTTGAGCTGAGGAACATTCCAGCTGGCTTGGGGAAAACTGGGTAAGAAAGGAAAGGCAAATCTGCCAAGAAAGCCCAATTTACCTAAAATTGCTGGGATCAGAAACTTGGTCTGGGAGAAGGTGGAGTCAGAAAATCAACTAGGCAGCAGACTTGGCCCAGTTGTTATAGTGCCTGTCTACCACATGGGAGGTCTGCGGTTCAAACCCCCGGGCCTCCTTGACCTGTGTGGAGCTGGCCCATGCGCAGTGCTGATGCACGCAAAGAGTGCCCTGCTACGCAGGAGGGTCCCCCATGTAGGGGAGCCCCATGTGCAAAGAGTGCGCCCTGTAAGGAGAGCCACCCAGCACGAAAGAAAGTGCAGTCTGCCCAGGATTGGTGCCGCACACACGGAGAGCTGACACAACAAGATGATGCAACAAAAAGAAACACAGATTCCCATGCCACTGACAACAACAGAAGCAGGACAAAGAAGACACAGCAAATAGACACAGAAAACTGGGGTGGGGGGGAAGGGGAGATAAATAAATAAATAAATAAATCTTAAAAAAAAATCAACTAGCCCTCCTGAAGTACACCTAAGGGAGATGGACTGTAAGATGTGTTTTGAAAACTTCCATTAGCATATTTGGTGTTTCTGGTGATGTGTGGGCATGCTCTCTTTGGAAATTAAGAGACATTGTTTTCTCTGGTGATTTGGTTCACCAAGGACCCACTTGATTCTCCTACTGGACACCTCACACAGCTTTCCTGCTGCCCTGGGAGAGAGAGAAGGGAAAAAGGGAGAAAGGGGGAAGGTCAGACTCCTAAGCATTTTATTTAAATGCAAAGAGGATTCCTTGCTTGAAACGTTGGTCTTTTTTATTGGTTTATTTTTTTTGTTTTTCCTTCCTCTTTATAACCCCACAGCCGTTCCCTCCTCCCCCTCCTCCTTCTCCTCCTCCTCATCCTCTTCCTCTTCATCCCCCTTTTCTTGCTTGAATTTCCACCCCCACTTCCCCCATTTTTTCCCTTTCTCTTCTTTTTTATATTTTTTATATTAGGTGTGGCAGGGAGTGATTCACATTTGCTGCATTTCCTCATCCACTATTTCCACTTTTCTGTGTGTACTGATTTTGGCTACCATTAAAAACCCTTTCCTCTACATCTTTCTATCCTCCATCATTTAGTGTTTCTCTTACGTTCCACTGCTCTTAATTTAGCCCCCAATTTTTATTTCTAATACCTTTGTACTGTTTTCTGTCTTTTATTCACTCTCTATATTATTGTCCTTTCCTTTCTCTTCCCACTTTCCTGACCACACTGGTCTTTTAATTCATACTATATTCCTCACCATATTCAGGTTACTGTCTCATTATAGATACTCCATTTTTCTTACTGTTATAACTCTACACAGCTTATATGAGTCTAATACCCATTCTTCTAGATTTCACATGGTTCTGCTAATATTTACTAACAATACTACTATTATACTTTTTTCTTTTCTTACTCTTTTTGCTTTCACTTACCCTAATATTTTCCTTTAGTTAACTTAGCCAACAGGACAGAAATAGAATAAGAAGAACAAAATGCCAAAGAGAAGACTTAACACACATGAAAAGCACCAACTAATTAAACCCTGACACTAGACAAAGAAGCTAATCAACCTAACAAGATAAAATGATGACCAGACAGCAACAAAAAACTACAAACCAAACCAATTATCAGGAAAACATGACCCAAAGAAATGAACAAACTGAAAAGTAGGAAGAAGAGCAGAACATCAAACACTCAGCTAAGATGGAGTTGAAGAAGGACAACCACCACACCATGGAGACTAAAGTGATTACAACTGAAAGTGGGAGGATTGCATCCAGCATCCATGTGGAATCTGAGCCTCCTCTTGACATAGAGGTGCAATGGACATAACCAATCCAATGTCCACATAGAAAAGGTGGCATTGGATTGAGAAATGTGGACATGATGGCTGATGGGTATGGGGAAAGGCAGGAAGAGATGAGAGGTGGAGGCGTCTTTGGGACATGGAGCTGCTCTGGATGGTGCTTCAGGGGCAATCACCGGACATTGTAAATCCTCACAGGGCCCACTGGATGGAATGGGGGAGAGTATGGGCCATGATGTGGACCATTGACCATGAGGTGCAGAGGTGCCCAAAGATGTACTTGCCAAATGCAATGGATATGTCATGATGATGGGAAGGAGTGTTGCTGGGGGGGGGGGGGGGTAGAGGTGGGGTGGGGGTGATAGGGTTCAAAGGGACCTCATATATATATTTTTTTAAAGTAATATTATTACAAAATCAAAAAAAAACTTTTAATAGGGGCCAATTTAATGAGGTGAAGGAAGAGATAAGACTATGAAGAAAACACTTGGAGAGCATACAGAAGAAATTGCAATCATGCAAAAAAAAGACAATCGATATGATGGGGAGTAACAGCACAATCCAAGAAATCAAAAATACTCTCAGCAAGTAACAGCAGATTTGAAGAGGGAGAGAAAAGAACTAGTGATGTTCCATTATGGAAGACAGTACATCCTAAATCAAACAGACAGTAGAATTGATAGATAAAAAGAGAGAAAAAATTCAACAGGGACTTTGGGACCTGAATGACAATGCAAAATGTGAAAACATATGCATTATAGGCATCCCAGAATAAGAAGAGAAGGGAAAGGGAACAGAAGGGATTTTGGAGGAAATAATGGGTGAAAACCTCCCAAACCTATTGAGGGAGATGAATGTCCACATCCAGGAAGCAAAATGCACCCTAAATAGCATAAATCCCAACAGGCCTACACAAAGACATATACTTGTCAAATTATCCAATGCTCAAGACAAAGAGAAAATACTAAAAGCAGCAGGAGAAAAGAGAAACATCACATACAAAGGAGGCTTCATAAAATTAAGTGCTGATTTCTCATCTCAAACCAAGGAGGCAAGAAGGCAGTGGTATGATATAGTCAAAGTACTAAAAGAAAAGAATTTCCAAAGAAGAATACTCTGTCCACCTAAACTGACATTCAATATCATAGAGAGTTCAAATATTCACAGATAAACAGAAATTAATAGATTATACCAACAAGAATCCTGCCCTTCAAGAAATACTAAAGGAAGGTCTATAGGAGGAAAGAACAGGAGAGACAGAGTTGGAGGAGAGTGTAAGAACAATAAAAAGACAAAAAAAGTTAAAAACCAAACAAAATATAACAAACACAAATCCAAAGAAAATATGGCTAATATAAATAATTCCTTGAAAGTGATAACACTGAATGTCAATGGGTTAAACTCACCTGTCAAGGGACTCAGACTGGAAGATTGGATAAAAAAGTATGATCCATCTATATGTTGTCTACATGAAAAACATCTTAGACCTAGGGATTCAAGGAGGTTGAAAGTGAATGTCTGGAAAACATCTTACAGGCAAATAATAACCAAAAATGCAGGAGTAACTATGTTAATATCAGACAAAATAGATTTTAAATGCAAAATAATTGTGAGAGACAAATATGGACACTACATATTAAAGGGATAATCATTCAAAAAGGAAAGAACAGGTATAAACATTTATGCTCCTGGGAAGCAGACTTGGCCCAGTGATTAGGGTATCTGTCTACCATATGGGAGGTTCACAGTTCAAACCCTGGGCCTGCTTGGGGCCTCCTTGACCCATGTGGAGCTGGCCCATGCACAGTGCTGATGCACACAAGGATTGTTGTGCCACTCAGGGGTGTCCCCGTGTAGGGGAGCCCCAAGCATAAGGAGTGCACCCTGTAAGGAGAGCTGCTCAGTGTGAAAGAAAGTGCAGCCTACTCAGGAATGGCACTGCACACACAGAGAGCTGACACAGCAAGATGATGCAACAAAAAGAAACACAGATTCCAGTGCCACTGACAACAGAAGTGGACAAAGAAGAAGCAGCAAAAAGACAGAGAACAGACAACTGCTGTGAGGGGAAGGGGAGAGAAATAAATAAATACATCTTTAAAAACAAAAACAAAAACAAAAACAAAAAACATTACACTCCTAACAAGGGTGCCTACATATATGTAAGACAAACACTGGAGAAACTAAGGGAAGGAATTGATGCCTCTACAGTTATAGTGGGGAACTTTAAAACACCACTATCGCCTTTGGACAGAACATCTCAAAAGAAAATCAATAAAGAAGAAAAGACTTTGAACAATATATTAGAGGAACTGGACCTAATAGACATATACAGAACATTACACCCAAATAAAGCAGGATACACATTCTTCTCAAGTGCACATGGATCATTCTCCAAGATAGACAACAGGATAGTGCTGAGAAAGTCTCAATGAATTCAGAAAGTTCGAAATCATACAAAATAATTTCTCTGACTACAGTGGAATGAAGCTGGAAATCTGCAAATGTCAGAGACCCGGATTTGGCAACAAGATATGAAAGTTAAATAACACACTCTTAGAAAAACAGTGGGTCACGGAGGAACTCTCAAAAGAAATCAGTAACTACCATGAAACAAATGAAAATGATAATGCACATATCAAAACTTATGGGATGCAGCAAAAGTGGTACTGAGAGGGCAATTTATAGCCATAAATTCACGCGTGATAAAAGAAAAGTTAAAAATGAAGAACTAACTTCACAGTTGGAGGATTTAGTAAAAAAACAATGACAAACTAAACGCAAAGGAAAAGGAAAGAAATAACAAAGATCAGAGGAGAACTAAATGAAAAAATAAGAAAGCACTTGAAAAAATAAACAAAACCAAGAGCCAGTTCTTTGACAAGATCTATAAAATTGACAAACCCTTAACTAGACTAACAAAAAAAAAAAAAGATGCAAATACAGAAAATAAGAAATGAGAAAGGGGATAACACCACTGACCCCACAGAAAAAAGACTATCATAAGAGGATACTTTGAAAAACTATATTCCAACAAAAATGAAAATTCAGAGAAAATGGACAAATTCCTGGAAACACATAAGCAACCTACATTATTGAAAGAGGAAACTGACAATCTCAACAAATCAACCACAAGTAAAGATATAGAATCAGTCATCAAAAGCCTCCCAACTAAGAAGAGTTCTGGGCCAGATGGCTTCAGAAGTGAATTCTACCAAACTTTCCATAAAGAACTAACACTAATCTTGCTGAAACTCTTCCAAAAAATTGAAACAGAAGAACATTGCCTAACTTACACTATGATGCCAATATTGCCCTAATATCAAAGCTGAACAAAGACACCAACAGGAAAGGAAAATTACAGACCAATCTCTCTAATGAACATAGATGTAGAAATCCTCAACAAAATACTTACTAATCATATTCAGCAGCACATTAAACGAATTATACACGATGACCAGGAGGAATTTCATTCCTCATGTGCAAATGTGCAAGGATGGTTCAACATAAGAAAATACATTGGAGAGGGGGCAAGATGGCGGCTGAGTGAACATCCCTGTTAGAGTCTTCTGCAGGGAATCGGCTGGGCGGCGTTGGAGACTCTTTGGGACCGGATTGTTTCGGGATTTTTGCTGGTCCGGAGGTGTCTGGACATCGATTTGGAGGGAAGGTAACAGAGAGGATTCGTCTGTGAAATATACACGGAGATACCAGCTACCTGCAGAGGATTCCCTTCTTGGGTAGGCGGAGACGAGGCATCTAGCCCCGCTCGGTGGGGCTGAGCCAGGCCGGGCCGGGCCACGGTAGCGTTTGGAGCTGGGCGGGGCCGGTGCAGGCCCCGGCTGCGGGCCGCGGTAGCGCTTGGAGCCGGGCGGGGCCGGTGCAGGCCCCGGCTGCGGGCCCCGGTAGCGCTTGGAGCCGGGCGGGGCCGGTGCAGGCCCCCGCTGCGGGCCGCGGTAGCGCTTGGAGCCGGGGCGGGGCCGGTGCAGGCCCCCGCTGCGGGCCGCGGTAGCGCTTGGAGCCGGGCGGGGCCGGTGCAGGCCCCGGCTGCGGGCCGAGGTAGCGCTTGGAGCCGGGCGGGGCCGGTGCAGGCCCCCGCTGCGGGCCGCGGTAGCGCTTGGAGCCGGGCGGGGCCGGTGCAGGCCCCGGCTGCGGGCAGCGGTAGCGCTTGGAGCCGGGCGGGGCCGGTGCAGGCCCCGGCTGCGGGCCGCGGTAGCGCTTGGAGCCGGGCGGGGCCGGTGCAGGCCCCGGCTGCGGGCCGTGGTAGCGCTTGGAGCCGGCGGGGCCGGTGCAGGCCCCGGCTGCGGGCCGCGGTAGCGCTTGGAGCCGGGCGGGGCCGGTGCAGGCCCCCGCTGCGGGCCGCGGTAGCGCTTGGAGCCGGGCGGGGCCGGTGCAGGCCCCCGCTGCGGGCCGCGGTAGCGCTTGGAGCCGGGCGGGGCCGGTGCAGGCCCCGGCTGCGGGCCGAGGTAGCGCTTGGAGCCGGGCGGGGCCGGTGCAGGCCCCGGCTGCGGGCCGCGGTAGCGCTTGGAGCCGGGCGGGGCCGGTGCAGGCCCCGGCTGCGGGCCGCGGTAGCGCTTGGAGCCGGGCGGGGCCGGTGCAGGCCCCCGCTGCGGGCCGCGGTAGCGCTTGGAGCCGGGCGGGGCCGGTGCAGGCCCCGGCTGCGGGCCGCGGTAGCGCTTGGAGCGGGCGGGGCCGGTGCAGGCCCCGGCTGCGGGCCGCGGTAGCGCTTGGAGCCGGGCGGGGCCGGTGCAGGCCCCGGCTGCGGGCCGCGGTAGCGCTTGGAGCCGGGCGGGGCCGGTGCAGGCCCCGGCGGGTACGGAGCCGGGCAGGGCCGGTCCAGGCCGCGGTGGCGAGAGGTGGATGCCGGAGCCGGCTGGGCCGCTGTAGCGAGCGGAGCTGGGCGGAGCCAGGCCAGGCCAAGGCGGCGTGAGGAGCCGGGCAGAGCCGGTCCAAGCCTCCGCGGCGGGCGGAGCCGGGCCTGCGGAGGGGTTTCTGTTTTTTTTTTTTTTTTTTTTTTGTTTGTTTGTTTGTTTGTTTGTTTGTTTGTTTTTAATTTTACTTAAATTTTTTTTTTTTTTTTTTTTTTTTTGAGCATCTGCAGTACTGGGGAGTTCGTGGGCTCTGGGCGGCCTATTGGGGGTTTGTGGGAAGGGAGGTGCTTGCAGACCCCATTTGGGCAGACAGACGGGGGGGTTTTAGGGCAAAGCGGGGGGAAGTTGTTGTTTTAGATAGTGTTGCAATTGTGACACGTGTGTACCTGTATCTCTCTTCTCCCTATCCGTTCCCCACCGTTTGCCCATCCTCTTTTTTTTTCTTCCTTTCTTCTTGCCTTTCTTTTTTCTCTATTATAATTAGTTTGTTTTTGTTTTTGTTTTTGTTTTTTTTCGGTTTTCTCTTTCCCTCTTGTCCCTCATCTTCCACTTATTTTTACTTTAATTCAAGTATACAATAGGTGCTACAGGGAACACCTCACATTTGCTGGGTTTTCCCATCCTCCACTGCCTCATTTCTGTGTGAACTGATTTAGGCTACCTACACTATCCCCCTTCCCCTGCATCTTGATATCCACTATCATCTACTGTCTCTCCTATATTCCACCCCCCACCTCCCGTTCTTTGATCCACAAAGTGTCTAACTCTTAATTTCTAATACCTTTGTTCTGTTTTCTGTCTATTATCCACTCTTGAAACTATTACCTTTCTTTTCTTTTTCCCTCTCTCATGAAAACAATAGCTGTGTAGTTCATACCATATTCCTCCCAAATTCAGTCATCAACTTCATAAAAGGTACTCTACCTACAGCTATAACTCTATACAATCTACATGAATCTAACCTCCATCCTTCCAGATCTCATATTCCTGCTTTATTAACATACATCACCAATACAACTTTACACTTTTCCCTTGCTTACACAATTGCCTTTCCCCAACACTAATACTTTCCTCTAAAGTGAACTTAACCAACAACAAGTAACTAGAATAAGAAGAAAAAAGTGACAAAGAGAAGATATAACACCTGTGCAAAAATAACAACTAATTAACCTCCAAGAGCAGACAAAGAAGCTAAGGAACTGATTAAATTCGTCAAAATAAAGAGATGACCAGAAAGCAACAAAAATCTACAAACCAAACCAATAATCAGGAAAACATGGCTGAATCCAATCAACAAACCAATAATCACGAAGGGGAGCAAAACTTGGCACAAGCAATGAAAGATCTCAGAACATTTATCACTGACAAATTTGATGCAGTAATGAAAGAGGTTAACAACATGAAGACATCACTTGGAGGGGAAATTGCAGACATACGCAAAAACATAACAGATATGATGGGAATGAACACCACAGTTCAAGAAATCAAAAATACACTTGCAGCAAATATCAGCAGACTAGAAGAGACAGAGCAGAGAATTAGTGATGTGGAAGACAGTACATCAGAAATCAAACAGATAGTAGAAGGGGTCAATAAGAAGATAGAAAAAATCCAATTAGGATTTAGGGACCTGAATGACAATGCAAAACGCTCAAACATACGTATTATAGGCATTCCAGAAGGTGAAGAGAAGGGAAAGGGGTCAGAAAGAGTGTTGCAGGAAATAATGACTGAAAACTTCCCAAATCTACTGAAAGAGACAGATGTACATATCCAAGAAGCACAGCGCACTCCACAAGTCATAAACCCCAACAGGCCCACCCCAAGACATATACTTGTCAAATTATCCAATGCTCAAGACAAAGAGAAGATCCTAAAAGCAGCAAGAGAAAAGAAAACCATCACATACAAGGGAAGCTCTATTAGATTAAGTGCTGATTTCTCTTCTGAAACCATGGAGGCAAGAAGACAGTGGTATGATATAGTCAAGGTACTAAAGGAAAAAAATTTCCAACCAAGAATACTCTACCCAGCTAAACTAGCATTCAAACATGATGGAGAGTTCAAATATTCACAGACAAACAGAAACTGAAAGAATATACCAACAAGAAACCTCCCTTCAAGAAATTCTAAAGGGAGTTCTGCAGGAAGAAAGGAAAAAACAGGAAAGGCAAAGTTGGAGGAGAGTATAAGACCAACAACAACAACAAAAAAGACAAAAAAAAATATACAAACAAAATATGACAAACACAAATCCAATCAAAATATGGCTAACACAAATAATTCCTTGATAGTAATAACACTGAATGTCAATGGATTAAACTCACCTATCAAAGATTCAGACTGGGACACTGGATAAGGAAATATGACCCATCCATATGCTGTCTACAAGAGACACATCTTAGACCCAGAGACACATGGAGATTGAAAGTGAAAGGCTGGAAAAACAATCATACAAGCTAACAATAACCAAAAAAAGGCAGGAGTAGCTATATTAATATCAGACAAAATAGACTTTAAATGTGAAACAATTGTGAGAGACAAAGAAGGATACTACATTTTAGTCAAAGGGAAAATCTGTCAAGAAGATCGAACAATCATAAATATCTATGCCCCTAACAAGGGTGCCTCTAAATATGTCAGGCAAACGCTGGAAAAACTAAGTGAAAGAATAGATACATCTACAATTATAGTGGGGGATTTTAATACACCACTATCAATTCTGGACAGAACATCTCAAAAGAGAATCACCAAGACACAAAACATCTGAATAGTATATTAGAGGAGCTCGATCTAATAGACATATATAGATCGCTACACCCAAACACAGCAGGATATACATTTTTCTCAAGTGCACATGGATCATTCTCCAAGATAGATCATATGCTAGGCCACAAAGAAAGGCTGAACGAATTCAGAAAGATTGAAATCATACAAAACATTATCTCTGACCACAGTGGAGTCAAGCTGGAGATTTGCAAGGGAAAGAAGCCCAGATTTCACACCACGATTTGGAAATTAAACAACACACTCTTAGAAAAACAGTGGGTCAAAGAGGAAATCTCAAAAGAAATCAATGACTACCTTGAAACAAATGATAATGATAACACAACATACCAAAATTTATGGGATGCAGCAAAAGCAGTACTGAGAGGGAAGTTTATAGCCATAAATTCATATATCAAAAAAGAAGAAAGAGCAAAAATTGAAGAACTAACTGCACATTTGAAGGAATTAGAAAAACAACAACAAAGTAACCCAACAGGAAGAAGAAGGAAGGAAATAACAAAGATAAGAGCAGAACTAAATGAAATAGAAAATAAGAAAGCACTTGAACAGATAAACAAGACCAAGAGCTGGTTTTTTGAGAAGATTAACAAAATTGACAAACCTTTAGCAACACTAACAAAGAAAAAAAGAGAGAAGATGCAAATACACAAAATAAGAAATGAGAAAGGCGATATCACCACTGACCCCACAGAAATAAAGACTATCATAAGAGGATATTTTGAAAAACTATATTCCAACAAAAATGACAATCTAGAGGAAATGGACAAATTCCTAGAAACACATAAACAGCCCATATTGACAAAAGAAGAAATTGATGATCTTAACAAACCAATCACAAGCAGAGAGATAGAATCAGTTATTAAAAATCTCCCAACTAAGAAGAGCCCAGGGCCAGATGGCTTCACAGGTGAATTCTATAAAACATTCCGGAAAGAACTGACACCAATTCTGCTGAAACTATTCCAAACCATCGAAACAGAAAGAACATTACCCAACTCCTTCTATGATGCCAACATTACCCTAGTACCAAAGCCAAACAAAGACATCACAAGAAAGGAAAATTACAGACCAATTTCTCTAATGAACCTAGACGCAAAAATACTTAACAAAATACTTGCTAATCGTATTCAACAACACATTAAACGAATTATACACCACGACCAAGTGGGATTCATCCCAGGTATGCAAGGATGGTTCAACATAAGAAAATCAATCAACGTAATACACCATATAAACAGATTGAAGGAAAAAAATCACATGATTATATCTATTGATGCAGAAAAAGCATTTGACAAAATACAGCACCCTTTCTTGATAAAAACACTCCAAATGATTGGAATACAAGGAAATTTTTTGAACATGATAAAGAGTATATATGAAAAACCTAAAGCCAATATTGTTTACAATGGAGAAATCCTAGACTCCTTCCCTCTAAACTCAGGAACAAGACAAGGATGCCCACTGTCGCCGCTCCTATTTAACATTGTCTTAGAAGTACTTGCTCGAGCACTGAGGCAAGAACCAGAAATAAAAGGCATTCAAATTGGAAAGGAAGAAGTCAAAATTTCATTATTTGCAGATGACATGATCCTATACATAGAAAACCCTGAGAGATCTACAACGAAGATTCTAGAACTCATAAATGAGTTTAGTAAAGTCGCAGGTTATAAGATCAATGCGCAAAAATCAGTAGCATTTCTGTACACCAATAATGAGCAAGATCAGGAGGAAATCAAGAAACAAATACCATTCACAATAGTAAATAAAAAAATCAAATACTTAGGAATAAATTTAACTAAAGAGGTAAAGAACTTATACACTGAGAACTATACAAGATTGTTCAAGGAAATCAAAGAAGACCTAAATAAATGGAAGACTATTCCTTGTTCATGGATAGGAAGACTGAACATTATTAAGATGTCTATCCTACCAAAATTG